>NC_133751.1:132324039-132924039 GCF_036562045.2 Rhinolophus sinicus | reverse complement strand
GGGAAAATCCTTTCACAATGTATGCGCAAATTGAATCATGATGAGTTACACTTTAAATATCTTACAATTTTATTTGTTAATTATGGTACCAATAAAGATGGAAAACAAATAAACGTATTTATTTATTTTAGCTATTTATTTACGTGGCAGAACACCTTCAACATGATTGATGTTTCTTGGAACACTGATAACTATGTGGATAACGACACTAATGGCTACTAGTGAATTTCTAGACACCAGGTCCTTTGTATAAAATAACTCAGTTAGTTCTCACAGTAATCGGATGATGCAGGAACAATTATTACCATCCCTATTTCCTCTCATAGGCAGGAAACTGAGGTTCGATGGGCTAAATAACTTGCCAATGGCCATAGCCTAGTAAGTCATTACATTGCATCTCAAATTTGGTAATAGTGATATGTTTAAAACATAAGCAAACTGAGACCCAGAAAAGTATTAATACTTGTTCTCAAGTTAATATTCTTATTTAGAGGCAGATCAGGGATCACCTATGTATGCTCATTACCATAATATTAACTAGTTCTCTTGCAATATACCATGCTGATTCATTTGTATTATTTTGTTCTTTACATGATTGTTGCATGGGTGTAGGCATCACCCATATGCAATTCTGTCTAGCTTTTAGAAGCAAAGAGTTAGAATGCACATTGACAACTATTAAACAATTTATACTAACACTTTGTAAAGGGCTCACATTGATCCATACTGCCTGTTGTCCAAAGCCTCGTGACTTTCATTGACATGTTAGATGTCCATAGAGAGAGTGATAAAGCCTATTTGATATTTTTTGCCATAAATATGCACGACAGCCTTTGATATGCTCTAGAATCATCTGAATTTTTAATAACTAAAAGGTGTTTATCACTTGCATTCAAAAGAAAGGTGCTGTAAGGACTTGTGAATTAAAATCTGTAAGAATGTTCACATCCTCATTAGAGAGTTCAACAAAAATACAAAAGCATGATTATTTCTCTAAGTGTCACGATGAAATTTGGACAGAGAAATTTCACTGCCTTATGGCAGAATGTGGCTGGAAGAACATCTGTTCTCTGCTGCCCACAAAGTCTCTAATTTTTTTCTGCTTGGTCTGGGCATTGTGATGCATACACTTCCTTTGAAAGAGACTTCCCAAAAGTTACATGACAAAATGAAACTCTTACTAGTACCATCCATAAACACTGGCTTTCACGGGTCTCCTAATCAGGCTCAGGTAGTTAAAAGAAGTTTAGAAAATTCCTACCTGAATGTTATTTCATATTTTGACACTTGTAGTTGTACATGGTAATACAAATTTTAAAAATCTGACAGGACTCAATGAATTATATGATATATATATGTAAATTTCCTATATGAGATAGACTTTAAATTGATGGTATCACACCAAGCAGTGAAATAAAAGAGCTACCAGCACTTATCCTGATAGGCTAATAGCTGCAAATGATGTTATGAATCATTAATTTGGAGATGTGGTCCTATCCATTTTTAAAGCCCAATGTGAGATTAACATTTTGTCTGTGATATGACGTTAAAAGTTTTTGAGAAAAGAGGCCATCTGATGGGCCCAATTTTGTTCCACTGGGTTTTTGAGAATGTCATTAATATGGATATAACTAATTAAAATTCTTGACTGTTAAAAGCAAAGATTGATATATTGATAGATCAATATTGGTTACTTAATGTCCTGAGATACACTGCTTTTTGAATCATGACACATGCAACATAGAATTAAATTTTTAAAAATCTTTATATTGGTTCCTGTTTGTGATACTATTTAACTACAGTAAAAGCACATAGAAATTAAGCAGACAAAACTGGAAGTATCCTTTGGCTAAGGTTAAGTGATAATTTTCCTTTTTTTTAGTTCAATTAATGTTCCCTTTCTTTTGGTAGACACAGTTGGGTAAGTATTCAGAATGTTTTGCAGTGATTTCACTGTGCAACTACCATTAAAATAAACATGAGCTGCACAGCTAAATTAGAGCATGCTGCTTTGAAAATGTACCCCACTATTTTCAGCATATTAAGCTGTCAGAACCTGATAAAATTGGGAACACACTCCTAATTTGAGAGTATGTTTGTAATGCATTTTTATCCTTTTCATCCCAAGTTGGTATGAAATTTAAATGGTAGCATAACATGATTTTAAACTCATCTATAGGACATGAAGCCAATGTACATTTTAGAAATATTCCTGAAAGTGTCAAGGTTAATACATCTAGACGGGTGAACATGTTGCAAAATGTGTCCAATAGACTTTGCTGCATTTCAAGAAAAAATTGTCTGAACTTATCTCACCATTTTTGTTGTTGTTAATGTGCGTGACAGTGTAGTCTTACCTTTCTTTGAATTTGCAGGGGTGTTTTCACAATCAGCCCATTGAGTAGCATGTTTACTAATCAATTAACAAATCATTACTAAGCAGGGACTGGGAAGCAGAGCAGCGTGCAGGCCTTCTCCCTGTACTTTGTGGAACTCTCTATTTGACACTCTGATGCTCAGTAAATATTTATTGCTTTGCACTTTTCTTTCAAATTGAAGAACAGAAGTACTAACAAGCAGGCAACAGCCCTAATGCACAATGAGGCTATGGAGCTGTGCTTGGGCAGATACAGCTACCAGAGACAGTAAATCGAGCTAAAACCGTGGTCTTTGTAGCTAAGCCAAATTTAGCTCCAATTCTAATTTTATCGCTTAATATTTGGGTGATCTTGGGCTACTTGCTTAACCTTTATCTACCTCATTTTCTTCAATGTGAAGTAAGAATGATAATATAATTATTAGAAACTGGTCTTCTGATGGTTAAATTAATTCATATAAAGTACAGAGCTCAGTACTGTTCCTGGCTGAATGTAGGCGCGATCAATGTGTTTAGATGCTGTTGGTACTGATACCATCACAGAGCTGATTTGGGATGCAGACTATATTTTTTTAAATTCTCTTTTGCCATTTATTTGCTCTGTGATATCGGGTATGATACTCAGAGGCACTGAGTCAGATCCATATTCATCTCATTCTTAGTGCATTAATTTTCTTATTATCTTATAGTTCTTTGAAGTTTGAACAGTGAGCTGTTTCTTCTAAATATTAACAGTAACAAGTATCTCATTGTTATTTGAGGAATCAATATAAATATGTGGTAAATCCTTTAGGACCACCTTGGCCCAGTGTGCCTTAACCACATGAGACCAGAGAATAGGATATCCTCAGGCCATGTTAATAGATGTTTTGTATCAATGCTTATGGATTAAAGGTGATGATAACACTATTAAGGGGAGGCACACACTCAATGGTGAGTCAATGTGGCTAACAAAGCCTTCAGAGCATTTTCACTTTCATTACAGAGATGACCCCTTCATGGAAACACTTTATTATACAAAATCCATGCCCTTAAATCTTTAAGTTAATTCATGTCCTTAAATCTATGGCTTTAAGTCCTTAAGTATGTATGTTGTTATTATCATTTTATATTTTAAAATTCTTAAATCTTGTGTAGACTGGTAAATATAGATGAATACTGTGTGTGTGTGTGTGTGTGTGTGTGTGTGCGCTATCTGTATGTGTATAATTTCCAAACTTTGGGAATTTCTGTAACCTTAATCTAGAATTTCTCCCTGACTCAAACTAGACACAAGAAAGACTATTTTAATTACTGAATTAATGAAACTTTTCATAGTTGACCTTAAGCAGCTATTTTTGTGAAATTTGAAAAAAAACACAGTTAATAGAAATAGTGTGTGTGTAAAGCATAGAATTCATTCTCATATATAATTTATTTTCTTTTGTTTTATAATTAAAATTTATTGGGGTGACAATGGTTAGTAAAGTTACATAGGTTTCAAGTGTACAGTTCTGTAATACATCATTTATATATCACATTGTGTGTTCACCACCCAGAGTCAGTTCTCCTTCTATCACCATATATTTGACCCGCTTTACTCTCATCTACCCACGCCCCCTTACCTTCTGTACCTTTTGGTAACCACTGAACTATTGTCTGTGTCTATCAGTTTTTGTTTCTTTAGTAGTTTGTCTTGTTACTTTGTTGCTTTCAGTTTTATATCCCACAATGGAATACTATTCTGCCATAGGAAAAGATGAAATAGTGCCATTTGCGACACCATGGGTGGATCTTGAGATTATTATGCTAAGCAAAATAAATCAGAGAGAGAAAAAGTGGAGAATCATATGATTTCACTGATATGTGTCATACATAATTTCTAATGATACTCTTAGCTAAGAATTCTACACTAATTGCAAAGTTTCTTGCTTTAATGGGAAAAATATGTATCCATATTCTATAGAAGGCTTCTCATCACACAGTTAAACATATTCAAAACAATTAAATAAAAGGATATGACTGATGCTATGATGCTATTAACAAACTACCTTTTAATGTCATATGACTTTGTATTTTTAAAAATTTTTCAACTACACTTGACATACAATGTTATGTTATTTCCAGGTGTCCAACATTGTGACTAGACATTTATATACCTCAGCGTGTATACAGCACTATCTTTAAAGTTACATTTTACTCTTTATGTGTTTTTTTTTAACATTAAATCTAAATAAGTCACTGTGTTATTTTGTAACATATACAAAGTCCTCAAACATTTATGGGATTATTTAATCTGTGCAACTACTAATGTGCAAGAAATAATGAGTTACTTAACAATTACATAAATTATTGAAATATTTATAAAAATAATTCACATGAACATGTATTCTTTAAAAAAATAACTTTATGCTCTTTTTTAATTCTAAATCAATTGGAATAGTTAAATTTATTACGATTTTAGAATATATACTATAATATGTTAGATTACAATATTATTAGAAGTGCAGTATCACCAGAGCATATAACTCTAGCCCAAATTTTGTTTGGTAATCTCAGCTCATCTTCACAAACTTTTATAATTTCATTTGATTTCCATAAGTACAAGGTGAGCCTCAGGTATCCGAGCCTACCCAGCCATATGGCCCTGGTCTGGCCCCCTGGCACTGAGACATCTGCAGAGAAAGGCTCTCACTGTCATCATCTCCAACTTGTAGAGATGATAAACTCTAAGAAGCATGTACAATTTGACACATTGAATACAGGTTTACTTCTCTTGCAAAGAGAAGAAATTATTTATAAGTCAAGATAGCACGCAGCTGAAGGATTGGACCCACTTGTGACTCACCTTTTTTCTCCACACAATTCGTTGCATAGTAATTGATTTTTTTTAACTGTTTACTTCAGAGTTCTAAGGAATTCAATATTTGAGATAATCCTTGTAACAAATTGTTTTGTTTATTTTGTGCCACTAGTGTGTAGGGACATAAACAAATCTTTAAATTTAGGAAATATTCTTAAAATTTAAATAGACATGTATTACACATACTTTGAACCAAAAAGTGAAGACTGTCACATCATGGCCCTTACTTCTCCTTTTTAGCCAGATGATGCTGTATTACATCCTGTGCAGATGAAAATAACACTTGTGATAACAACTATTAAGCATTGCTAGTTTATTGAGCATTTATTTTTTCCCATATTATTTCCCCATGTTACGTCATGTAACCTAACTACTACCTTGGAAATTAAAAATATTAACTTTCTTTATTGATGTGAAAACAAATTCAGAGAGGTTATGTGATATCCAGGGAAGTCTGGAGAGAAAGTTTACAGATGCAATTATTACAAAAAGTAACCACAAATAAGAATCAGTGTCTATTCATTCAGTCATGACTATATCATTATCCACTTTTAGATCTTAGAGATTTCAGTTAGGAAATAAAGCCATTTTAAAATAATAGTCACTTATAACATTTCAATGGATCTAAGATAATTGTATGTTTTTCTTGTCTCTTTTCCACGAAACTGAAGCGTTTTAAAACCCACTTAAGGCAATTTATGGATCCTCATAAAATGCTAACATTTTTTAAAAAATTTGAATTAATTGTATTCTACAGATTAAAAACTTTAAGAATTCCAAGGATTTATATTTCTAGGTCTTAAAATTTTCCACCAATAAAATCTAAAAGCCACCTAGACTATTATTTTTTATTTTTTTCCTACAAAATGAAGCTACTGCTTCCTTCCTGATAGGGTCTTTATGACAGGTAAACAAACTATGGGGACATTTATATGTATTACTACCTTTACTAACTCTGGGAGGCAGAATGATGGCCTCCCCAGTGTCCATTATGTAATCCCAAAAGCCTTGAAATATGTCAGTTGAAAGGAAAAGGGGAATTAACACTGCAGATGAAATTAAATTTGCTAATCTGCTGAGTTTACGAAAGGGAGATTTTCCTGGATTGGCTGGATAGGCCCAATGTAATCACCAGGGTCCCTAAAAATAGGAGAGAGAGAGAGAAGAGTCCGAGTTCAGGAGATGTGACTTGTAACAAAGATGTCAGCGTGATACTAAGTGAGGACTCAATTAACTTTTCCTGGGTTTGAAGACAGAGGATGGTGTCCGTGAGCAAAGTAAAGTGGAAGCCTATGGAAGTTGAAGAGGCAAGGAAACATATTCCCCTAAAGCCTCCAGAGGAACTATTCCTGCATCATTCTTGATTTTGGCCACGTGAGACCCATGTCAGACTTAATGACCTAGCGAACTACTATAAGGGAAAACATTTGTGTTGTTTGAAACCACTTTCTTTCTGGCAATTTTTCATAGCAGCAATAGAAAACTAAATCACTCTCATTGTTAGATAAATCACTTTTTTAGGCTTCCCCCAATTATAAAATTCCAAGGATTTCAAACATATGAATTCCTAGAGTCTTGAGTTTTGTCCCAACTCTATCACTAATTAGCTAAGTTGTTCTGGTCCATGTGATTCTGTGCCTCATGGTGTATATGTATAATAATATCCTTTCAGCTGCCATACCATTTACAGATAAGAGCATGATAAGGGCAATTTTGAGATTTCACGAAAATTTAATCTCAATCATTATGCGGAGGTGCTAATTATTTCAAGTACTAGGAATAAGATAGTAAATGTAAGATCCAAAGTGTAAGGCTGAAAGAGTTATAGAAGCAAGAGATAAAAGTGATATATTACTTTTATATGTGGACAAGTAATTGCACTAGTTCTTAATGTCCTATTGTAGAGCAACAGAGGGGTATATCAAGGTTTCCTTGATGATATAATTGGATTTAGGGCCATTAAAAGTGTTGTTTTTTTTTTTTTTTAATTTTCTTCTGCTCTGTATTTGATGTTCCACATTCCACTTACGACACCCAAAATGTCCGATATATGATGTCTATATGTGTGTGTGTATATAATATATTACACATATAATATGTAATATATATGTAAAACATGCCTATATATACATATAGACATTTATCTAATATAAGATCTAGATACAAAGCATAAATATATTTGTGTGATTCCCTGAGTATATAAGCTCCTTTTTATAAGCCACAAAGCACAATAGACTTTTGTATATTTGCAAAAGAGGTCATGATAGTGTTCATAAGAGAAAGCAGTTATTTTTCTCAATTATGGAATAATTTTTATTATGAGGTGAATCATTCACAGTACACCTCAGGCCATTCACAGAATGAGCCTGTTGTTGCTAGCTGGCCAATATTGCATTAACATCTTAACTACCTGGAGGGTACTTAGCACACAAGCACAACCCTAGGAAATAGAGACAAACAGAACAGACAAAAAAACGGTCTCTGAACAGGTGCACTCACACACTTTGCTCATGGGGAAAACCCTCCTCACAGGTTGCTACTCAAGGCTTCATTTAGATTTCCTCTTTATAAAATATGACTTTAGAAAATTGGATTATCTTAGTTCCTGACACCCAACAAGTCAATGTACAAAAATTAGGAGCAATAAGGATATTACCAAATGGCTGAACATTGAAAGGTCCACAGTGTTATTGTGGATTGCTTGTCAGCAAGACAAAGAAAAAGAAAAACAGAGACATTGACCTTAAAATTAGAGCAGTGGGGAATCTTTAGCATTGGGACAAGCCTCATTCTGCATCTGAAAAGTCATTGAAGGCAATGGTCCCATGTAAACATTGACATTCTCAAGTTAACCTTGAGTCGTCTAGAAAAAGTGATATTGTGTCCTTTGTTTCAGAGGGAACAAAATAGAAATTGATTTTAGAAAGACCTTCCCCTATGGTACTGACATTTCTTGTGTATCTATATAATGGGCAAAACATTGACAAAGGCACTTTGCAGATATCATCTCAATGAATCAATGGCAAAATAGAATTATAAGATAAAATTGAATGTTGCAGAGTCATTTATTTTGCCTCCAAGCTCCATGTTTCCCCTAAAAGCTGACAAGTACATTCCCTAGGCTACTTTTCCTAGCCTCCTGATAGACACTGCCAGTTAGAACCACTGTTGGGAGATTGGAAGATGGAAGAAGAAAATGTTTTGTCTTTCATGTATTTGTTTCTGCTCCTGGTGGTGACTCCAGCAGGATGTGGTGATAGGACTCAAAATAAGGTACAAGGTGGTCTGAGTACACTCAGAAGGAATAAGGGCTTCTGGATTCCTGTTCAGAGGTCACTGTGTGTTTCCCACAACCAGAGGCAGTGGAGCTCCTGTAATTCCAGCAGTCCTTCCCCACCCTCGCCCCAATACTAGCTCCTGACCCAGGAGAAGTAGCGGATTCCTGGGCCTTAGGTAACCAATTCTTGTTTTACAGTTGCTACTCTGCACCCCTTCCATTTCTTCCTTTTTACTCTTGAAGCCTTTTGAACACCTTTTTAACGAATTAGCTGTTAAAATTCTCCCTGCTTTTATTTCTAGCATGGCTTCTGTTTTCCTGACAGAATATCAACAGAATAAAACACAAAGTAAAAACCCACCTATATTTAAAATGTGTTTATTATAATAAAAATATGACTAAAATATAAATAAAATTAAGTTACAATATGATTTATTTCCAATAAAAGGTTTAATGTGTCTGGAGTGCTATCCTGGTGAAACTTCTTGTCCAGTCTCAGCATTGGTACTTGCTGAAATTAAAAGAATGATTTAGGAAATAGTCAGCAAAAAATCTTATTAATTAAAACTATTTTGATAGTTTTCTGAGAACTATAATGTATGATGGCCTGAGCATTGACTCCAGTCATTTCATAGTGTGGCCTGGAAGAAAAAGAACAAACTGTGGATATAGGTAAAACATCATGCCAGAATCTTCTGGCAACACTAACAGGTGACAGAATAGATTAATAGCTTCAACCCAATTTAGTCAACATTTCACAGACCACTTTCATTCCCCAAGTCAAGCAGCATGCAAGTTTTTAATGAGTAAGATCCGTGACTATAATGCTACAAGCACATATGTGGAATGCTTCAGATGTTTCATAGTCATGGTATTTCTTTCCTTTCTTTATATATTCTCTTCAAGAAGCTAAAACTTTGGATCGCAGAAGTGTGAATAAATATTTACTTAGAAAGCTACTAAATTTTTTTATTATTTTTCCTAAGAATATCTTTTCCTTGAGGAAGAAAAAGACCTTTGGGAAAATGATCCATTCTTATTAGTGAGGACAAGGTAAGATATTAACGTGTAGAATTCATGCTTGTATAATTGCTTTTCTCTTTTCAGAGTTCTCATCTCTTTCACCTGCTCAGTCCATAGTTTCCAATAAAAATATTCCCTTGA
The DNA here is from genome assembly GCF_036562045.2 of Rhinolophus sinicus. Lineage (NCBI taxonomy): Eukaryota > Metazoa > Chordata > Mammalia > Chiroptera > Rhinolophidae > Rhinolophus > Rhinolophus sinicus. The sequence continues at coordinate 132,914,379 of NC_133751.1, read as the reverse complement.
AAAGATGAAATCATCTGTTTTGAGAGGGTAAATTTATAAAGTAATGGCAAAGATATAAAATATATGCAATAGAGAGTTTTTCTCAGTTTCCCTAAAAATCACCCATGAAGTTGGGGTTGAGCAATACAAAAAATCAGATAGTAGGGAGGAAGTGTTGAACGAGTACCATGCATGGAAAAGCATTTGAAGTTCAAAGTCATAGACATTTCAGTCAGTCAAGCTTAGTTTGAATCTTCCCGGTGATTCTTCCTAACTATGTAAGTTAGGTCAAGTACCATAAATACACTAACGTGTTTCCTCAAATCTAAAGGAGAAGCAGACAATTGATTAAAGCTGATGTATACAGGCTGCTAATCATGGTGTCCATAGCTCTATAAATAAACAGGGTGGTTTTCTAAATAAACAGTGTGGTTTTCTATTATAAATATAAAAGTAATATAATATTATTATATTATATTATATATTATATATAAATGCATGTGTATGTGTGTGAAATATTTGAACTTACTCATATTGAACTGTTTATAACCTAATATATATATATATGTATATGTGTGTGTATATATATATCTATGATTTTTGATGATATATACCTCCTTAATGAAATGAAATATATATATATATATATATATATATATATATATATATATATATATATATATATATATATATATATACATATATATATATTCCATTAAGGAAATTGTAACCTCTTATAAAAGGATTTGCACAAAGCATAGAAGTTTTGCCAATTATTGATAATAAATGGACATTCCATGTCCTATGTTGAGGTTGATCACAGTATACTGGTCATATGTGTGAGTGTCATAATAGATGTTGAACAATTTTCTGTTTTTCCAATAAAACACCAGGTAGCTTTTTTTGGTCTAATCATTGTTGATTGGGAAATTTTGGAGAACAAATGTTCATGTTACAAATACAAATAATGACCAAAAGTTCTAAACACTATGTGTAAGTAAAATATTTCATTTGTAATAAGTGTTAAATGGAAGGTGATGTTAACTCCCCTACAGTAATCGAACACAAATGAACAAATAATTTGAATTCTTCATAATGATGTCAAGGGACATTTAGAACATTCACGCTGAAAACTAAAATGCTGAAATGAAAGATAGGTAGGGACCAATATGCCAAATACTCAAAGAACAACTAAATCTATAAGTGTTGTTGGAAAGGTAGCTTTGGAATCATATTGACTGACTTAGCCTTAAGTACAGTTACATTGGTTATAGAAAATTACCACCTATCTTGACCTTAAATGTGCTGATATTAAATGGGTTTTTAGTAAAATGTTATATGACTCCAACAGAATAGCTAATTTATTACAACAGCGAATAAGCATTAAAAATATTATAAATGTGTGTGTATACCCACGTACACATACACCACTCTTAATTGTTGAGATGCATGCATTTAAAGAAGCGTTGCTTTTTATTTTGTTGGCTTAATTATTGTTTCTTAACCATAAACATGTAACCCCTACTACATTATTTGGAATATCCCAGCTCTGCATGTTGAGGCTACAAGGATAACCTAACAGTAAAGTTCAGCTTAGTGGATTTAAAAACTAAGATACTTTATAAAAAACAAAAAAACAAACAAAAAAAATCATCAATTCTTTTTTTTCTGATTGAACGATTTCGTGACTCCAACTTTTGATGTCATCGGAGGGGAAATATGGAACTTTATTAACATATGGATATGAGTAATGTTATTGCCTTTGTAACAACAAAAACAATGAAAAATAGTATCTATTAAGCAATTATTGCCATTTGTAAATTGCTAATTATATGGCTAATGGCTGCAAAACTGATATAAAACCAGAGTCAAGTAATCTGTAGTTTTATTTTGCTTTTTATCAAATGCAGATAACGTTCAGGGGTATGTTCAGAAAGAAGGGGGAGGTTGCAAGATGCTTAGATATACAAAAGTGGATGAACAATTTTTGTAAATTATTATTTTGAAAATGTATTATTTTGAAGAAAATGTGTTAGAATGGGTAATAAAACACAATGACTGCTGATGGGTGAAATTCTTATCATACAGATTTTTATACCTATTAATTCAAGGTTTCTAATATATATATATATGCATACAGTAGGCACTTATTAATATTGGGTCATTGTACTCGTAATGTTGTTACATTAGTAATGATATGAGAAAATGCCCTATAGTGTGAGAAAAGACTAGAGGGAAATGAGGAGAGTATCAGAATTTAATAGTGAATAATATTAAGAGGCTATCTTATGTTAACATAGCTCGGTGAACTTACATGATTATAATCAAGGGAAAACCGACTGCTATAACCATGAAGCAACTGAAGAAGGCCAGAACCCATTGCAGATACTTTCAGATTTATATAAGGCTATGAGAGACTTTTATGAGATAAGTGAAGGCAATTTGAAGTAAAGGAACTTGTTCGAGTGCACCAAGAGATAAAGTGATTCATCAGGGCACATATGAAATCAGTGGCAAGACGAACACATAGCCCAAGGTTAGTTACATACATGTAAAATTAGAAGTGCTTTGATTTGACCATTTCTACAAACTCCAATATCACCACAAAAATGCACAAGAGGGTACTCAAAAAATATGACTCATAAATAAATAGATTCTAGTTTTTATAATATATCGATTTTAGCATTTTATAAACCAACAGTCTTTATTAAATATATGTTGCCAAATACTGCTTTAATCTATTCCACAACCAGGATCTTAAATGATCTAATACAGAGAATAAGTGAAACACACAATGATCCAATAATGCATTAACAAGCAGAGCAAGACTTGTTAGATATGGTCTATTTTTATTTTCTTTAATTTACCTTACATTTAAATAACTACATTGTTCTTCATTTATAACATTAGTTTGGCAGAACTAATATTTTCTGTCAGGTCCTTATTTTGTATAGTTAAATTTCAAGGCCAGGATCTGTAACTTGATTTCTAGAATGGAATATTGATTCTACACCCTTAAGCTTTTTTTAGATATAAGAATAATTGATCTGTGACATTTAACTGATTTACTCTGGGGCAGATGATCAACAAAGCAATAACGAAGTTAAGAAATGAAAACTAATAGTAATTCCTATGCATAGGCCATTCACATAACATGCATATTTGATTCACTATGAAATCATTGCTTTGCATGCAAATCACTTTTTTCTGTTTATTAAGATTACAAGAGTCTAAAACAAAGGTTTTTATATTTACTTTGTCTGAAAATAATCGTAGCGCTAATCACACACTAACAGTGAAATAGGAAATCATAAGCATACATTAAATAAAGTATCCAATTCAAAAAACAGAGACATTTTAACTCTTATTTTTTTCAAAGCTTTATGAAATTATAGGGAAAATAAATCTTATGTAAAATATCCACTGGATTTGTGGTAGATATATTAAAAGGAAAAGGAATCCCTGCTGCCTGAACTTCCCAAACCCTAAGCTCTACAGACACAAAGAGAGAAAAAAAAGAAAAAAGAAAAAGAGAACACAAGGACCTTAAGTTAGCTGATTTCATAATGCTAATTAATTGTTGCTAATTACAACATGTGACAGAGAGAGACAGAAGCTTTGCCAGAGATGTAGGGGGTGGGGGAACCAGAAGAAAAGAGAAATGTTGGTGGAATTTGAACTTTCACAAGCTACTCCTCTACCTCTGTGCTTAAGATGCAAAAAAGGTAACAATATTAGAAGCACACATCCTGAAACCAGGTTAAATTAAGGTGTTGAAAACTTGGCAATTCTTTGTTTATTTGATCAGTGAAATATCAAATTTTGTAATTCAGTCTTCTGAATTCATTGTGAGTGTAATAGACTCTAATGGATTTTTCACATTGGAGATGAGAATAATAGAGAAAAATAACATTTACAAGAGTTAACAATGTGTCTGTTGTTCTAAGAGAACTTTAACTCATTAAATCTAAAACTAATGAAGTCATTAGTACTGGTATCGCTATTTTATAGGTGAAGATACAGAAACACAGTTACATATGTGCCCAGGGTAACAGCTAATAAGTGACGGTGTAGAGATTTGTGCCACTGTACCATGCTGTAACAGCAACTTTATTTCATGCATCTCAAAAACAGATATTGGAAGAGATGATTTGCGTTTTCATGAGGATCATCTATAACTGAAAACTGTTGCTGGTTTTCCAGTTTGGCTAATGTCATCATTCAGGACAGTTCTAGAGAAGTAGTCAGAAAGGAACTCATTTTTTCAATCCACCTTTACTTACCTATTCATAATTTAAAAGATATGTTGATCTGAAAAGGGCCAGCATTCATCTCTATGTAGAAATATCCGTAACTATTATAAAGCAAAGCAAACTTAATTTTCACATTTCCACTTATAATCTCACCCCTAACATTAGAATATATGTTAGAAGTAAACAGGTTTATCAATATATCAAATTTCTGAGATATATTTAATAGTGATTATTGTAAACTTGAGAAAAATGAAACAAAAATAAAGTAAAATATTCACTCAGAGATTAACTATTTTTATCTAATAGGTGGAAACATTTGAAACATGCTTTAGAATAAACTACAAAATAATATATAAACTATATTTGCAGTACTTATTCCTATATGATTAAATAGGTGGTTCCTAGTTATTTATATGTTAGTATAAATGTAAAGAAACTAACATCTACTTAAAAAAAATATTGTGGTAAAATATGCATAAAAAATTTACTGTTTGAACCAGTTTTAAGTGAATAGTCAGTGCCATTAAATACGTTTTTAACCATCACTGCTATCTCTAGATATTTTTATGAACATCATTTTTTAAAGACAAAAGAATGTGCTAGGAATTTAAGGTCTCAGGGGGTTAGATCCAAATTTTAGATACAAACGTTTATTTTCATTTCCCTGAGGAAGAAGAAACTTAAATTTCTTACGTCTGAAAAATCTCCATTGTTTCATAATATTCCGGCTATGTGGCCATTTATCCTTTACAAACAAGAAATGAAATATCTACTTAGAGTTTTCCTATTTTCATAATTGTAAAATGCTCCTGGAGCTTCATATCAAAGCTATATTGATTTCAATTCAGAAGAAACAATTCTAATTTGTTAGAGTTGCAAACCATTTGTGGGATTTATTGAGGTGAAACATTTTCTGTATCCAGGAAATTATCATTTCTACTATGAATCATAATGTCAAAATGTACAAAAGAAAGCTACATTTTAAAACACTATCATTTTTTTTTAATGTTCTATATTTTAGACAATCCTGAAGTCCAGTTTAGTTTCTTTTACTTGAACAGCTAAAAACTATTGGCAGTATCTACTGAATTGAATGATCATGACAACATATTCTATATGTAAATATGTCAACATATAGGAACCTGACTTCTCACTGAATTTTTATCTGTTTATTCTAACTTATAAAAGAGATAATTATTTTGAAGAATCCTACTAGGGGAAAAATTGTGCTTTTTATTTCATTTTTCTTATTCCTAACGTCATCTCTAGCTAGCTTGAGTATTTTTTTTAAAAAAGATACACACACAGAAAAAGTAAATTCGCTAATTCTACCTGTATAAAGAATGTGACATTTTCATTAGAGTTTCTTGCAATTGTTCTTTATAAAGTAATTTGAAAGCAAAAATGTTAAAATTGCATTACTGTTGCTAAACCAGAATCTAAAACTGTGATACCATTTGATAGCTATGTCCTGGCACAAAATTGCAAAGTGTTTAATCTCCTCTGCATTTTTGGAGTGAAATAGATTTTTTTTTGCCAATGTTCATATTGCCAAAACTCAAACCATTAACCTAATTTGCTATTTGTCTAAATGTTAAAAGCTATTTCAAAGTCATTCAGCCACATGTCATCTTGGTATTGTTAAATAAAGAACATTTTTTTCTTCCATCATGGTCCTTATCCTTCTTCCAGGCATTGCCAAATCCATTATCTCATATGTGAATTATATTCCAGGGTTGGAGTAAATTATATTTGTTCTGATTCTTTGTTAAGGTTTAGGTCCAGACTAGAGTATTCATTCATATTTAGATTGATAACTGGATTAATAGTAAATTTCATTTTTTGAATATTTTTTCCGAAGAGAATCTGGCACTAATTCTCAGCAAAACATCATTATGTGTTCAGGAACAATCACCTAATAGTCTTTTGTTAAGTCTTGGTATGATACGCAATAAAGCTAGCATTGATCTCAACAGGTGGCCTGATTTGGGTTTATGTCCAGTAGGTTTATGTCCAATTGGGATTATGTCCAATGTTTCCCAGACAATGTATTTATAAGTTCATAAATTAAATAATGGGATCTACTTTTTGTGTAATGTGTATGCTAAAGTGAATACTTCAGATAAATGTAGAGATGCTTTAAAAATTCTATTCTATTGAGCTTGTGCTTTAAGTTGTGTTTATTTATTTATGTTTTTTAAATTAATTACACAACCTTGATAAAGGCATTGAAAGAAAATGTCACCATAGCAAAATTCCCCAAATAGTCATAGTATGCCTATTATGAAGTCATAATATGCCTTTAGAAGGTATTCAGCCTTCTAAAGACCTAGCTATGACAAAGTGACACAGGAAAAAATAGGATTAAAAGTTCATGTTATTGTGGTGGTGGTTGTTAATGTTTTCTTTCTTGGATATACTCTCTTCACATATTTATTTTGAACCAGCATTATAATACTCATTTGCCAACGTGATAAAATTAACCTTACTTTCTTGAGCTGGTTCTTTCAAAGTCTTGCTCCTGCAAAACTCTCATGAGTCACCTCTTACCATGTTTCTTGGTATTCTCAAACTATATTATTGTGTTTGTTTTTTTCCCCTCCCAACTTTTCCTCTGTGCCAATGTTAGTCTAGATACCGCCTACGAAAAATTTAAAACTCATTTCAGATGTTACTCTTTCAGCACCTTTTTTTGCTATGTCCTACCCATTGCTCCCGCAAGCTGGGCTATAAGGGCATGTACATCTTTTTATTGTCATTATCCCATTATGTTTGGTGGTTGTTACCGCCCCTGCCCCCAATATCTGTCAATAGATGCCAACAGCATGTTTTAAATTCTTTTTTAAAAAATATACTATTAAAATAAAAAAGTGTCTTCAAATCCAATAAGAAAATGGATTAAGGAAATAAATAAAAAAATTATTTTCTTAATCCATTTAGTGTAACCATTTATACTATATGACACTAAAGTTGTAATTCTGACAAAAGGTCAGGCTGCCTAGAGTATATTGTCTTATGATATATTGAGTCTCTGCCTGGGGGCTCAAAAGGAAAGAGTGCTGTAATCAGTTGTGATGCCTGCCATTGAAATGGAAGACAGGAAAGGTGGGATGCATGGAATGAATGCCCTGATGGAACAGTCAGATTAGATCATGCATGCACAGGGGGTAAAAGAGTAGTGACAATGGGAAAACAAAATGAATGTAGAGAATTGGAACCTGTAGAGCAGAAGAGTGAAACCCAGTGAAGGACCCGGGGCATCCACGAAATAACATGCACAGAGAAAGAGGAAAGGTAAATAACAAAGAACCTGCAGGAAAACTAGCTATTTCCAAATTCTGGAGTAATATTTTTTTCAACCGCTGTCTGTTATTTGGGCTGCACCATGACTCAAATACTATAATATCTCAACCAAAAATGTCTCCTACTGTTGTCATACGGTTTACCGAAACTTCTTCATTAGATTGCTGAAAATCATTGCCTTTTCTGCTCCCTATTCTAGAACACCACTTTGTGTTTTCTTTTTTTTTCTCTCAAAGCAGCTACATTTATTCTTAAGTGTAAATGAAATTGGTCATAATATCAGCTCTCTGAACATATAATCTTGCCAAAATGCGGCACAAATGCAAATGAAATGTAAAGCTCATTTAGCATAAAAGCAAACAATACTTCTTTTCAAACACTGTATTGTTCTAAATATAAACGTTATTGTTCATAAATCTCAAACTAAGTTTTGAAGTCATACTGTCTTATCTGTAGAATTGACTTTATTTTTAGACAGATAGGATACTGTTATGTGAATGAGACAGTGAGAGACAGTGCAAGTTATGATTACTCAAGCAATTTAATGCAAATTTGGGGTTAAAGTACAAGTATTTGTTTCCTCAGATTACAAATACATAATACCATAGTTGAATATGTGCTATTGCATTCTTTCTATAAGAAGATTATAACAGTTATTGACGTAGATAAAGAAAAATTAGCTGTGATTTAATATTAATTAAGAATTAAAATATTTCAAGTGGCCAGTGCTGTTTGCACTGGTACAGTTCACATTGTTTAAGTACTTCTTCCTCAAAGAAAACAAAAAAAACAAAGGCAAGATCTTGTTTCTAAAGCTTTTATGGTTTTTTCATGAAGCAGACAAGCTCTGTATTAAGTGTTTTTAGTGGTTCCATAGAGATCTGTGTAACAAATGTTCAAATTCTACTTTTTGACGAATAAAAAAGTGATCTTCTTTGGTATCTTCTTCTAAGCTAGATCCCATCAGAATTTGGACCATGGGTTTAGCTTTCAGTTAGCCATTACCCCATTAGAACTTTAAAGACCCTTCTCCACTTACAGACATACAGAGAAATTTACTGATTGAAAATTATTTGTAATCTGTGGTAGAGACATTGCTATGGAGTTCTTTGTTAATTGGAAAAAAGGTAGTTACTGTTTAAAAGAAATCCAAGTATTTAAGGGGCTTAAAGACTCTCTCTCTCTCTCTCTCTCTCTCTCTCTCTCTCTCTCTCTCTCTCTCTCTGTATGTATATATTTGTCTAGGTAACATTCTAACATGATTATTTCTGTATGTCTTGATGTTGGAGCCCAGGGGGGCAGTTGCTCCATACAGTCATTCAGTGACCCAGGAGAATGTGGGTTGTGTCATTTTCAGAGACATGGCTATGAAGATCTCTCTGGAACAGCCAGGAGACATCCAGCAAACAGGCAGGGGAAAGGGAAAGAGAGGGTGAGGGCACACCTGCTTCTTAGTCACCTTGACACAGAAGAGACAAGCATCATTGATACTCATAATCACTTCATGATGTGGTACCTAGATACCAAGGGAACTTTGGCTGAGCAGCTGCTTCCAGTGTTAACTCTGCATCCTGAAAGGAGAGTAAAAACCTTTGATCGACATTTAGCCATTTCTGTCAGAGTCCCTTATTGTAGAAATCTCCGCAATCCCTTTGGGAAACCAGAATAATAATGTCGTCAATACATACATGCAGACATCATTCAGTGTTGCAACAGTGTTCGGTGAGATCTCCATGTTTCCATACATGTTCTTCCTACTGTCCATTCACAACAGAGAAACTAGAGTGTCATTTGAAAAATATGCTGTGTGTTATGTGACTCCTGGCAATACTAGGACTGAGTCATATCCACAATGTCCTGTCCCCAGCAGTGCTGCTCAGCAAATGTAGACTTGTACCTGTGGCTTCTATTATGGAGTCAATCCATCTCATATCTGGTCTTTCTCTTTTCCTGCTGCCTTCTATTTTTCTCAGCATTATCATCTTTCCCCAAGAACCCTCCTTCTCAAGATGAGCCTGAAGTAGGACAGCTTCAGTTTTGTGATTTTTGCCTCCAATGATGTTTTAAGCTTAATTTGCTCCAGGATGAATTTGTTCACCTTTCTGGTGGTTCAGGGTGTCCACAGAGCTCTCCTCCAACCCCATATTTCAAAGGAATCATTGTTGTTGTTTTCCGTCAGGTACTCCGTTTTCTGTTGTTGTTGTTTTGTTTCTAATCCCTTGCTTGCAATTCTCATTGGTCTCCTTGAATAAAAGACAAACTCCTATTTGAGCCTGTAAGAAAATGATCATCGGGCCCTGATTAACTCTCTGCTCTGATATCCTGTCCTTCTCTCCCTTGTTCCCTATATTTTAGTTGCATTTAACTTCTTCCTAAGCCATGCTCATCCCAGTAATTATGCACTTAATTGCATAATTGTTCTTTTTTTTTAAATTTTATTTTATTAAATTTATTGGGGTGACAATTGTTAGTAAAATTACATAGATTTCAGGTGTACCATTCTGTATTACATCATCTATAAATCCCATTGTGTGTTCATCACCCAGAGTCAGGTCTCCTTCCATCACCATATATTCGATCCCCCTTACCCTCATCTCCCACCTCCCACCCCCCTTACCCTCTGGCAACCACCAAACCATTGTCTGTGTCTATGAGTTTCGGTTTCTCATTTGTTTGTCTTGTTCTTTTGTTGCTTTTGGTTTATATACCACATATCAGTGAAATCACATGGTTCTCTGCTTTTTCTGTCTGACTTATTTCGCTCAGCATTACACTCTCAAGATCCATCCATGTTGTCACAAATGTTCCTATATCATCTTTTTTTACCGCCGAATAGTATTCCATTGTGTATGCATAATTGTTCTTAACTGCCTTAACTGTTCTTCCTCCAAATCTTCACATGTTAGACTTTTGCTTCAGGGGCAGCTCCAGTCTCATCTCCTCAGAAAGGTCCATCCTGGTCAAACGAGCTAAAGGAGCAATGTCACAACCAGTCACTCCATGCCTTGACTTTACATGGTTTTCTTCCTAAATCCCCTCCATCAGTCCTATGAAACACAATATTTTATAATAAATATATCTTATAAATTAGTCAAGCCTTAGATGACCTTTTCTGACCTCAAATTTTATGATGAGGAAACTAAGACTCAAATCACTATTGACATTCCTAAGGTCATCTAACTGTTAATGGCAGAGCTGAGACACAGGAGCCATTACACATTTCCAAAATGTATTTTTAAATAACATGGGAGAATGCAAGATATAATAGCCTCATATTTGTTTTAATGAGTTAGCATTTCTTTTTCAGAAAGAAGGAAACCTGCTACTTGTTAACAGATAATAAGTAGTACGTAGCTTTTAAATAAATACCAGGTTGTAGAGACAAGTGAAACGTAAAAGTGAACATAGTCTATAGCTATACTATGCAATATAGTAATCTCTACCTATATGAGGCCATTTCAATTTAAGTAAAATTAAGTAAAAAAGCAATTAATTTCTCATTCACACTAGTGAGATGTTGGTTCTCAATAGCCACACAGCTACCAATGGACAGTTCACAGAACATCTGAATCATCCAGAAAGTTCTATCTGATAGTGCTTGTCTATAAGTTTGTTTTTCTTAAGCCCTCACCTAGTATGTTATTCTTAGTTCTAGATTCCGTAATTCCCTTTTTCTTCCTGACAATTTAGTCTTAGTGCTATCTTTCCATTTTCTCTGCTGAATGTCAGAGGCAGGCTTTCAACAAGCATTTGAGGTGAGGTAGGGAGGGGCATAATTGCAGTCCACTGTGGCTTTCTATGAAAGATAGTGCTCATAATTTGTATTTGCTTTTATTTCTGTTTTGATAATAATTTGTGATTTTCTTATACTGGTATATACAAATAGGACTTAAAGGACATAACCTCACATGATTGTACAAACCTTCCTGGGACATTATATTGTGACATCGGGAAGCTGCATGGTAAGGTGGAAAGAAAGTTTTCATGCTATTTCCTTTTACCTTTGTTCTAGTTGGTGGATGCCAGGGACACATTTACTAGTTTATTACCTGTTTGCAAGGTAATGAATATCATTCCTGACCTCTCAAGGGCACTTGCTAGTAACTCAGCAATAAGCAGCTGAGCTTCTGTCTTTTAGGCTCTGTAAATGGTGATGCTCCTGTTTGCCTCATTTATGCCAGAGAAAGAATAATTTCAGATATTCAATGATTCGGACTATTGTTTCAATTATGCAAGGTGACCTCAAATATAAAAAAGGTTCTGTTTATTATTCGTGTTGTGAAAATATATATTAATAAGGTCATGAGGGAGAACACAGATGACAGAGTAAAAACCAATTACAAGGACTGGAAAATCATGTCAAAATTAATATACTTCTGATAATGGACATGATGATCACTGTCATTTTCTAAGCTTGGATTTGCATGCCTCGCACTTCAGATGCAATTTTTTTTCTGCTCCAATTTGGTAAGCCATTCTGAAGCAGTTATTGAACTGTAGCATTGGTATCCCAATAGCTAGACTTTGCCCAAGCATGTCAAAGTAATTCATATGGAATATACCCTGCTTTGTCACTCAAATGCAAATTAATATATGTTTCCCAATATGTAAATTAAAAGGGGAATATTGATAATTGAAGAGGAAATAGCTAAAACGGTGACAGAACTGATTAGGTGACGGGATATGAATATGAAGACAAGTGAAAGGAACAGGTGCTTGTTATGGATAAGAGAACCCTGAAAAAGGACATACTGTTTTTGTTTGTTTGTTTAAGATTTTATTGGGGAATGGGGAACAGGACTTTATTGGGGAACAGTGTGTACTTCCAGGACTTTTTCCAAGTCAAGTTGTTATTCTTTCAATTTTAGTTGTGGAGGGCGCAGTTCAGCTCCAGGTCCAGTTGCCATTGTTAGTTGCAGGGTGCACAGCCCACCATCCCCTGTCGGTGTTGAGGAATCGAACCGGCAACCTTGTGGTTGAGAGCCCACTGGCCCATGTGGGAATCTAACTGGCAGCCTTTGGTGTTAGGAGCACAGAGCTCCAACCCCGTGAGCCACCGGGCCAGCCCCCATACTGAGGTTTTGAACATGTTCGTGAGTCTATCAAGAAACAGTGATTCTACTTAATCTGTAATTTCAAAAATCTAAAATGTGACAAATGGATGAAAATTACATAGAGATAGATTTTACATTAATGTAAAAGTGAAATGTTTGGTAGTATCATTGTACTAAGCTTGTTTTTAAAACTTTTCTTTTTTTTAAAGTAGAGATTAAATTCTTATGTATTAGGAGATTTTGAAGTATTCATTTCTTGAGTGGTAGTCTTCTTTTACAAAATTCTACCTCTATGCTTTTTTCTAACTATAAGATACTATGATTAATCAATGATTGTGAGCTGATGGACAATTTAGGGCTATCTTTAAAGATCTGTAAATGCTTCGATGGGATTGATTACTGGTCCCTCATTTTGTCCATTGAAGTATAACCTATCTTTATTACTTCATACTGAGTGGACTCAAAAATAACTACTTCATAGAAATATTTGATTGTTGCTTTAATCTTAATTTAATTAAGAAAATTGGCTTTTTGTGACATACTAAGGTGGGGGGCACACTTTCTTTTGTTCTTCATATTTCCTGTTTTTGCCCAGTTTCCTCTAGTGGCAGCAGAGAAGTAAACACACAAAATCACACGTGCACATACAGTCGCACACAACCACACACCACATACACAGTAAAACAAATAAAAAAAATAACAAAAAGCAATATATTATTCTGAAACAAATAAATCGGCATTAGTGAAAAATGATAATGATCCTTTATCAGAAAAAATATAATTTTACAACTTTTCCACCCAGTTATATTCCACACATGTAACATCTCATTGGGTATTTTGAGATATATGTTATATCCTTTGTCTGTATCAATGGCTTTGAAGGCTTCCAGGAAATCTATGATTAACCTACCCTTTATTTTCACACTTTGAATAAAAATTTCCTTTTAAAAGCACATTACAGAATTGTACACCTGAAATCTGTGTAACTTTGCTAACAATTGTCACCCTGATAAACTTTAATTTAAAAAAAAGCACATTAGAAGATGATATTTAAATTGTCTATAAAATGATTTCTTCCAATTTAATTTATTTTTTTATTTGAAAAAAATATGGTTTTTTTTGACACATTGTTAAATTCTTCAAGTTCCTCATCCCATTTATACCCCCATATTATTGAAGAAAATGTGAATTTTCCAAGAAATATGTAGAGAATTTTATCCTAAAATGCTATTTAAATGTAAATGAAATTCATGAATCGCTTGGTTTCCTTGTATGTTCCAACATAATTTACTCAAAATTGATGAGAAAATCCACATTGGAATTTTTTAGTAATTGAAATAGTACCCATTGATCCAATTAAGCATAGAAGTTTTATTTTTCAGAAATTAATTTTAGAAAAGAGATAAAGAGATAAGTTAATTTAAGTGCTATCTATTCACATTGCAATTGCAAAATGTTCTCTTGTCAATACTGAAAAGAATCAGCTGAGATGAGAATAAATAGGCACAGCATAATAATATGCCAAATCCTCATTTAAAAATATTATTTGGTTTTAGAGTTGTTCATACGATATTTTCTGTATACAAAATATAATAGTTTTACCAATAGTACAATATGGATAATGTAATATGTAATTCTCTTACATAAGGTAGTTTATGATTGATGTTTCAAAAAGTATTTGGAGCAATGAATACTTTAAATTAGGCCTGAATGAACCACAGACAGAACAGAAACAGTGATCCTGGTATGGCACTAAGGTTGAAAAAAGACTATTCTTCACTTCAGAGTATAAAGATTATATGATCTGATGGTATGTTGATCTTCCTGTTCTTGTGTAGTTAACTTATAGTTATGTTTTGAAAACTATTTGGATATTAAATTCAAAGTGTTATTTGGTTTTGATTATTTAACCAGTATACAAAACATTCAATAACAAAAATATCAGAAGATATATAGAATAGCAATATTGAAAGGTAGGAGTCACTTTCAATATAATGGTTTAGCACTATAGATCATAGAGTTTGATAAACATAAATGAGTATCACAGCTAATTGAATAATTTTATTATGATAGGAATGTGATTTTAAATTTTCAAATGTAGTTAATTCCTCTCCAAGAAATTGAAAATAATTCTTAAAGTTGATTTATTTCTGAATATATTAAATTAATTATATAAATAAAATAATAAAACTCTTAGAAACATTGTGTATTTTTACCACCAAGCCACATCTAAGTAAGCATCATCATGCAACATTCAAATAATTCATTCAAAATATTTCAACATTCAAAAATATTTTGAAAAATGTCTTAGAGGATTTCTTTCATACTGCATGGATTGCCTTTTTTAAAGTGTCGCTTCTCATTTTACCTCATATTTCGTATTTTCAAAATGTAACAATTATCACAATATCTGCATCTTCTTACTTTATGAACTCCCTAAGACATTTTCACTAAACTCATCCCCAAAGTGTCTTGATTTTTGTTTCCCACTCTTCTTCAAACATACTTCCTTTTTTGCCAATGCAAATCAATCCCAGTCATCTAAATGTCTCATGGTTATTCCGGAAGTCCCAGACACATAATACTTACTCTTTATCTGGTTGGAACTCAGAAAGTATCAGTGGCTACATACAAATCTCTCTCTCTCTTTTTTTTTTTTTTTACTTCACACACATACACAATATATACTCTTTGTGTTGAGGGGAATTTTTGGTTCTGCTGATTGTCTTCATTGTCCCAACTAAATTCATGGGGAGATGAGCCCCACTAGAGCAGAGAGCTCCTTGCAGGGGAATTATTTATTATTTGGCCTAGAAGAATCCTTGGATTTGCAGAAGCGTATGATTTGAGGATAGACTAAATGAATAAAAGGATATTGATAAAATTAATACACACTTCCTGTAAAACAAGAAGTGAAAAACTGCAATAAAGAAATTCATTTAATTTAGCATATTCCAAACTTTAAAAAATAAACATTTAACTTTATTTTTGACACCTATTTACATCTTGCAAAAATTTAGTGTAAATTTTTAAATTTTGTACAAAAAATTTACAAAGTTTTGTAAAAGTTGTCTTAGGTGGTAAAGTGGACAATCAAAAAAAATATCTCTACAGCTAGTTCAGTTTTTTAATTAATATGAACAAAAGCAGATACAAGAGAAACAGAATTATTGATCAAAAAAAAGTGTCATATTTTATTGCTAATGTAATAAATTAGACATTTTATAGCCTAAAACATAATAGGCATAAATTAAAATTTATAAAATATGCTTTAACTTTTTAAAGTAACTATTTTAGTTTTTAGCAGTGCTCAAAAATTAATATAGTGTTTCAGCGTTTTTTAAAAAACTGCTTATAAATAGCACAGAACAATGAATGGATTTCATATGGAATATTAATTGCATTATGTCCTGACTCATGAAAAGGGATAAAAATCCTTAAAAACATGGCCTGCAGAAATATTACTCTTTGCCTGGACTAAGGTTTTAACAGCTGAACGATTCAGAGAGTCTATAATGCCTTCAGGAGGCCTAATAGGTAATGTGGCTTCATTTTTTCCATTGCTGAATATGCTTAGAGTAATCCCTACTCACCACAGTTGAATGCCTGGTCACTCTCACTTTAAGGCATCAAACAACTAGTGTAGATGAAGAGAAAAAGACAAAGTAGTTACCTCCTCCACTTTCACTGAAAGTGGGTCAATGAACTGTGTTAATGCATTACAGCTTCAGTATTCCTAAGACACTAAAAGGAGAGAAGGAATAAAAAGAATTAGAGCATGCTACCCTATGGTTGCTCTTCCTTCAATACATTTATATGGTCTATTCTATTGCTCTGTCTGGGTTGGGACCTGCTGAAAATGGAGACTAGTCGCAGACTTTTAAATGGTAATGATTGTCTTCCTCTTCCCATGGAGAAGAAAGCTAGTGTTACTTTACCAACAAGCAGACAGGGAAACCTTTAGAAATCTCAACTAAATCCATGTAAACAGATAAAAAATGTGAAAGAACATACACTCAAACCAAACTTTTTCATTTAGAAAGTAAATTTAGCATTACTAGATGTTAACGCTAGGCAGAATATCATTTTGATAAAAAAAATTCACAGCGAGTAAATTATATCAGATATAGCAGTTGATGTATTAGTCAAATTTTATCAGTAATATAGGACAAGACTAGATATATGCCAAGCTTCTCTAATTTAATTCTGAAAGGTGGAGAAGTATAGCATCTGTGTTGGTGCAGAGCACACGATACAGTGTCACAATACATTAGCTTGAATCAAATAGTAATGGGATGTGATGAAATTATATATATATATATAAAATCACCTCAAAATAAATGAGAAGAAAAGGAAAAAAAAATGGATATGCAATATAACTTTCGACCCTAAGTATGCCTAAAGGGAGGTGAGAAACAAATCATGGACAAACTATGAAAGCAAGTAAGTTGAATTTGTTTACAGGTCAAATCTTCACTCGTAGCATTCTTCAAAGTTGCCATCATAAAGGGTCAGAGCTTAATATTGTTGCTATTTCAGATTACAGTGGTTGGAAATTGGAATACTAGTTGTCAGGTTAGATGTCATTTTTTTCCTTTGAAAATTATTGATATTGGTATAGGTTTATTTATTCATATAACGGCCAAATAATATAGAAGGCTAGTTTTTTAAGTAAAGTATTCTAAAGTTATATTTTTGCTGTATGTTTACATTTAAATATAGTATCTTTTTTATTTTCAATTATAGCTGATATTCTAAATATAGTATCTTTATAATGTTTTACCATTAATTCTCAGGCCCCAACTTAATTTTTCCCTCTTACTACAATACTTACATGTTCTTAGCAATCAGAAGCTGAAGTGGTTAACTTTTTTTTTTTAATTTAATTTTATTAAATTTATTGGGATGACAATTGTTAGTAAAATTACATAGATTTCAGGTGTACAATTCTGTATTACATCATCTATAAATCCCATTGTGTGTTCATCACCCAGAGTCAGTTCTCCTTCCATCACCATATATTCGATCCCCCTTACCCTCATCTCCCACCCCCCACCCCCCACCCCCTGCCCCCCTTACCCTCTGGCAACCACTAAACTATTGTCTGTGTCTATGAGTTTCTGTTTCTCATTTGTTTGTCTTGTTCTTTTGTTGTTTTTGGTTTATATACCACATATCAGTGAAATCACATGGTTCTCTGCTGTTTCTGTCTAACTTATTTCGCTCAGCATTACACTCTCAAGATTCATCCATGTTGTCACAAATGTTCCTATATCATCTTTTCTACCGCCGAATAGTATTCCATTGTGTATATATACCACAACTTCTTTATCCATTCATCTATTGAAGGACATTTTGGTTGTTTCCATGTCTTGGCCACTGTAAACAAAGCTGCAATGAACATTGGAGCACACGTGTCTTTATCTCTAAATGTTTTCAGATTTTTTGGGTAGATACCCAGGAGAAGGATTGCTGGGTCATATGGCAATTCTATTCGTAATTTTTTGAGGAACCTCCACACTGCTGAAGTGGTTAACTTATGATGGGCTTTCTAAAAACTTGAAAGGTTAGAGCCTATTATGCATACTATATTGGAAATTATTTACTAGAAACACTAAATCCTCATAAATCAAATTCTTAGACTATTCCTTGATCTCCTATGCTGGTTGAAAATGTGGGACAGTGATAGGAATTAACAATTCACATTCCCTCTGTCCTTGTCAGTCCTTGCCTGTCATAAAATTCTGGGTATCTGACTTGTGGAGGGTCTCAAATCTGCAACATGATAAATGGTCTAGTAATCACAGCCAAGAAAGTAGCATAGCACTTACCTATTCTGGGCGTAGAGTTCCTCAACCAGCTCTTTCTCATTTTAGAAGAAAGTTCCTGAATATAAAGAGAGTAGAGTAGCTTGGTCCAGTGTCTTTGTAAATGATGTATGTTGAGT
This sequence comes from Rhinolophus sinicus, assembly GCF_036562045.2. Taxonomy (NCBI): domain Eukaryota; kingdom Metazoa; phylum Chordata; class Mammalia; order Chiroptera; family Rhinolophidae; genus Rhinolophus; species Rhinolophus sinicus. The sequence goes on along the minus strand of NC_133751.1, from coordinate 132,895,843 downwards.
GTCTATTTGGCAGCTTCTTATAAACAGTAACTTGGGCATAATCAATTCATGTCTCTTAATTAGAGTTTACCTATCAAGTCATAGTTGCTACATTCTAGAGAAAGGATCAAACAGCAAATTAGATATCATTTTTGAGAGAGAATAATGACAAGGTGAGAAGTTTTTATTTGCCTTTAGAGTCATTGAAAGCTTCTGCACAAATGACTGACATGTAAATAGAGTTTTATAAAGCACAATATGATAGTCTTAGAAGATTAGTAGGGGCTATGTATGTGCTTAGAGCAAATGTATCATTGAATGATTTATTAAAGTATTCATCTATAATTTGCCTGTAATGTTTTAATACTTAAAAACTATTCAATAGTATTTATCTAAAATCTGTATAAAAGCATTATTTTCTCTCTAATCTGGGATTGTAAACCAGTTTGCATAAAATTTATATAATATACATTCAGCTATTTTGTAATTTTCTGGTGACAAGACTCAAGCTCAGATATGAAGTTCTTGAAGGGAGCATCAAGAACAATCATCCGAGTGACTATCTGAGTTCCTGGAACATTGTAGAATACTAATAACCACAGGTTAAATATGAATACGTGCAAAATAAATGTAACTCTGAAAAAATGAATATAAAAGTACTTTAATTTTCTTTCTCATCCAGTATGTGAGAATGTTTTACTCTTATTTGTTTTACATACACAGATGTGCATGTAATATACACATTTGGAAAAACGTGAAGTCCTACATGTTATTCACAAAAGTACTGCTACTGAATTCTTATCACTCTTAATTGTGAATCAGTAAAAAGTGGCAAAACACACAGTTTCTTGAGGCTAAAATTTTCTTAGTTTTTTACTTGGCAATGATGTTTACAAAGTTATTAAAACACATTTTATTAGAATTTAAAAGGAAAATATATTACATAAGCATAAAATTAGATTATATTAACAATTATTCTTTTCATATGTAAACTCCCACTACATGAGAAATGAGTTTATTTCAGGGATTTGTAAGTTAATGAATTAAAACACTATATAGTAGATACAATCTGAAGTTTAAAGTAGTATAAATAAGAGCATATATTATCATGTAAACAGGATACGTTTTCTGCAAACTAAATCTGTATAATTTAAGTGTTTTTATTTATTTTTTTGTATTAGAAGTAAAGTTTATAAATTTCATATTTTTTCCTATTTCAGCAAAATGACTTAGGATTATCTTTCTGAATTGCTTACTTATTTTTGTTGTTGTTTTTTTCTTGTTTAGTTTCAGGTGTACAAAACAATGTAATAGTTAGACATTTCCAAACCTCACAAAATGATAACCCCCTCCCCAAATTTACTACCCCTCTGACATCGTATATATCTTTTACAATTCCATTGACCTATGCTGTACTTCACATCCCGAGACTATATATATATATATATATATTTATAGTTGACATTCAATATTATTCAGCTTCAGGTGTACAGTGCATTGGTCAGGCATCTACACAGTCTATGAAATGGTCTCTAATAAGTCCAGTGCCCGTCTGACCCTCTGCATAATCTTTACATGATTGATTATATTCCCCAAACTATATTTCATATTTTTGTGGCTATATTGTGACTACTAATTTGTACTTTCTAATCTCTTTATCTTCTCTCCCATCCCCACGCCCTCCGATCTAGCAACCATCAGTTTTTTTCCCTATATCTGAGTCTATTTCCGTTTGGTTTGTTCGTTTATTCTGTTCTTTAGATTCCACATATAAGTGAGATCATATAGTATTTGTCTTTCTCCGTCTAACTTATTTCACTTAGTATAATATTCTCTAGGCCCATCCATGTCACTGCAAATGGTTAAGATTTCATACTTCTTTATGGCTGAGTAATAGTCCATTGTATAAATGTACCACCGTTTCTTTATCCAGTTGTCCATCAGTGGAAATTTTGGTTGTTTCATTGTCTTGACCATTGTGACTAGTGCTGCAATAAACATAGGGGTGCATATATTTTTTTGAGTTACTGTTTTGGATTTCTTTTGATAGACTTTTATAACTAATTTTAAATCAAAGCCCACAGCAATACTTTGCTGTGTGATTGGTACATCTGAATGCTTAACACTTGTTCTAATTTGTACTGCAGTGTAGTACAGTTATATTAAACAGTTTGAAAAAAAAAAAGTAGTATAGATAATCTGAGATGAGAAACATCTTTAGCATAATGATATATCTGAAATTTTTAAATTATAGAAGTAATCATTTTAATATGCTTTGATTAAAAATCAATTAAATTAGTACTCTATGAGGATTCCTGTAGCTGAAGGTAGAAAAATAGAGCTTATTAAAATTATAAAAGGCATATTTTATCAGATCTAAATGTTGATACTTTAATGGATTCAAGTTAGATTCAAGAACCAAATTTCTTTCAAACTCTAATGTTTAAGTAGAAAGAAATAGGATATACTTTCCTATTGATATGTTGATGTATGATTTTAAAAAAAAGATGAATCTAGTAACATTTCATTTCAAAATAGAAATATCAGAACCGACATTCAAGTAACCCAGCTTTTGTCTCATAGGCTAAATATTTCACAGGTGTGATTAATTGCAGCCACAAATTTTCTGCACCTGCATTTAGCTGCTTGTAGATTTAATGAGTCATTGGTGCCTAACTTTGAGAATACAGAACTTGAAAATAATATCTGGAAATATCCACTTCATTTGACATAGAATCGAAAGAAAGTGTCCTTAGGAAATACATAGAAAAGTCAGTAAGAGATGTTATATTTTTAAAAGGGGGGTAGGGAGAGTATATAGTGTAAAGAATCATTTTTAAAGATATTTCTGTTAATTTGAAAATAATTACTTATTCGATGGTATGACTTTGTAATATTATAACAATTAATTGAGAAGTCACTCCCTCAAACTATTGGTTCCTCGATCTGAATCAACAAACATTTAAAAAAAATCTTTAAAAAAACAAATTCATGAAACAACCATTTTGGTAGAATCTTGATGAGTATTAAATGCATTCTAAATAAAACTACACTTAATCACTGATCAAGAATGGTTTCTATTTGGAAACTATTTACGTAATTGCAAATATCAGGCCATACATATAAATGATTACATATTGGAATTCAAACATGAGGAAAATATTCCTACCAGCTTAATTTTATCATTTTAATAAATATGGCTCAGTTATGATGATGGTGTGAATAAAGAGGAAAAGGAAGAAAGAACAGTATTGTTGATTGATGAGGTATAAAGGGATGAAGAGTGTTTGGTGACTGCAATTTCTTTCCAGGAGAAATGAATGGCATGGACAGATAGTCAGTCCCAAAAGAACTATGTAATGTTCAGTAAATATAAGAAATAATTTTAAGAGGGAAGGAGAAAGTTGAGGCTAGAGAAAGAATATGAAGAAATTAAAAGTTTCTATTTAAGATAATAGCTATGGCTTTGTGTTATACTGTTTTTACTGGTAACCTGATGCTACGTCCTAACTCCATCTTTTACTAATGCCTTATGGGCCCTCTTTGTAATATTAATCATCATACTAATTCATTTACTTATTAATTTTTAATGTTACCATCGACAAAATCCCTCTGGGTGTCTGCACGTAATTACCAACATAGAGTATGGTCATAAAATGAATAGAAGCTAAATTCAAAATTAAATAAAAGCAGGTCACCTACACATTAGGAAAGGCCCTGATATTGAACAAGTGAAGCCATTATCAAACTAAGAACAGATGGCCTAAACCAAAGTGTGTCTGAAGACAAGGATGTCCTTAGGACAAGGTGTCTTTTATTGAGAAGAGGGGGAGTTTATATAATATCAGAAACTTTTCATCTGTGTAACATTAAGGGAATGCTATTTTCAAGGATTTTTTATTCATTTGAAATTCACCAGTGAGCATATCTTCTAATTTACCTCAAGATTACATATGCAAAATATTAGTAAGAACAACAAAGGTGATCTTTGGGATGTTGTATCAAACCTGAGTTATTGGACAGCTGTGCATTTTCCTAGACCCTTGCTTTATATTGGTCCATGCTCAAAAGGAGTTTTGGCACTTTATATTTTCTGTATTGTCTGCAGCAATCTAAAGCTACTCTCCTGTGATATTTATAATTCACTACCTATCCAGACACTGGATTCAATAATTCAGACTACTGAATCACAGAGAAGGAGGGTGTTTTTTTTTTTTTCTTTTTCTTTTTTAAAAAAGTTGTTTTATCTTTCAATAATTGGTAGCTTTGGGGTTTTAGTTCAGGTTATCAGAAACTTTGGCTCTTCCATGAGTCTCTATTATTCTAGCACAAATACTGATGTAGACATTTTTGCCTAGCATGCGTTTTCGTAAACTTAAGTAGTTACAGTGTGACTGGCTAATTTGGTATCCTGATCTTCCTTATTCTTTATTCCTCTTTAAATATTTTCCCAATCTGGAGCCAGATTTTCAAGAGCGAAGGATGACTGTGGTCACCAGATAAGCAGGTGATTTACAGTTGCTGTAAGAGGCAGCCTACTCTGTTGGTAGAGGGCTCTTTGAGTTGCACTTCCTCTTCTTTCTTTATCCTTTGGAGACATAAACTGTACTAAAGACAGAATTTCAAAGAGAAGCCTAAAGATAATAAAGGAGTAGGAGAGGACTTTGTCAATGGAGAACGAGGGAACGGTATTTGTGGTGTTTTTGATCAGCCAGTTTACTGCTTTGAGCTTGCAATATATAAGGTGCTTATAGTGATGAATGCATTTATTCGTGAAATTTCTTCAGACCAGGTAACTTTCTTACTATGGTTCTGAAAGTCTCTAGCACCAAACTTTGTTTTTCACTCATTAAAAGTATTGTCTCCATAACTAGGAATTGCAAAATCTCTCCAGAATAGAATGATCCCTGTAGGGCTTTGGTATACCAGATAAAATGGTATCTATTAGATATTAAGTATGAGGGTGTCCTACATCCTCAGTCATTATGTCATTGGTCTTTGCTTCTCAAAATGTACACATTGATGTGTCTAGATTATTGTGTACATTGCTAATAACAAAGTATTGGCTATATTAGTAAAATAAAATGGAGTTTTTATTTTATATTTACTTCTATATTTGTATATAAAATATTCCCCCTAGGATCAATCTGAAGAAATCAAATTTTGCTCTGCAAATTTGAAGTATGTAAATGTTTTCTACCCTTACGCATTTGGTGATCTTGGGTCATGAGGTTAAAACTCATGAAATAGATGATAATGGAACACAACATATAATGAGTGCTAAGTTAAATGATACAGATTGAACATATCAAACAAATTAAAATTGGAAGGAGATCAGTGATTGCTGGAAGGGCCACAGAAAGATGGGGATAAGATTCAAATTTTCTACTGACTTAGTTAATATTTGAATCAACACAGGAAAATATAAGGTGATATTTCATAAAGGAAATATGTATGGGATAACTGTGATTGAGCTGAGTCAACTTTTGTCAAGCATGTATTTAAACTCTACCAGGTCTGTGTGGTCCAAAACCATCGCTACCCTTAATGAGTTTATAATTGCATGTTGAGAACAGACATACAAAAGTAAGTATAGAATGGGATAGTTGTGATAAGGGCTTTAAGGAAGATATTATTTTAATGTCCTGAGGGATAACAAAAAATATTAAAAAAACAACTAATTAAAATTTTGAGCTTAGTTCCTTGAGGATGAAGTGACATGAATGAGTAAGTGCTCTTAAAGGCGGATACGGAAAATTGTCCTAGGCAGAAGGAACTGCAATGAAAGCAGGGAAACAAAAATGTGCTGAACAGATTATCATAGAGATTGGGACAGGGAATAACAGCCCAGCATGACTGGAATTTAAAACTCATGAGAGACTATGAGGAGAGAAGCCTGCATTGGAGTAGAGAAGCACTTGGGAACTGAATGAACACTGAATTAGTAGAGTGGTGATAGATTAAAACCAACTAGAAGAGATTTGGGATTAATTTGCAGGTTGTTAAGTAGAAATAGTGACTGTAGACTATAATTTAGACAAATTTTAGAAGGAATGAGATGAAGGTATGGAGCCTGCATACGTGTGGGACAGATAGATGACCTGAAAAAAGAAAACTGACAGTGATAATTCTGGAAGAGTGGACAATGAGGATTGATTGAAACATTGAGGTCCCATTTTTGAGAGCCTATTAATAATGCAATATAGGTTAAGCAGCTCTGGAAGATGTTGAAGTAGTCTTGTTGAAAATAATATAGTGAAGAATTAAGGGTGAATTTGTGCAGCATATCACCAAACCAGAGCAAGACAACACATAGTGACCAGTGTGGAGCATATACAGAAAACAGAAAAATAAAGACATTTACTTTAAAGTATAGTATTGTGTTACATAATCTCAATTCTGTGTGGACTGCATCATTTATTTTCACTTAGAATATTTCTATATTTTAGTGACTCACTTTTTATTCACGTGTACTCTGTATCTAGAATAGAAAAATGTCAGGATAAATGAGTCATCTAAAGAAGTCATAAAATTATGTTGTAGCTAAATACCTTATGTTTTGCATTTTTTCATGCACCAGAAAGCCTATGGGCTTCAGGGCAAATTAGCCAGGATTGGGGAATACAAGTAATAATAATGATAATAATAATAATAATAATAATAATAATAATAATCCAGAACAATATATACAAAGATCACATTTCATGTTGAATTGGAGCCTGCATTTACAATGCAGTAAAATTAAAAATTATAAAGAACTAGAAGGGCACAGTTAATTTCTCCCAGTGATTCATCATGAAAATTACAAAATACGTTTATCAGAAAGGAAAAGATATTTGTGTAAAAAATGGACAAAGGCTTTTTGCTAGAATGTTGTTAGATCACCCACCAAGTCAAAACAGTTGTACATTTTGTTAATATGTTACTGGAATAAAATAATGCTGCACATTTAGCACTGGATTATGTGGCCTGCTGCCAAAATTTGTAGCTCTGATTATAAGGTGCAAATTTAAGTAGTTCCTCAATGATTTATGTCTGATGAATTATAATTCACTGACTGAGAGGGTTAGCAACTAGATTTCTTAATTGAACAGTAAAATACATTTTTGGTCTTTTGTTTTAGTACTTTTAAATTTTGAGGCCAAGGTAAAATGACACATAATATGACAAAGTTAATATTTAAGTATTTAAAATATTGCATATGGACCCAACTGCAATTTATTACTAATAATTACTGCCAAATAATTTAATTAATGGGACATAAACTCAATTGTGTAAGTTAACAAAGCTTATAATAAATACCATTTATGCATATAGCAAGTCAGTTCATATTAAAAAATGACTAACATGTGCACATCTTCTCTTATATAGCAAGATGTGTTATAAATCACAGTAAAAAACAGCTGACATTGCATTTTTAAATAAGGACAAATTCACTATTTACATTACTTTTGTGGTTTTTCATCTCCTACCAATTGTTTAAATACTTCTTTCCCCAACTCAACATGGAAAAATTTGAGTTCTTTTACTATTTTATCTATACTTCTCTAAATTATATTTCTCAAACGATAAATATGGAAATGCCTATATAGTTATATCTGAATAGCTTCAATGAACAAGAGATGAAATTTTACATTACCACCGGTCTTTTTATTTCAGATACCTCCCTCCATTGATCCATGTCCCTGTGACATTAGAAGAAATCCTGATTTTATTAAAATACGTAAGATTTACTGAGTTGACAAGTAGGAACTAAACGCTTGACCTTGAGGAATTAGCTTAAGTATCAGGAAATAGTTAAAACATATATTTTTGTGTACAGTAGTCTATTCTGAATAACAGGAATGTAGAGGAAATAAGAATCAGTAAGGGAAGAGGCAAGGCTCCAAAATACATAATGAGAAAAAAATGAAATCCACATGGAGCAGCTTGAGGACAATTTCAAATAGATCCAAGAGTAAAATGGATGAGGACTGGAAATGAGGCCGTCATCTTCCAGGAGCAGGACAAGTCCAATGTAACAGGTAGAGTTGGAATGACTGTCAAGATGATGTTATGGAGAAAAGTGGAATTTACCTGCCCTGGCAAAACTAATTTAGCAAGATTTGGAGCCTAGCATCTTTCTGTCCTCTGAATGAAGTACAAAGTGTTTCTCTCTCTGCCTCCTACTTGCCAGAGACCTGGGGGAAATAGAAAGTGAACGTATCCAGGAGACTGGGAAAGAAAGGAGTTAGAATGGCTTTTTCACTGGAATATCTACAGGGTGCTGTTATCTGGCAGTGTTACAGAAATATGGAAGGACCAGAAATCCTTCAACTGTCTGTATAAAAGACTATTTCAGAATCTTGCTGGTAGAACAAGGGTACTAGCAGCCTCCTAGGGGAGATTCCTGGGTCATGCAGGATCAGACAGGTAGGAAAAACTCATAGATGAGTAGATGTCCCTTATAGAGACAATCTCATGATGAAATGTGTCATCAGTAAAAACAAAACACTAAATTCTTATGTACATTACTTCCTATTTCACCTCTTCATATTAAAGTGAAGTGTACATCTGGTCTGCTAGATGCTATTTGGCTATCCCCTGTTTCTTACTTGACTTCATCACCTATAATTCCCTCTCTAACTGTTCCAGTCACTCTATACCTTTGTTCCAGGTGTTTGTTCAAATGTCATTTATGAAAAGGACAACAACTCTTTCTAAAATAGAATGCAATCCCTTCCGAATTACTCACCCTGCTTTATTTTCTTCATAGCATTTAACACTCCTGGTCGTACTTACAATGTATTGTTTTGATTACTGTTTTCCTCTGAGAGCAAAAAATTAATTTGTCTGGTTCTATTTTCTGATCTATGGTGTAGGTGCTAAACTATTCCCTGAATAAAACAGGCTTCACTTACCTGTTTTCTTTCTTTACCTTAATAAAATATATTGTGTACTAATTTGAAAACCAGACTTGGTGGGTAAGAGCTGTGTGTATAAGCATTGATTTAAAACCAGCCTTGGGAGAGAAAGATGCTACTTGGTGGAATCAGCCAAAGTGAGAAGACAATATATTCATTCTTCTCTACTCAAGTTTTAACACGTTAATATCCCACAAATAAGTTTATAACATAAAAATTCTCTCAGTAACCAGAATAATAACTTCTGCATGTTGGCCAAGGCTTTACATTTTCTAAAAAAACGTAATAGAATTTTTTTACTCTACATCTTGTCTTACTCTAGCTAGGTCAAAATAGTACGAACGGAGTGTCAGTTGACTATTCTCAGACAATATTAAAACATACAATTGAAATCGATGTATTCAGGTTACATGATACCTGCATAAAGTAGGAAGAAGAAAATATATTACCTACATACCTATCAGCTGTGGTAAGATATAAATTTAAATAGAGAAAAATCATTCTATCTGAAATTATATTCTACATTCCTAATCCTTTGATAAACACATAAATGAACATATTCTAGTGTTTTTTGTGTGTGTGCGTGTGTTTTGTTTTGTTTTGGTTTGGTTTTTAGTCTGTAATCTATTTTTAAACAGAAAAAATTCCTATATTATTGAAGGTCACTTTAGCTTAATATATTTCTAAGGACTAAAAATACATATTAATATTGAAAAATATATTCATCTTTGTGTTTTTTCCACGATGACTTGTTAGAAAACCATTACTTATAGGATTCTATGCTAGATCATGAAAGGAATATGAAAATTGAATAAATATGGCCCCTAAAATTTGTGAAGTAAAATATATTCTCTTCAGCTATCATTGCACCAGAAGGAGGGAGGAATAAGATAATGGAAATATGTTAAGCCATGGCAGTCAGTTGCCCAAATAGCTTATAAGAAAGTCATCTTGAGCCAACTTTTTTACCTTATAGTTCAATATAATATGATGATAAATTACTAGATAATTTTATGGATAACTTTTACTCAGCTTTTTGAAATATAATTGAGTCTCTGGAAATAGAGTTTTATGGAGTACATAAAGACATACATGAGACTTTTCAATTATACTTTTGAGTAATTGTTTTGTTTATTTAGTCTTAGAAAAAACACAGTACAGGCACCAGTATTCACTTTTAGCCCCTCTGATGTGGAGTCAGTCACCATTGGTGGCTAAAGATGGATATTTGTGCAGTCTATTCTAAAACATCTTCAGTGCAATGTTCATGTGTCTATATGGATAATGTCAAGTATTCTCTAGCTAATTATAAAACTGGTGGTAGAGGGTGAATTAAGAACAACTAACATCTCTTTTTAACTATCAGGAAGAAGTGTGTTGATATCTTTTAGATCCCAAATGAAATGCACTTGTGTTGAAATGAAACTTTGACTTATTTTTCTCCCCACCATGTGCTTTCTCAAAAATATTTTGGCCCTATGATTGTGAAATAATCCTATAATCCATGGGAATGATTGACGAATGTAGAAAGAAGATGGATGTCTTTATCACTTTAGAGTGAACTATGAATTGTACTCAACAAATGAGCTGTGCCTTTCTGCTCAGAAAACTGTTTTTCCGAACCATATAAAATTGTCATTTTTGTACGTGAAAAGTTGTTTTCGTCAATTTCATATGGTTCAATGAAATTACTTTTTACCTGTTTCTGAGGAAGTTACCCATTCTATACTAAAGCTCATCAAAATAACAAAGGCAGTATGAATAATCTCTGTTGAATCTCATTGAAAGCATCTAGAAATATACCACATATTAAGTTCATTTTTTCCCATTTGTAAACATAGTGATAAAGCTAAGTCCAGAAATACAAATTTCATTATATACTTTACCTCTGTCTAAAATATGATGACTGTGACCAAGTTAATTAACTCAAAAGGGGGCATTGACTTCATCATATGTTAAATCACAAGGGAGATCTAATTTTTTTATTTTAAGGTAAAGAAGACAAAGCATCAAATCTTGGGATTTTTTAGAATAAGTATTAGTTACCTGAAAATTTTGGTATTTTTGATATTCTTGGAAATCATACTATTTCAAATCTCATATTAAAGATAAACTAAGAAGAGCTGGATAATTGCTATTTTTTCTCTGTCTTTTCTTCTTATCATTTTTGACTACTGTCCTTCAAACAGTGGATAGAGAATGTCACTCTCAAATTAATGAGAAACTTAAGAAAAACAGGATAGTGTGCATCTCACGTTCTTTCTATTGTAGGGAGCAAATTATGTTTTTAAATGTATTCTATTGAGCTATTGACACAGGTCAATTAAAAACATCAAAAACCTTTCAGCCAGTAAAGCATACTAAGGATAAGATTGATTACAAACAAACAAACAAACAAACAAACAAACAAATCTTACTTTATTAGATATTTTTGAAAGAAAAAAAAAATACTATTATGCATATTTAGGTTTTGAACCCAGTATGCAACCTTTTGTCCTGTCCCTTGTCTTGTCTTATAACAGTAAAAATGGGGAGGGGGGAAGAAAATAAAATGAAATTGAAGATAGTGTGGACTCTTTTTTCTACATCAAAATCATCAAGTGTCAAAGGGCAGTATCGAACACAATGAGCCAAGAGTTCATATTTTCTCAGAAAGTCTTTGTTCTAATGATTCAGTAAAGGAATGATTGCAAGTTTAGGAAATTCATTTAAATTTAATTTGACCACATTACCTCTTGGTTGGCTCATAATTATCTGAGTAACTTTATAAATAATTACTTCAAATGATGCATTTTTCTATACATCATGAAGTAACTAAATTAAGAATTTAAATTATGCTGCTTTAGTATTTATAGTTAATTATATTCTTGCTTTATGAACAGCCTTTAATTGGGAATTTGAGCTTAAATTTAATAATGAAAAGCTGAGTTGATCTGAGTTATTGTTGAAAGAGCTCTTCACTTTAACTATTAATTAAATAGAGTAATATACTTTTAAAATAGTGTCCCTTAAATGGTCCCTATAAGGTTTTTTCTTTTTTTGTCTGTCAATGGTGTTTAGATTATTGTAAAGATTCTTCAGTTGTTTACTTGATGTATAGAAATATTGTATTTTAAAGATTTTTTACAGGTTCACACAGTACAAATGAAAGCATAGAATTATACTACTATAATGATAATAGTATAATTCCACCTAACATTATAACTTTACCAAATTAATAGAAAGAGAGATTGGGCATTTAACATTTCTGGTGTCTTTAAATTTAAGAAGCACTTTAGAAGATACAAGTGATGGGAAGTTTGGAAATGAGAAACGTTGAAGGAAGCCTGTATGTTCAGAAAGAATGAGGAGCACCAGTAATTAGAATCTGCAAATTTTTGGTAATATATTACCGTGTTTCCCCGAAAATAAGACATAGCTGGACCATCAGCTCTAATGCTTCTTTTGAAGCAAAAATTAATATAAGATCCAGTCTTATTTTAATATAATATATGACTGGGTATAATATAATATATAATATAATATAATATAATATAATATAATATAATATAATATAATATAATATAATAATATAATACTGGGTCTTATATTTTTTGGGAAACATGGTGTCTCGAGAATAGTCCTTCTAGAATTAAAATCTATTTGAGTTGGGAACTGCACTATGTGGGAATAGCAAAGAGGAAGTAAAATGGAATAAACATCTGTATCCTGTCATGGAATCTGATTATCATTATGTCTTTAGATTGGTATCTCAGAGCTTCAGAACTAGGATATACTGTTAATTTTGCTACCAATTAGCTGTGAGATTTGAGAAAAATCAATTAACATCTTTGAACCCCAGTGTCTTTATCATATCCAAATTACATGTTATCTCCTCTATTAAGCATTTCTTTTAGATTAATATTCTTATAGCAAAACTTCTCTGTGTCTCCTATGAAATTCCAGGACACATGTCTCTATGCCTTCTTTGTATTTGTTGCTTTCAACTTCTGTTATTCGTATTTATAAATGTGTTTAGAAACATATGACTCCATTGGAAAATGAACTTATTGGGAGGAAGTTCTATTTCTCCACACCTTTATGCTCTGTAAAATATGTAGCACAAGTTCCTGAGAGTAGTCAGTAACTCTCTGCTTTAAAATCAACGTGGTTACTTACTTAAAATGAAGAGTTCAGAGATTTGCTTGCTGGTACTGTGTCGTGAGATGCAGTAGCACCTAGCCATGTGTGTGTATTGAACACTTGACCTATGCCTAGTACTAATCGAGATACTCTGTAGTTGTGAAATGGTTTCAAAGACTTGATTCAAAAACTAAAATTTCTCATTAACAATATTTAAATGTTGATTGTATTTGTGATGATAGTATTTTGAATGTATTAGGTTAAATGAATTATTTTCAAAATTAATTTCTTGTGTTTATTTTAACTTTCTTAATAAGGTTCTTAAAAATGTTTAAATTACCTATGTGTTTCACATTATATTTCTTTTGGAGAGCACTGGTTTAGAGATATTGACTCAGTAGAATACTGCGCAGTACACCAATCCATATTTTTCAGAGACCGTCGGGTGAATCCAATGTATAGAAAATTTTGGAAATGACCAGGTTGGCACATTAAGTACACACAGTAGACAATCCGTAAGTGATGATGGTGGTGCTAGCATTGCTCATCATCTCATGAATATGTGATAATATTAGAATGTGAGTCAATTCTATCAATGAACGAATGTCCTCCAGTTTCGCAGTTCTGGCTTGACATACTAGTGAGGCAAAAAGAAAAGGGCGCTACCATTCTGAATGGTGTACAGAATGAATGACAAAGATTATTTGAGGTCATTTGAAACAATTAGCACCTTGTTTGCTATAGTAAACAGGAGCTCTGTTTTCAGCAACTGATATTTCTTGCCAACTTAAAATGAGAGCCTGGTGTCCTAGGAAAAGATCAGGCAGAGGAAGGTAGAACTAAAAAAAAAAAAAATGTGCTTGAGGACTTGGCTGTTAGTTAGGTGGTGAGCAACCCTGATTAATTTACACATTGATTCATTGTTGGTGTGAATTGAATGAATTTGAATGGATTGTTGGAAGAGTAGGGAATAAGGATAAAGGAGACATGAAAAATCAAGAATGCGTTCTTTTCCGTGTATGGAGGGAGTAATAAAATGGAATATTTAAACAAAAATACATTTAGAGTTAATTTAATGACAAATTGGGTTTTACACTAGTCTGAATTTATAAAAGTACAGATTCAATTAATTCTGTCATTCAGATATAAGAGAAAGGACAATAATACACAGCAGAATGTAGGTAATGAAGCTTTCAGGGAAGAAAACGTCTATTTTAAAGCTTTTCACTTTATTCTGATTTTACCCTACAGACAAAAAAACAAAACTCATGTTCCTGAAAAGCAGCTTGATTAAAAATCACCCACAAGATAGTTATATTTTCCCTGAGATTCTAGCTGAAGTGCAGTAAATAGATTTTTAAAAATATAAACAACAAGATGTACTCATATCAGTTGGTTAGTCAAGCCCATCCTTTTTTCTTTAAACAATCCCTTTAAGAGAAATAAACTACTCTGCCATCTTTGCAAATAAGACTGGGTGTTGGGACGCAAAGAACCCTTTAGTGTTTTAGATTCTCCACAAGGCTTACTGCGAATGACTTAATAGCCTTCTGAGAGAACTGAGGTTGCATTTTGTGCCATGGCAAATTTAAATCCAGGTCACAGAGATGTTAAATAGCAAATGACACATTTGCTGTGCCACCCAGCTGCCTCCTCTAATGCACCAGGACTGCCTTCTGTACAAAGTCAGCATGCCAATGTTAGACTGTGTGCAAGTGGTTTTGGGGATCAGGGTAATGCTAAAAGAAGAATTTCTGCCCACAATTAAAAAGCTACTTAGCTCAATTGCCAATTCACCCCTGAAGTGTCAAATAAATGACTTGCCTCTCCAAAGGATCCATAATCCTGCACCTCAAGAGTGAAAAAATTTTAAGTCATTCAATGAATCAGACTTAAGATTGAAATATTCGTGGAGAATGCTCCCTATGCTAGATGGCAGAGGTCACAGGCTATCGTCATCAGGCTACTGTGATTAATCTTTTTAAAAGATGTTTTGCCTCAAGACAAAGTTGTTAAAATGAAAGTTATAATCATGGCTATTTTGGGGTTGTGCATGAAGGAGTATCTGTGTTGATGAAATCCTGATATGTTATCTCTTTTATCATATCACGATTTCACAAGTGCTTTCTTCAAAATGCTCTCACTAGTGTATCCTCCTCCTGTGAATCAATGTTGTTGAATAATTCCAAAGTTAAAATTGAGAGTCAGATAATCTGTGAAGGGCAAGAGCAGGAGGCTTTCATGCTTGATGTTCTCAGAGAGCCATAGTATTGGAATCATAGGAAGAGAAGATGGCATTTGTCAACTGGGAGGAAAACAAAGCACCTACATGAGGATATATCTTACTTGTCAGGCCACTTAATATCTCTTAGCTATGACCAAGATCTCTTGACTAGGCAAGTATTCGAACCCTAGTAAAGCTGTTCTTTGGCATGGCTGTACATGACAATAAGCTGGGGAACTTTACACACCTGTCATGGATTCATCCTAACTTTTTGCTGACCTTCTGATTTCTGGGTTTCAGGCCTAGTTTATAAAATTCTTTGCTTGATTCTGTTATTCAGCCAGATTGGGGAAATCTTTGACCTGTATCATATGATTGCTGTTTACCTGCAAAGACACATGAGCTGTACCATCATTCAAACCAAGCCCAGATTCCCTGACACTGTAGGACCAAAGTTACTTTGAAAGGTAAAGTTTTATATATATATATATATATATATATATATATATATATATATATGTACATTATGTGTACATTTATTTATATACAAAACAATCCTCCCCTCAGGTATACTAAGGAGTATTATATACAAATTTTGATTCTAAAACAAAGAATATCTTTAAAAATGTGTTCAGTGTGATCATACCCATTCCCATCAAATATAGTTGAGAGGAAGAAATATTTTCTCCATTAATGTATTCTTTCCTGGTTCCCCATTATCTTTGGGAGTTTCAGGATACTACAGAACTTTCTGCATTTGGGGAAATCACTCTGTTTTAAATATAATTCTGGTTTATTTTGTTTTTTTTTTTCTTTTTTTATTGAGAACTGGGGAGATGCGGTAGAAGGGTAAACTATTTTCACTCATTTTTCAGACAATATTTATCTGCACTCTGTCTCTTCTATATGTAAACATGAAGTCAAATGCTTTGAGGGACGTAAAAGTTGAATGAGATATTTATATATTTATTCTGCCCACATAGAATTTGTAGTCTTTTAAGGGAGATAAACCATATACATAAATATCTATACTAGAGCAAAAAATATAAACCATGAAGGAAAAAAACTGATCAATTTGACTACATTAATATTAAAAATTTCTAGGTATCAAAGTGTGCCATTTTATTACAGTGAAAATGTAAGTTGCAGAATGTGAGAAAATATTTTCAATGTATAAAATTAACATAGGAATAAAATACAGAATATGTAAAGAACTGTCAAAAATGATCATGAAAAATACCAACTACACATTAGAAAACCAGGTAAAAATAAGGTCAGGTAGTGAATAGAAACTGAATTGGCAGTAAAGCATAAAAAGTTACTGTAACTCAGTAGTCATCAGAAAAACAAATTAAAACCATGAGATACAACAAACATCAATTTTGCAAAAATTCTGTCTGATGATGCCAGTATTAGAATGTAAAGCTATGAAAACCCATATATACTTCTAGTGGAGATGTAAATTGGTACAACCTCTATGGAGAGTAGTTTGACATTATCTAGTTAAGTTGAGGGCATGCATACTAAAAAAATAAATTTTACTCCTAGGCTTATGTGAGTATTAATTAGTGTTCTAACCAGAAATAAGTGGCACATTCAAATCAGATAATTAAGGAGAATTTCATAAAGGAATGCAATACAAGATTTGGGGTAGGTTTAAAAACAATCAACAAAAGCTTGTGGTATCCTAGCACAAAGCAGGGAGTGGGCCTAGAGGGGGCCAATGGAAAAAAAAAAAAAATCAGTATATTCCCTAGAGAAATCCTCGCTAATGTACACATTTATAGAGTGCCCATATTAGCAATATTAGAATGACAACAAATTGAAATACTGAAATATCTATAAACAGGCAACACTTTCACAAAAAGTTTTGAGAAAAAAGAAAGCAAGATACCGAAAATTCGTGGAATATATTATTTATCACCTAAAACAGGGAAAAATATTATGTGATGGTTAAAGTAGACATAATAAATGTATAGAGAAATTCAGGGAAGTGATAAATTATAATTTATGAGAGATGTTACCTGAGAGGAAGGGAAAGGATGCAGATTTTGGAACCTACACTAAAAAATATTATGTGTTGTTTATCTGGAATTCAAATTTACCTTTGTATCCTGTCTTTTATATGGCAACTATAGTCAGAAAGGGATATATAGCAGCTTCAGATGACTATATGAGTTGAAAATATCTTCTCCCAGCCTGTGGTTTGTCTTTTCCAGTGTTCTGTTGTATCTCTTAATGAGCAGAAGTTATATTTCTTTAGTTGGGCAATGGGAACAAAGGTGTTCATTTTGTCATTCTTTATAGCTTTCTGTATGTATGAAATATCCCATAAGTAATATTAAAAATATCTATGCAACAAAATGAGAACTGAAACATGTCATAAGAAAGGTCCTCTGGATAAAGTTCTTTAGGAGGTAAGAAGAGATAACTCATATCCAGTGGAGGGGCTTACAGAGGCTCAAAACCTTGAGATATGAATAAGAAAAAGGTTAGTATATTCTTGGCAAAGGAACTATATGAAGAAAAGCATGAAGCCAGTAATGCACAATAGGATAATGAAAAAAATAATTGTAATAATAATGATTAAAGTCATACACAATATACTTGCTGTTTTAAATAGTATTTCTTTAGTGCTATGTGTCAAATAGCATTTTGATTTTTTGTATGTTTCAATTAATGTCATACTCTCTAAAACCCTTTGAAATAAGTACCATGATTTTCCCACTTTAAACATGAGCTTTAAAGATATTAGGTTATTTATGCAAGTCCATATAGCTTGTAAGTGACAGTGGCAAAGTTTGAACCCCAATTGTATGGGTTCAATACGCACTTATAACTGCACACTTACTCATAATAAATACTGCACCTGGCAATAAGATATACGGTGCATCTTCCCTTTGCTAGCCATTCTTCTTTATGTGTTTTATGAGTTTCCTTATTTGATTCTTGCAACAATCTTATGACTTAGATTTTCTAACTTTATAAGAGGAAGCTCTGTAACTTGCCCAAGAATCACTGGCTATAAAATAGCAGAATTGGTAATTTAAACCAGTCTTGTAAGATTCCAAAACCAATTAGCCAAAGAAGCTGCTTAATTTAGGAAATACCGTGGTAAGGTGAAGAGGAATAATAGAAAAGATATGCCTGGAAATAGTTCTGGGCATCAAATCATGAAGTGCAAGTTAGACTTTCTGCTCTCAGTAATTGCTTGTGGTAAGGGTTATAGAGGTGGCCACTGGAAGTTTTTGAACAGGGAAATAAATTTGAGTACATCTATGCTTCGGGAAGGTTAATAGTAAAGTAATATGAATTTCAGTTGACAGGTTATTACCATATATTTGGGTCAGTGAAGTTTAATTCACTATGCCTTCAATGCATTGTTGTCCTGCCTCAACACTTACCAGAGAGTTTTACATATCACAAGCACTCAATGTTACATATGGCGGGTAATCAATAATTACGTCTTACATGAATAAGTGAATGGTATACATAATCCAAAATAATGATTATAACAACATGTTATTTGGGAGTTTAAAAGACGTTATGATCCAGAAACTCTAAAGGATGTTCAGACTTCCTAGGCCTGCCACTGTCTTGTTTTGTTAGCATCCTGTCTCTAATTCTCAAACTCGATGATTCCTGAGGTTCCTTGTGATGTTGTCATTATGAGATGTCAAAAGCAATGTGCATTTCTTTTTATTTTTTAATTAAAGTTTATTGGGTTGACAATTGTTAGTAAGGTTACATAGGTTTCAGGGGTACAATTCTGTAATACATCATCTATATATCACATCATGTGCTCACCACCCAGAGTCAGTTCTCCTTCCATATCATGTATTTGATCCCTTTTACCCTCATCTACCACCCTCCTCCCCCCTTACCCTCTGGTAACCACTAAACTATTGTCTCTGTCTATGTGTTTCTGTTTCTTTATTTGTCTTGTTCCTTTGTTGTTTTCAGTTTTATATATTACATATCAGTGAAATCATGGTTCTCAAATTTTCTGTCTGACTTATTTCGCTCAGCATAATAATCTCAAGATCCATCCATGTTGTCACAAATGGCATTATTTCATCTTTTCTTATGGCAGAATAGTATTCCATTGTGTATATATACCACATCTTCTTTATCCAATCATCTATCGAAGGACACTTTGATTGTTTCCTTGTCTTGGCCACCATAAATAAAGTTTCAATGAACATCAGAGCAAACATATCTTTATGGATAAATGTTTTCATATTTTTTTGGTAGATAACCAGGAGAGGGATTGCTGGGTCTATTCTTAATATTTTGAGGAACCTCCACACTGCCTTCCATAGCAGCTGCACCAGTCTGCATTCACAACAACAGTGTATGAGTGTTCCTTTCCCTTCACAGCCTCTCCAACACTTGCTATTATTTGTCTTGTTGATGATAGCCATTCTAACTGGGGTGAGGTGATATCTCATTGTGGAATATGCATTTCTTGAGTGTCCACGAAGTACAACTTCCACCCAGAAGCAGATAATTAAAATACAGGACTCTGGACTCTGATAATTATCTATAGCAGTGGTATTTACTATCTATTTTAATTGTTCTACAGTACAAGGGTAGAGATTGTCTACTTTTTCCAAGGTTTAGCAGCTTTGCTCTAGTTGAGTTTTAAATACATTTGGATTTACTGACAATTGGTATTCATTTCATATCAATGTGTTGAATAGGAATCCACTCAAAGTAGTAATTATATGAATGGGGAGGAAAATAAATTGTCATTTATGGGTCTGTTCTAAGACAGGATTCTGATGAAGTACATGTTTTAGAATGATTTTTGATGTAGCTTTCTTTCTACAGTATTATCAAATCTGACTCTCTTTTAAGTGTTTTGCACACATGAAGCTTATTCATGAATTACCATCTAATGATATGTACACAGATATACACTTGCAGTCACCCTCAACAGAGTAAAACAAAAGTGATACCACTGGGAGTCTCTACTGAATTCCTTCAAAACATTCCAAAATTGAATTTCTTACAATGAAATCATCGACCTCTAGAGTTAATGAATTTATGTAATTTAAATATTTCCAAGTGAATGGACTCATCTGAACACATGGTAAAACAAAACAAAAGAACTTCTTGACAGCTAAAGTCTCTGAGGACAGGCTAATTTTTATATTATTTCTTTATCGATAATAATAATTTCATTGAAACTTAAAAGTTTTCACACATAATAAACTTATTTTTTTAATAGTAAGATATATATTGACCAAATTTGAAAGAAAATACATCTTAGCTATATATCCCTGTACAGATGAGCAAGAGTTTAATTGTTGTAATGGTGGTGCTTTTTAAGTGCTATTTGAGATTCCCTGGTGATCTTAAGAAATATACGAGTATTGCAGGATTTCATATCCAGAGCTTTCATTCATCAGCTGTCACTTCAAAGTATTTCTCCTAAAGCCCCTATCTTGAAACTGAGGCCTTTAGTCCCAAATGATTTCCACACCACTGTTTTCAGAAGCAGTTTCTACATTTTAAATTTGAAGTGATGAAAACAAGAAAAAATTTAATTTGTAATTCTATCTCAAGGTATCTTTATAGAAATGTGGATCATATTTGTTTAATAAACTTGTTTTCTTCTATATATCACATTAGCTGTTACTAATGAAATCTCATCTACTTTTTAGATTAGTATATGCATACCTACTTCTATGTTATAGAGATAATTTAACTTTCTGGCTAACAAAAATTTAACAATCCAGTTGTCTATAGATACTGTGAACTGATCCTGATTTAATTTTCATGTGTTTTGTTTTTACTTTTACTTTGAGCTTCAATATTTAACAGTTATTTGTAAACAGAAATTTGGATCTTCATTTTGCTCGATTCTTAAATGCTCTACTTCACTTATCATTTATAAAAACAGAATAGAATGCATCATTTCAGATTTTAAATTTTTATTTTTAGTTGTTGCAGTAATAATGTGGTAGGAAATTAATTTCAGTGCTCAAGTTATTGAGTTAAGTAATATAAATGAATAATCATAGAAACAACATAAAGATAAGAGGAAATACAAACATATTGCCATATGCAGGGATTATCGCTAAGGGGCAAAAACAAACATTTCCAAAGGTTATGATTTCTGTCTTAGTAGTATTTATATTTTAGACTTTACAGAAAGGAAGTCTAGATTACCTGCTTGTCTTCTTGTACCTCATCTCCCATTTGGCCCTATTCATCTCACACTTGAATATTTCAAGTAGATATATTCTATGGACGTGGGGAAGACACCAATTTGTTCTTTTGCCTGTCAAAGAATTAGACATTCTCTATATAACAAAAGAATTAGACATCTCTACATAACCAAAGTGCAAATATTAGTTGATTGTCATTACTTATTTGAGACTTTTGTTTTCTTCTTCTCTTCAAAGTACTCTTTATCTAAAGTTAAATATTTAGCGTAGTATTTTTAAAATCAAATACAGAAGGAAAGAAAATAAATGGAAAGAGAGTATGGAAGAAGATACAATTGTTCAAAGCTGAAATAGAAGACAGACGATGTTTCTAAGAAAAAAAATATATTGAATATTTATTTTAGTTGTATAGAATCCAAAATTCTACCAAGTGCAATGAATGTTCATCGAAGTGACATTCTCCTTGCTTATTTGAACTTCTCTTGTTGAAGTTTTCATTAAAAAAAAACAAAAAACAAAAAAACATGAGATCCTTTTATTTTCAAAAGCTCTAACATATAATTGAAAATATGGTTAAATAATTTTTCTTTATTTCAAAATAAATAATCCATACATTCCTTAATGAACATAAACTACTCACTTCATTCACATGCCATGGAATATATTCAGTCACCAGAGAACCATTTATTTTTAAAAACTTCAAGTGAATTTTAAAAAGTGAAAACTCTCTTTAACATCAGTCTCTATCTTACAAAAATGTCAGCTTAAAATTAGATGGATTTTTTGAAGCACCATATGGAACTGGAATTACGTTTAAAATATCTTCAAAAGTTTAATTTGGAAAATAAGGTATATTATTTAACATTAAAGCCCACCCAGAAAATATGTTGATCCTAAGGAATTATAAGCAAATATTATAGAGTACATTTTTAATAACCGTTGACAAATTGTAAGATTATAATAATACCTAGTCATTACCCAAACTAAAGCTAAAATTGACGTCTAGAGTTAAATATGCAAGCATGCTTTTAAACCACAGAGTTTCTTAACAGAGTCTATTAGCCCTTCTTTTATGATCAAATTCTTTTATTTGCTTACAGACCTTGAAATTGCTGACTTCCATTCTTATTGAATATAGTGATTGATTCAGCGATGAAGAATTGCATGTTCTCTTTTTTTACAGGGTTTAAAAATAAACCTCTTATTCGCCACTAAAATGAAGTTAAAGGTGTATCCCTATTATGAGTTATGAAAGAGAGAACTGAAGAAAGAAGTGTGGAATATAGAGCGATCCACTCTATTTTTAGTCTTCCATCATAAATCCTGGCACAATTAGCTTTTCAGTGACATAGAATTATAGGATATGTCATTCTTTTAGCAACTTCATTCTGGTCAGATGTAGAAGCAGTTTCCTTTTTATTAGTACCTGATATTCTGAATAAATTTTAAACTCGTGCCTGTGTAATGGTTTTTGAGATATTTAAAATTTGGTAAATTTCTGAATAACAAATGGATGGTAATATAGAACCAGCAGGAATTAGGAGGTATGAGGATATGTAGAAAGGAGATCTAAAAGGACTCTACCTTACATAGAATTTGCAACCAGGTCTGTGACTTTCCTCAATATCATGGCAGGCTATTTAACACACTAACACCTATTTGGTTAAGGAAAGCTTTTTTGTAGGTCTTGTTTGTAATGGACAACAAAATATTTAGCAAAAAT
Organism: Rhinolophus sinicus; assembly: GCF_036562045.2. Lineage (NCBI taxonomy): Eukaryota > Metazoa > Chordata > Mammalia > Chiroptera > Rhinolophidae > Rhinolophus > Rhinolophus sinicus. The sequence goes on along the minus strand of NC_133751.1, from coordinate 132,872,716 downwards.
TGTATACTGTGAGTGAGAATAGAGATAACATGATCATTTCCCTTTAGAATATATGTAATTTTCTGTAAAAATATCTTGAATTTTGAGTATTTGTCTACTTTTATGTTATTAAATGTGTGTATATGTGTTTGTGTGTGTGTGTAATTTATACTTTTATTTCTCCAATTATCAATATCAAAAATTAAATGGAATCTTTTAAATTTTCTCCATTGTAATATAAAAACAATGTATGCTAATTTTTAAAAATTATTTTTCAGTTACAATTGACATTCAGTATTAGTTTATATTTGTTTCAGGCGTGCATCATTTAACTTATGAAGTGATCCCCCAAAAAGTCTAGAACCCACCTAGTGCCATACCAGTTACAACAATTTTATTGACTATATTCTCTATGCTGTACTTTACATCCTCATGACGATTTTGCAACTACCGATTTATATTTCTTAATCCCTAAGTGAAATAAGTCAGACTGCGAAAGACAAATACCACATGTTCTCACTTATATGTGGAATCTAAAGAACAACAAAATAAACTAACAAACAAAACAGAAACAGACTCATAGATACAGAGAACAAACTGATGATTGCCAGATGGTAGGGAGGCTGGGGATGGCTGAAAAGGGGAAGGGATTCAGAAAAATGTATGTTAATTTTTATCCACCTCATCATTTACAAATAGCTTTAAATGTATATAATCTGCAGTTTTAGGCCCTGCTATTGTTATTATATTTTTATTTTTATATTATATGTCTTCACTTTTAGGAATCATTTTGATATACTAAATTTCACTTGACAATCAATTTGTAACTAGCAATTTATACTTAACATTATGATTAACTGGCTTCATTGCTGACAGTACATGTTCTAGTACATGAGTTTCCATTTTTGTACTCTTAAATTTAATTATTCTCTTAGCCAGATGGGGTATTTCTTTTTAAACTCTTTTCAGGAAGTGTAAATGAATGGCATGCATTGGAAGCTCTTGAAACTCAGAATGTTATTCCACTGATATGAAAAGCCTCTTGGTCTGGCATAATGGTTTTGTGTCAAAATTCTTTTTATAACATAATAACTATCAGATATGTGCCAGGAATTATGCCAATCATTTCTACTCATTATCTATATTCTTTATCAACAATCCTCCAAGATGGGGAGCTTATTATTATCATCATTTTATGTAGATAAGAAAACCTGACATTTCTAGGGGTCAGATGTCTTGACAAGGATCACATATGAACAAATGAGAGTCAGTTCTCCCAGTCAATAAACTCACAGCTCTCTAGATGTGAATTTCACTGTCCTTGGGCAGGGAACAATGAAATCATTCTTTTAACCCTGTTTTTCTTTTAGCCTGATGTTTTGTTTTTGTGTGTGTGTGTGTGTGTTATTTTTTTTCAGTTGTTTTTTCTTTTTTCTTTTTTTGCCTACCTATATATTTGTAGTACTTTAAAAATAATATGTTTTAAAATATTTATAATTAGTAAACCTTGTGCCAAATTATTTCTATATTTTGCTTTATCTTCATTGAATTTTTGCCTAGAATAAGAAGGGATTCCAATAAGAATAGGGAGATTAGTAAATACATTTGTTGGATTCTACAGCATTGTGAACACAAATGTATGCTAGAGTGAACTTACTTTCTCAATCCCATATGGTCTCTTCTTCTTTAGTATTCCATTGTCTCTGTGGCACTAGTATTATACCTACTAGATTATAAATTTGGTGGTTTAGGAACAGCTTATTCTCCTTCACCTTTTTTTTTTTTTTAATTCTTATATTGATTGTCTCATCTGTTTCCCACTAATCCCACTGCCATTGGCCAGGGCTTCAATTTCCTCTTATCTTGGTGTCACTCACACCACAAACCTGCTTAATAATCTGGGACAAAAATTCTTAGCTTTAAATTTCAATTTTACTATGTTACTTATCATGCTAAGAAACAATTTTTGTTTCTTGTTGTTTTTGGAGATGTTGCCCAATCTTGAATAATGTGCTTCCCTATTTTACACTTTCTACCATGCTACTGATGTATTTCCTTTAGTTGATTTACTTTAAAAAGAAAATTTACTGAAGTCTGATGCTAAGGTGTACTATCTGTGAGATACACATTAAAATACACATATGGTATTGGGTAAAATATAATTCTTCGTGTACTATCTAAATTATAAATTATAGCTTAATTTTTACTTTTGAGAGTCACATATATTATGAGCTCCAAAATTTTAACTCTGCTACCTTCTGTATGAAGGCCACGTTTCTCTCATAAAGGAACCCCTTATTTTGGTGCACACCATTTCTATCAAACTTTACAGTTTGTTCCTTTCGGTAATCAGTGTCTTTGGCACCAGAAATATCTTTAGTTGTTTTCTTTATGATTTTCCACATTTTTTCCCCTATTGCTGCTACTACCTAGAATTTCTTCCTTCTTCTTCCTTTTACTTATTTCCTTCCTCCATCCTTCTATTTTCTTCTACCAAATGTCATTCATGTTTAATGATTTACCCCAAGACCCAGAACCTTTTGAAATGGTCTCTGATTCCTCCAGACCACGCATTTATATTGTGAATGTACATCTGTTATCAGTTAGGTTTTCTCTAAATCCTTGTATTTAAAATTGTTTCTTTAATGGGTTCATGTGAGTCCTGCAGTAGCAGATGAGAGAGGATTAGATATGCAAAGGAATGGTAGTGGGTGAAAAACTTGAAGCATGAAGAGAATGGAGCAGGAGGAGACAGGTAGAGACTTCAGATCACGGTGCAGGCCTAATACTGGTGAAAGGGGAGGTGAGTAAGGACAGCTGGGTAGGAAGAGCATCAGAATGAAGTTCAAGTCTAAGCATGGCTCAGCCCGACCAATGGGTCTGCTCTTTGGTAGCCCCTATTCACTCATTCATTGAGGGGAAACTGCCTGGGGAGCTTCTCCTCCCCTTTTGGAGGCTATGGTGAATCCTATGTACTGTGCCTGTTGAAAACAATTACATGAAAAATTGACTGGTTTCCCCTCATCACATTCTCCCGTAGCAGGGATTCAAATTGTCTGGAAATGGAAGAAAAGAGACTGAAACAATATTTTGGAATTTATTCATTTATAAAAGATGGTTTATGGCTCAACTCTGGGCCAAAGCCTCTGATCTACTATTAATAAGATTTATGAGACAGATGAAATTCATACATTTCTGTACAACTTCAGGATGGAGGAGGCAGGTAATGGGGAAAAAAAACTAATAATTGACTTTAAGATGATTATTTTAGTAATGGGTAAAATTGGGTAGCCATTATTATTAATATGTCAAACGAACTATAGGGGCATTTTAATTGGATTTATATGTTTTTATTTTAATAAATTTCAATTATTTAGGCTATTTATGGCTATATATTATAAACTGAACTATAGAATATCAGCGTTTTAATGATAATGACAATTCTCTGTAAATAATAAATTCAAATATGTAGATATGATAATCTATCCTAAGAGAGGTAAAGTTAGAGTGGGACTGCTAAAGGTTACATCTAACATTTCAGTGGTTAAAACATCATTCTCTATGTATTAAATATGTTCACAGGGAAACTACGTCTCCTGTGACCTCTAGGATTCTGTGACAAACTGCTACTGCAGTGCATTATCCATGGAGATATTAGTATCTTGCTCATTAAAATACAGTAGAAAGTAAGGATGATGGATAATTATGAATATTAGCGATATTAGCTTTAACAAATAAAATGAAGCATAAAGATGGTGGTAACCAAGAAGGAACATGATAAGGAACTAAGATACAGAGAAATTCTTACCTACTCAAAAGGAGACATCTTGATCTAATGATGAACAAAATTAGGAATTAAGGACAACAAAAATATAAAGGTTACACAGAATACATGGAAAGCAGACTGGATATAAGGAATCTGCCCCATAAAATCCAACAGCAATTGATTGCATGTCTTTAAGCAATGATAAAAGCACATTTTCTTTTTCAAAGATTCACACTTATTATTTAGCAAGTGACAGAAACAAGTTAAAGCAAACAGGGAGAATTTAAATAAGGATTCATGTTATATGAACACATTCATAAGTGTGCGTGTGTGCGCATGTGCCCACGTGTATGTATTACAGGCAGAAAGAAGTGTGTGATAGATCTCTCAGAATTCAAAAACAAAAGCATGTCATTAATCCTCTGTCTGTCATTTCCACTTCTTTCCAAACATCACCTTTATTATTTTCTCACTTTGCAGTCCAGGTCACTCTGCTTTACCATCTGTTCACATTGTGGGTGGAAGATGGCAACTCTACAGCTCTGAGGTGTGTATTTTTCTCTGATGGGCTGCTTCTCTATACCAGTTCCAAAGTCTGATGGGAAAGTGTTGATTGGCCAGCCTGGGTCAGATGTAAGTCACTGTGGCTGTCTAAGCAACACCAGAGATGCAGGCCTTAGAACATCCCTTAGCCATTTGGGGCTTACTTCTAAAGGAAAGCAAATCTTTTCTAGACAAGTTCTACAAACTAAATACAATAGATTTTTCACTTTAGTAATTCACATCTATCTGAAGAGGAGGAAAGATAGTGTACGCAGTGCTATCAACATCTGGGATTCTAACATCATAGAGTTAAATAAACCAATATTGTCCCTTTTCTGTCACATGCCAAGTAGGAGGATTTTCTATAGAGTAGTAAATATAATAATAACCGAAATGTAACTCTGCTTTTTATCATCACCATCTATGAGAAATTCTAAACAATACCAGTGATAAATACTCCTCCCTGCTGGGGTAGACCTCTCCCAATCTCTAACCTCCTTGGTATGTCACAGTCACTTTTAGTGGACTAGGTCAAGTGGGACGGAATATCGTTATGGTGCTGATGCAGGATGACAGAGATGATGTGTATTTTCTAGTCTACTTAGAGAACTCTATTACTACTTCAGTTGTGACAGAATTCTGCCTGTGGTTATAGTAAATTTAAAAAAAAATAAACTTTATAATAGATGGTGGTTTTCCCCTAGTCATTTTCAATAGTCTGGAGTTTTAATGAGCAATAACTGAAGGAGTTAGTGCCAGTTGAAGTGTCTAACAGACTCACAGAGTGTCACCTGGTTAGTGGTAAATCATAGTCGACATGTGGTAATTTAAATATAAAACTATTATTACCTATGGAAAGAATAGTACTTCAGAAAGCAAGCTCTTAAACAGGTCAGAACCCTAATTGTGTATCCATTTATTTTACTTAGCAGGGGGTTGAAAGGAGAAATGTAACATTGCAAAGATTTCTGAAAGTGAGATGCAAATTATAACCATTTTATGAAATTGAAGCCCAAGACCCATTGCTATAACACCTTGGGATATACAGATTTTGGAAACCTACATACTTGGAATTCACATAATATAAATACAGGTTAATGAGAGGTCTCATATCCTTGAAAAAAAGTCTGTTTTCAAAATGATTGCCTCCAAAATAAGTAAAGATAATTGACTGAATTCAAATTTAATGTAACATTTAAGTTTCTGAACTCTCCTAGCTACTCATTTTTATTGCAAAACTTTCCACTTATAAAATCTAATGCTTATGCAAAATTACACCAAATCTGGGTTTATTACATGTCATTAGTTTCTGGATTTAATTCTGAATATCTTCGGGGGAAATTAGATTGTTAAATTCAAATAAAAGAAATGTGTTCTTGATTAAGAAAACAATTCTAAGATATCCTTCAGTAAAACTGTATCAAGCCCCCTCACATCCTGAATGTAGTTCTTTGATAAGTGTGTCCCTCACATGCAGGGGCAATAAGCAAGGCAGTGCACTGTAATAGGAATGTGATTTTCTCTAGTAAGGCAGGTGTTGTCCACCGTCCAAGTCCCCTGAAGAGTGGATGCTTAGTAAACACAGTGTCGTGAGAGGGGCGGGGCTATCAAAGTAGCCGTCTCACACACGTTTGTGTCTTTCCACAATAGACTTTATTAGAATAAAGCCATGGATCTAGTTCTACTGACTCGGTGTACTACGGACATTAAACAATGCTCCAACCAAAGGATAGTCTCCAATAGTCGAGGTAGACTGGTGTCACACAAGAGGCTCACACAAGTTTGCAAGCAATAGGATTAAGCAAGGCGAACAGAACCTCACGAAAGAAGCATGAGAGGGAGAGAGTCTGGTGTTTAGCGAGAGTCCCTAAGGCACTGGGTGTGTAGTATCAGGCATCAGACCAGGCTGGTGAGATAGTCAGGAGGCGAAGCTTCAAATACTCCATCTGGGACGAGTGCAGGTGTGGCTGTCAGCTGTCAGTTGAAGCCTGAGCGATCAGCCATCAGAGAGCTCTGATTTTATGCTCAAGACTGGGTGCTGTGCACCCATCTGCAGTCCGACAAAACTCACCTGCAGTCTGATAAAGCTGTCCAGATGGTCACACTCCACCCTGCGTCTGGAGTTATCCATTTAGGGCGTTCACTGGGTACGCCTTTCATGTGTTCCTCTGGCGTGGCTGTCACTTTGTGACTGACCTAGCTATAAAAACGATTAGAGTCCACTTTGTGTTCATAACTAATGCTCTGTACACACCGTCAGTAGGGGCACTGTGTTGAAAACTGCTCCACAAAATCATTTCAGAAGGTGTTGAGAATTTGAAAACTTGTGTAAAAAATGTATTGATAAATAAAACTCTTGAATGAATTGGAAGTGATTGAAATGTAGTTTCAGGTGTCTTTCACAAGGCAGCAGAAGAAAAGAAACATATGCACCAGTTTTAAAAATGCGTTCTTTTATCAGAATAGCAGTATATTTTCAAGGAAATTGAGTCTACTGAAGTGCTGGAAAGGCAGTAAAATTGTTGGCAACCAGGAACTACCCATTTTTACAGAGATCTAGTAAATGCACATTTTACCAACAAAAAGGTTGGCTTCAAGCTGCTACTGTCCTTCATATGCATTTCAAAGTATTGCCCATGTAACTATTCACTTCATTGAACAGAATATTGCCTAAAGAACCTGTCAGTGGTCTTCAAGAAAAAAAAAAAAAAAAAAGGTGTGTGGGAAGGCAGTGCTGCTCATCAGAAATACTCCTGTCTGTTTATTTTGATTGAGGAATTTTAACTCAGATGAACTGGTTGTTTCATTTAATAGTCAATTAGCAACATCCTTGGAGTGTTTACCAGGAACAGGTTACTGTGCGAGGTGCTGGCACCAGGTGGGTGATAGGTAGACATGGGCAGGGGATTAAATAGTATGCTTTAATTATCTTTATAATTCTTGTTCAGAAATTAAAATTGTAGAATATTCCAGAAAGGTATGAACAGTTACTAACTAAGCATTATGTAATATGCTGTACCCTGAATCCTATTTATCATCACCATTTTATTGATAAGAGGATAGACGCGTGTGATTTAAAAAAAAAAAAAATTCACAGGGATTATGATTATTTTGAAATATTTGACAAATAATTTCATTGTTTAAAACACAGTAATGGCTTCCTCTTACGCTTAAGATGAAAACCAAAATTCTCAAAGACTCTTCTTGATTTATCTCCTACCCTTTGGTACAAGCTTCATATGACTTCATGCTTTCCCAGGTTCCATGTGCTCGAGCCACAACCATATCCTGATACCTGAGCCTGCTATGCTTTCTTTCTACTGCACCCTAACAGAGCTAATGCATACATCTCTTTAGAACTCAGCTTATCCTCCCTTTCCCCAGGGGAAAGCTCAAAAAACTTTTGCTCAAGTTTTCCCAGCCACATGGGCCTCTGCTCTAAGCATCTATTATAGCTCCTTGACTGTTGTCCCTTAGCCCACTGAACTCTCAGAGGCTAGTGATTAGATCTGCATTTGAATTAGCAAATTCACCATCAGGCAAACCGGCCCCATATACACACAATAAACAATAGTCTAGTTACTACTAGGGTTTGTAAATGCTTTTAACCAATTTTACCCAGTGATGTTTTTAATACCTATGTTTTCGTGAAATTAATCAGACATAGTATTTTACAGCAGAATAAACTTAATTTTGTTTATTTTCTGTAGTCCTGAGATGATGACTTTTTTTATCTGGCTTAACTGGAATAAAACCAGATAAGTGCCTACTATGTGAGGCACTGCTGTTATTTGTTTTTCATCAGAACCATATTATTGTTCGTAAACAGGTTGACACCAGTCAGCTGTGCAAAAAAAATGCATCAGGAAAACAGATTTCAATGTGAATTTTATTTCTTTATAATTCTAACAGTTAAAATCATTGATTGATATCAAAACCTATTTTTGTGTCACTGGCTAGCTGTGTGACCTTGAGTAAGTCACTTCATCTTTGCAGATGAGGTTTCAGCATCTGTTAACATGAGGGATTGGAAGAAATCATCTGCAAGGTCTTTTTCAGTTCTTAAATTCTGTTTCTTTTGGTTCCTCTCTAAGGAATTTTAAATCTGAAAACTGCTGCCATTTCACATCCTACTCTCTTTGCAAATGAGAGATTTTCAATTCCCAGTGATGAAATGAATCTGCATACACTCTTGTACTTTATTACACTAGAGTAAAAGTAGTTAGGAGAAAAAAGTACATATATATAATATATATAAATATATATATATTATATATTTATTATATATGTACATATATATGTGTGTATATATATATATATATATATATATATATATATATATATATATATATATATATAAACCCCTTTTTCTTTTTCTTTTAAACTTGCCTTCTGAGGCAACCAGATTTAGTTGAATTGTGAATAGACATCAGTAGAAGTGCATTCAATATTTGCCCATAGCTTCTTTCCCCCAACTGTCTGGTTTCAAATTTTAAAGCCTAGTAACATTTGATTAAAAAGCCATAACAACTCCTCTCTCATTTGTGAAGAGTACATTATAAGTTACGCACATAATTATCAACAGTTAGCACATTAGATTCCCCACCCTCTTCAGCGGATGTTTATGAGGACTTTGGGTTTAAGCACCTTTATTCATTAGTTACTGTGACATTGCAGAGTAGACTCATTAAAATATTTCTAATACCTTAAACAATCATATAGCTTTGTAAAGTGGCAGATACCACAGAGAGTAGTTGAATTCTAAGTATTGAAAGTATTTTGGAAAATAAGACACTTTTGTAACCTTCCCCTCATTCTACCTTCTGTCTTATCTTTAGTTCACACAGATTTTTGGTAATATCTTTTCTGATTCTGTGACTTGTCTTTTTACTATCTTTTGGTATTCTTAACTGCAATGCAATTGAATTTATTTATGAATTTATTTAAATATTTCCATTATGGTTAGTATTTTCTAGTATCTTGTTTAAGAAATTCTTTCTAATACTGAGGACATGTTTACTGCTTGTTTATAGAAATATAATTTATAAAATTTTTGTACATAATTTTTAAACCCAGTAGTCCTGGTAACCTATCTTATTAAATTGTGATCATTTAGCAATAGTTATTTCACATTTTCTGCATAATAATATAATTTGCAAATAATCACAGGCTTGTTTCTTCCTTTCCAGTCATACGTTCTTAAATCGTTTTCTCACCTATTGTGACAAGTTAGGTATTTTAAATAAAACTTAAATGGATTTGGTAGAAGGAGAGATCCTGTCTTGTTTCTGAACTTATAGGGAAAACTTTTTAAAGATTCTTCATTAAAGGTAATGATTACTATATTTTTTGAAGGTAATTATATCTGTTTGTAGAAATTTCATCCTAGTTTTTATTTTTACTAAAATCAAAGATAGATGTTGAATTGTAGCCAAAGTTTTCTCTGTATCACTTGAAATGATCATGGGTTACCTTCTTTGATGCATTACTGCAGCAAAATGTATTAATTATTAATATTTTTTAATGTCAAGCAATCCTTGCATTCCTGGGATAAACCAAGATGGCCATAACTTTATACATTGATTAATTTGGTCAGATAGTATTTTATTTATGATTTATACATCATTGAACCTGAGTCAAGTCATGCTATACCTTTTTTTTCTTCAAAATAATATATATCCTTCAGCTGTTGGGTTAAATGCTTAAGATTCATATTACATCACATTTAGTACTGTGTTATTCAAATCGTCCTCTACATCTATGGATTTTTTTGTCTCCTTTAGCTACTCCTTTAGCTATTATTGAGAGAGCTATGTTAAATTATACCAATATAATGGTAGATTTCTACCTTTCTGTTAATTTTGCAATTTCACATTATATATAAAGACTGTTATATTGATGCAGGCAAATTTTGACATATCTTTCTGATGAACGTTCAACATTTTGTAGTTGTCATTGAGCTTTAACATAATGCTTTTTGGGGCTCAATGACTATTTTTTCTAGGATTGATGTAGAGACATTTGCACTCTTATTATTTGCCTGATATATCTTTTTTTCATCATTTTCCTTGCAACGTTTTTCTATCGTGATATTTTAGATATATCTCCTATTAAGAGAATATTGTTAGATTTTTCTTTCATCTATTCTGATCATGTTTGTCAACTAACTGAATTATTTCTTTCCATTTGTATTTGTTGTAAGTACTGAGAAGTTTAGATTTATTCTTCCATCTTATTTTGTGTATATTGCATTTTGATCTTTTACATGCTGTATTTTATACCATCTAAATCTTTTATTGACCCATTTATTTTTATTAAATTAAAAGTTATACAATTGAGTTCTGTAACTTTAATGGTTGTCTTACAAATTTTTAAATGCCTAGTTTACCAATTTCAAAATTTAATCTATATTTTTATTTTCTTTCTAAGTTGTAAAGAACTTAAGTTATAACTTTCTAAGTTATAAAGAACTACTTCAACCCTGTTTTATCGTCAGTCAACTATTTAATTTTATCTTGTTTTTAATTACCTTACAATATTATTTGTTTATGTATCAAATTATGTCTAATACTCATCGGTTATCACTTTCACTTAGTGAGGGTATGCTGATGTTTTAGTTTACTTTGTCCTAAAAAGTCTTTATTTTCCTTTTGTTCATTCTTTTAGATTGACAGTTATATTTTCTCCATACACTGAAGCTATAACTGCACTCTCTTTTGTTTTCAATTTCATTGTAGAGTAATTATCTGTTTGTCATGTCATTGCCTTATAGGCAGGATGATCATAGTTACCAGTTTTCTAGGTTAGTCTCAGTTGTGACAACTGTTATGAAGTAATAATTAATTAATAGTCTCTTTTCTTCCCAAATTGCCAGTTTGGACAATAAATTCTGTGATTTTCTACCTAATTATCTGGATTATTTTCTTTCTCTGAATTCTTTAAAGAACTTTTCAGATATCATTTTATTTGGTTGATTCTGCAGTTTCAACAAAATGTGCCTAAGGATGAGTTTCTTTATATTTATCCACCTCCTTTGTTTGGGCTTCCTGACTCTGTGGATTCATGCAGGTTTTCAATTATGGAAATTTTTCAGCCATTATCTTTTCTAATAATGCTCTGACCCATTCTTTGTTTCTTCTTTTAATTCAATTAGCTTTTCCATCGTCACTGTAGCCTTCTTAACATCCTTTCATATTTTCCATTTTATTTGTCTTCCTTTGCTATATTTGATATCATTCCTATAGATTTATTTGCTGGTTTACTAGTTTTCTCATCAACATTAATCTGCCATTAGACTTTACAAGTCAACAGTACAATTTTTCACTTCTAATAAAACTATATTTTTTTCAAATATAGAGACTTGTTTGTTTTTTTCACAATTCATTGTTTTTTACTCATTTTTTTCCCATTGTTTTATTTTAGCATGTAAAATATTTTTATTTTCTTCCAGATAATTTCACTCTTTGAAGTCTGTCTTTATAGCGCTGATGCTCCCATTTCTTGTTTTGCCAGCTGGTGGCTTTTTGCATTGTGATTTTAGTGATTGCTTTTTTTTTTTTTTTTAAACATATGAGATCATCTTACTCATAAGTTTGTCTATGGGAATTATTTGAGGCCTAGGCTGAAGAAATTAGTCCAGAGAAGATTTTCAGGACCTTCTATCAAAACAATTACAACTTAGTAATAGTTCAGATTCTTCGCTTGAGTTTTTGTTTGGTTGTTTGTTAGTTTTTTATTTATATTTTTAATACTCTGTTAGTATATACAGGCTGAAAACCCATGTCAGGGCAGGATAGTGGTTATGAATTTTCACCAGCAATTTTCTGCTCAGTATCCTTGCAGTTAGGATTTATTTTTAGTTCATGCTTTACACTCATGATGTAGCCCTTTTTGTGTCATTATGTCAGGGGAATATGAGTGATCTCCTTTTATAAGACATTGATTTTTATCTCATGACCCCTATTTCCAGAAAACCTTTATTACAAAAGTCAGTTTCACCATATTTAACAAATACCCACAGTATGTATGCATTATGTAGTCTTCCCTTTAATTCTCTACTATTCTGCATTTCTTTAGTCTTTGACCTGAGAGGATCCCTATAGATTTATTTTCTAGTTTACTAGTTTCCTCATCAACGTCAATCTGCCATTAGATTTTACAAGTTAATAGTACAATTTTTCACTTCTAAAAGATAACTTATGTGTAATAACTAATACTTAGAATAAATTCAAAATTTATTTTCTTCTTATGAAATATACAAGTATTGTGTGGCTTTGCTAAGAAATCTTTTATGTTTGAGTCTGAGTATATTTTATAGTTCTGATGGAAAATGTAATATTGAGGGCTCCCATGGATTAAAGAGGAAGACTGAAATGTTCAAAGACCCTAAGTTATCACTTGGCTTCTCATGTTAATAAGAATTTTCTTTGCTTGTAATATAGTGCTTTATGATTGCAAAGTAATGAACAGTGTACTCGTAACTTCTTAAAATGTCCTATCTTTTCAGGCTAAAATACTTTGTTTAATACCTTTAATGTTTAAAAACCAGCTATAGCTTTCTTTAAAAGAAACAGTTTTATTTAGGGAGTTGATCTGATAAAATCATACAATGTAAAGTGCTACAGAAATACCTACATTGTAGTTTTTAAATTAAAATTCACTTGAAGTCAACAAAATCAAGGCTGTCCTTTTGGTCCGTTTTAGATACAAAGAAATGATATGAATGTTATTTTTCTCTCTACTGCTAACTAGACTGTTCCCAGTTCAGTTCACCTACTTCCTATTGGAAGTCAGTTATCTTCCTCAGGACAAAGCTGATACCATCACTTTTCTTTTCAACTATGTGTTGTCTTCACTGCTTAAAAAAGAAAAAAAAAAAAAAAAAAAAAGGTCTAGATTAAGCAATGATACAACCCATATCTCCAGACTTTTTTTTTTGGGGGTGGTGGTGGTGGTGGTTGTTTGCTTTGTTTACAGCACTGACCATTACTACATGCCATATGCTGTTGCCCTACTAATCTCTCAAAGATCTTTTTCAAAATCCCATTCATTTTAAAATCAGGGGTTTTTTGTTGTTTGTTTGTTTGTTTGTTTTCCCCACAAAATGCCTTTTGTCTAAAAACATATATATATATATATATTTAGGCATCTTTAAAATAAAATTCAAATTTCAACTTTTTTATGAATGAATCCAGCCACATAAATAGGCCCATGAGTTACACTTAATGGATTAAATTATTTTTTAATGTTTATTTTTTATAAAGTATCAACATAAAAATGTTTTTAGCCATTGAAATTTGAAGCAGTTTAAGAATCAAAAGGGAAACCTTCAGATAATTGTTTATGTAACTGTCCTGTATAACGAAATGGAATTCATCATGCCAGGCTTGACGGGATTCTCCCTCCATTACCTGAGAACAATTCTCCCTACTCTTTGAGATTAATCCTGAACACAAAAAGAAAATCTTTCCTTCTTTCCTACCTTCTCTGTTTATCATAGATTATTTTCTCCACCACCCCTTTTGAAATATAACAGCACTTTGTATATTTTTTTCCTATCTCTGTGTAATGTGATCATTCATATTATTGTTATTGTGTAATTTCTCCACCCCTCTCCACGTGCACATTATTATATTGTAGACTTATATATCCTAAGAAACATATCTTCTCATCTGTCTTAATATCATTCCAAGTACCCGATGTGCAGAGTGTATAATTATCTTTTCTATTTGGTATATAGGAAAATATACTTTAAATTAGCCATAGCAATTATCAGAGTTCTCTAGACCTCTGGGGGAAAAAAATAAATAAATAAATAAATAAATAAATAAATAAATAAATAAACAAAACAAAAGAAAAACAACAACAAACAAAGATTTTTAAAAAAGTGTGTATGTATTTTTCCATCCTTATACAATAACACATTTGTGTTCAGGTGTGTTTGTGTTGATTATGTAAGCTCCATGGAGAGTAAAATAGCGTGTTTAACATCTCATAAGTGTGGAAGAACTTATGGACTCTAGAAAGATGAAAGTAATGGTTTTCCTTTTAATGATACTGGTAGGCAGTTGCATTTAATGAGAAGTAGCTTGAAAATCTATTTGGTACAAATATCAAAATAAAAGGGAAAGTGAATAAATACTGTATCTTAATGAGTGTGATAACATTTGGTAAATCAATTTCCTTACCTGAAATCGAAAATTTGGCTTTAATTTTTTTTTCAAATTCTTCTGCGTTTAAAATGCCATTAGCTTAAATTCATCACAAAGGAAGAAAGGAATACCTTGTTCTAAAGTGCAGCCAAATTGGTCTAAATCCCAAACCAACAGAATGAGTTAATCATGGACCACATTAACAACATATCCCTTCTGCTGACCCACCACGCTGATTGGTGTGCTCTTTGAAGGAGTGTTAATTTTCTCAATGACTGATATTTGGACTATCGTTACTGAGGATTCTACTGCATAAATCAGTCAAGCAGTTCACTAAATAGTTTCCACGTGTCTTGGAAGGTGATGTACCTCCGAAGTCCCAAAGGAGTAACTTACTTGGCAGAGTCTTGTCTGATAATTATGGCATTTAGGACAGATAGATGTATTCTGTGCTGCAATGAGTCTCCCTTGCTGACTTAAAATGTCAAGTTTTGTTTTTAAAAATGTTAAAATTAAACGAAGAGGAATATGGTCATTACAATGATGCAGTTCAAGTACTTAAAATCATTAATATGTTTTATGGAGGAACTGGTTGTAACTATTACTTAGATTAATATTTAAAAGTCCCAAGACATTAGCGTAGTCCAGAGTTTCAGTGTATTATATTCTTAGAGATTTTTAAAATCTAAGATGCAGTGGCTTGAATGTGCCAGAATGTGCCGTGTGTTCCTGGGAATGACATGGACACTTTGGAAAGCTCTGTAGGCAGTGGGTAGATGAAACAATTAAGCTATCATTTTCCACAGTCAACTACTTCTGTTAGTTTCGGATCCTCACAATATTTTGAGCCATCCCTCTCTGGGCTGTTAACAGTTATTATTATTATTAATTATTGTTTTCATCTCTGAGTCACCCTGGTTTTGACTCTATGAGCTTCTAGAAGGAAGAGACTATATTTTACTCACCTCTGAAATCCAGAGACTAAACCTGTGCTTAGTTCATGCAAAATTAGTATTTGTATAACAAATGAAATGAATGCCGTGTCCACATTTGTGCTATACTATTAGTGCCTACTTTATGTTCTAAGAAAGAACAATTTAAAGAACCCAGAGCATAGTTGAGACTTAGGAATTTTTATTTTATATTTCGCTTCCATCATAAGAAAGAGAATGGAAACTTAAAATTAAAACTCTCTAAAAGTACAACAGTTTGTGGGAATTGAAGCAACTGTTTTCCAATTAGGGAGCAAATATGTGGACCACATATGTA
Organism: Rhinolophus sinicus; assembly: GCF_036562045.2. NCBI lineage: Eukaryota > Metazoa > Chordata > Mammalia > Chiroptera > Rhinolophidae > Rhinolophus > Rhinolophus sinicus. Next base: position 132,857,008 of record NC_133751.1, on the reverse strand, counting down.
TGAGTGATTAAGAAAACGCATACCTGGAGTACTATGATTCCATCTAAAAAAATTGTTCAAATAGTTCTAAAAATTGCTTTACTTGTGTATTAGATATGTGATTGATTTCTCCACTCTGACATTAAATATAATTTAATGATATAAACCTTGAAAGGTATGCTTACCCATGAAATGCATTGGTGAGACTTTATGTGCATGTTTGTTGTGTGTGTGTGTGTGTTATTACAGTTGTTATTTTCTTAGAATATTGACAGTACACTAAACTGGAAGTATGTATAGTTTTTGGCATTGAAAGTGACTTCTAATTTAGTCTTAAACTTGACACTATTTGTTGATATGTGACTAAGCGTTTGGAAAAGATTTTACCTCCCCGAGCCTCTTCCTAAATATATGTTTCATATGCTAGGTAGTTTTGGAGAATTCTTGACATGTGGCTTGACAGACATCTAGGTTAGGATCAAGGCAAAAAGGAACCTAACTACAAGCATTCTAAAACAACTTTCTATGTTTCAGCAGTCCCTTAAATACACTCCCCTATGAAGACACTCTGGGCAGGTTAACAATAAGAGATCAGGAAGATTTCAGGGCTATCCCAAACCAAGCTAATGCAGACCTACTATTATAAAGTTGAGCAATAGTCATCTTGACATATTTTTTGGTTCTGGGTCAAGAATCTTTGATGCCCAAAGTAGTGGATTTAATTATTACCATAATCTCCTCCTACCTCGTCTGCTACAGTCTTTATATTTTATTTTTGTTTCCATTTCAACACACAAATTCAGCCATGTGAAACTGAAAGATTTCATGACAATCACATGTGTTCTGAGACATTGTTTCAAAACCATATCAAGAAACAGATATGAACTCTGGTTGATATGGTTCTGCCATCAGATACCAACATGTTTGATTCAGAAAGTCTGTTTTTACATAGGCACTGCATGAAAGTTGTACATTAGTGCTGTAAATTATTTTTAAATTTATCTATTAAAAATAATATAATCATTAAAAACTACAAAATATATATGTTCAGCCAATAACCTGTATTGCTTCAAAGACTTTCACTGATTATCATTACCTCCTATAATCCCAAATCATGTTCTAAAGGTTGTGTTTCTTGTATGTTTTAATGCCATAGTATTATTTTAAAATATATGCATATATACTCTATACACACACCTTATAATACAAATATTCCATGACTGAAAAAATATATTTCTATAAGAACCTTATTTCTTAATGAGGAGAAAGGGAACTTATTGATCTACATGACATGAAAGTCTTTTAAATGATAGAGTGTAACATGATTAAAATGGTGTTCCTTTCCTGAATTATATGATGGAGACAGTATCACCTAGTGGCAATTCACATTGCATATCAGAGCTCCTGCATTGGAAGTCTTTTTTTTTTCTTTTTTCTGTAACACAGATTTCCCCACTATCTCCTTTGGAGAGAATGGATGATAGCATGGCTCCTCTGTACAGAGGTGCATTTAGGTGTCTTGAACAGGAAAGGGAGGAAAACTTACCTGAAAAATGCACTGTAGTAAATCATCAACTTTAGATCATAGAAGTGTCTTTTTATAAAGCGAAGCTGGAGTTTCAGTTTGACTAGTAACGTTAAAGATAAGATGGCTATAGTCGAGCTATAGCTTGGAGGAAAAGATGAGGAAAAGCAGATGCCACCAGTATCAGTAATATGTAGAACTCAAGAAAAATTTATGGTTTTCCCATTATTCCTTTCAGGCAAATGTAGAAAATAGTTTTAACAGACCACCATATGTATTAGTCAGTGTTCTTGGTTGCAACAACTGAAAACTATTCTAGTTAACTCAAGCAGAGAGGGAATTCACTGGAAGGGTAGCTCAGAAATTTAACTGCTAGTTTGGAAGAGCACATTAAAAAGGAATCAAAGGAAGCTTGTCCCTGATTAGGATACCTCTGGATACTTTGCACTCATGACTAGCATAATTGATTAATGTCTTACACACAATAAGAAAATGACTATCTAATGAGCAAAATCTGGACAAGTTTTGCTTTAAAGAACCAATGACTCATTTAAAAGGTGGAGAGAAGTCTGTGGAGACCAAATTTTGTGAAAATATGGTTTACTTTTTAAAAATACAAAACTTTTTTCTTGTTAAATTTAGACTAGCAAATAAAAGGAATAGTCCTGAAGATTATTGCTTCAATAGATCCTTATTCTCAAAATTCAGGACATTTACACAGTTCATGTGTTGTATAACCGTTTACAATAATTTTGCTATCAAACTGATTCAAATGGATTTAGGCATGAGTCATAATATTCCTTCTAAATTTATTGTGATCTAAAGGTTTTTAGGAATCAGTTAATAGTTATTTGTTGAAACATAGCATATACTACATAGTACTTAAGTTACTATGTAGACCCCTACTACCAAAGGGTTTATGTATTAGTCAAAGAGGCAAAAGTTATCATACCAAATTAGTAAATAATGATTGGACTAATAATAAAAAACAAATGAATCTACTCTCTAAGTGGGAACTTATTTAAAATGTGATTATTATTTCTGAACTGGATTTTACATCGTGTACTTTATTACCATTACAGTAAGGGATTTTGAGAGGAAAAAAAATGGTTCATCAAATAGTTATAAACATCACTATTTAGACATAGAAGATTCTTTTCTCTGAACAAAGTTGTTGATGATATAACTCAACACCCAGAAACTATTTAGCATAAGAAATAAGATGAAATTATCTATAAACAGAAATATATGCTAATTCCAATACAGGTTTCATCACTACTTGTATATTTTCAAATTGTCTATAAAATAAAGAGCAGTATATTAATCTTGCTTCAAAACAGAATTCCAATGTGGATTATCAAATCAATCCTTAAGACATTTCTTTAAGGATTGTATGACGTATCTAGAAGGTTGGGTATGTGAACTATCTAATAGGTAGGAATTGGTGACAGTTAAGAGATGAAGCTGATTTTGGTTTTGGTTATTATTTGATTTGTTTCATTTTCTTCAGAGTTCTCAGGTCTAAAAACTCGTAAATAGTTACAATTGGCTATGCAGTTGTAAGAACTGTGCTCACTGATACAATAGAGGGGAAAGGAATTAAACCTTCTCCCTTAGGGAAACAGAATAAACTAACTAATACATGCATCAAGGAAGTCACAAAACTTAAAACTGTGGAGACATTGTAAAAGAACCAGTAACTTCTGCATTTACTTCTATTTCCTATATCTACCTCATTTCTGACCACAAGGATCAGTCAAGCTTCTTCGGTAATTTTCAGAACAATTTACATTTTAACACTCTTCATGTATTCGTTTTTGAATGCTTTTGAGGTAACATTCAATGTGACAAAGAAAAGAAATTAGAGACTTTTTTTTGTATATCAAGATGACATCAGTCATTAAAAAGGAATGAACAACATACTGTACATGATGATAATAATTTCCACTTACCTAATGCTTACTATGTATGAAACACTGTAATAGCTGTTTCCTTGTATTTTTTCATAAATCTTTACCATTTTACTATCGGATAGAAGCTATTATCCTCCAGGTGAAACTCAAAGATGTTAAGTAATTTGCCAAGGTTACTTTATAAATAAATAGAGAACCAAAATTTATACTCAAGACGGCCAAAGTCTGTACTCTTTCCACTAGGTTTGCAGAGATTACAAATGACCTAATAGATTGCCTTGCCCAGCAGAGCCAGAAATTACTTCCAGAAGCATTTCTATATTAGCAGCATGAAGTTGATCCCTATGTGATAATTGTGCCATTAATGTAATAGAAATATTGAGCAGTTCAAATCTTCCTGACCCCAGGCTAATGTTGTAAAAGGGAAGAAAAATAATAGTCCCCTGCTGGTTTCTACTGGGGTCATTTCCAGGACATTGTCTTGTCTAGACAGTGAGAATCAGATGCAAGATTGCAACAATTTTCCTTGATCTGTATGTAGGGCTCAAATGGTTTTATGAAATCCTTTTCTGTAGCTTAGGCAGTGTTTTATGGAAATCAGATGAATTATTTTTACTCAACACTCAGTCCAGAGCAAGGTTGTCATTGTGACAATAGCATGGTCTTCATGTGATCTATGGACCTTTTATTTTATAATTTCATAATCTTATAATCAAGAACACAATCTTCTATTCCAAGAACCAACTCAGCCCTATCCAGAAGAAAATATTCAATTGGCTCTTTTAGAGTGTTTTGGAAAATATTTTTTATCGATCAATCAAGTTTAGTGATATATTTGATATTTAGGAACACATACGATATAGACATTTTCAAATTATCATACAAATTTAAATAATATCTCCTATTAAAAAAGAAATAATTTATCAAATGGCATAACCTTGATTTATTAATCTGACTAACACACTTGCCATTTTAATATCTAGTCCATGTTGAAAAAGCCTGCTTGTCAGACTTGTCATATGCTGGTTGTGTAACTGGTAATTACGAAATCAAGATGAATTATCCTCTATTTGTAAACACTATAAAACAGACACCAACCAATTAATATGCCTTTATCTTTGTTCTTTGAACAGAAAAGGGAAAAATCAATTTATTTTCAAAGTCATTTACCTTTTCCCCTTTTCCCCTTCCACCCACCATATAGGTCTGTCCATTAAAGCCTGTGATTCCATCCATTTCTTACTATTAAAAGAAGCTTCCTTAACACAACTTGTCATAGAATTCCCCCATAGCATTTTTTTTCTATTAATATGTAATGAAAAACTCTTTTGCAAACTGAACCATATTCAAGAGCCATGCCCAAATTTACTTCCCTTAATTTGACACTTTGCTGGTTAAACACTCGTTTTCCTAAGTTGGTTATGTTGCCAATGCTAGAAATTAAGTCAAATGAAATAAATGGCTCTTTAATCACCAAAATGCTTAGGCTGCGTTTTTGCTAGCTTGAGCAAATGACTAACCACAGGTTAGTTCTGGAGTATATATGTGATGTCTGCCAATTAAGTTCACCAACTAATTCTAGAGAAAGTGCTACATACCTCATTGCTGAATACCACTACAGTCAGCTTTGAAGTTCTCCCCTTGGGAAGCTATGCATTGACACCAGTGCTCAGTCCACCCTTCAAAGCAATTTTGGAACTCTTTTTCTGGAATGGCCATCAGAGCTGTCGTCGTATTATCCTTGATGTCCTGAATGTTGTAAAAATGTCTTCCTTTCAATAGTTCCTTTATCTTCAGGTAAAGAAAGAAGTCATTGGGGGTCAGATCAGGTGAGTAGGGACGGTGTTCCAGTACAGTTATTACTGGCTAAAAACTCCCTCACAGACAGAGCTGTGTGAGCTGCTGCATTGTCGTGATGCAAGGGCCATGAATTGTTGGTGAAAAGTTCAGATTGTATAACCTTTCCAAGCAGCCTTTTCAGCACTTCCAAATAGTAAACTTGGTTAACTGTTTGTCCAGTTGGTACAAATTAATAATGGATCATCCCTTTGATATCAAAAAGGTTAGCAACATTGTTGCAAGAAGTCCGCAAACCTAATTGTCAGAACTCATGTATGTGTGTAGTGTGATCAAAAAATGCAGTGAATATTTAAACAAAACAATGATTACAGTAAAAGACACATTGCCATTAAGCCCACTCAGAATACTCCCCCTTGCTTCCAACACACTTATCCCATCATTCATGACACTTTCTGAAGCTGTCATGGAAGTCCTTTTTCATGAGTGTCTTTAGTTGCACTTTCGTGGCTGCCTCAATGTCTTGAATTGATTCAAAATGTTTACCTTTCATGGTCATTTTGACTTTCAGGAAGAGTCAGAAGTGTCATGGTGCCAGATTTGGTGAATACGGTGAATGAAGACACACCATAATTTATTTAACAGAAATTGCTGTACCAGAAGCTATGTGTGACATGGAGCATTGTCATGATGTAGGATGAAACCGTTTGTCCATTTCATGTTAATGTGTTGTTCTTGATCCATGATTTACAGCACAATTTAAAACATACCTTCTTTCAACCATAGCTCACACCTGACTGACTACACTGAACAAGTTGAAACTTGTGACACACTGTTACTAAGGCTCCATACATTGCTTCTCGTATTGAAGATCCCTGCCTTTCCATTGAATGTTACTCACGGTATTTCTTGATCACACTTTGTAATTAAATATATATATATATATATATGTATAATATAAATATATGTATATATATTATTTATAGACTATTTTAACCCATAAAGATCATGAAAGATGCTATTTAAAAATATATATACTCCTTATAAAATTTATGCTCTTAAATTACTATAAATTGAGGGTTAATTTACAATAAAGGACAACTAAAATTCTTCCTTTGGTAGGAAGATCCAAAATTGATATATGTATACATGTGTATATGCACACATGTATACATACATTACATATAGTAACAAAGATCAACAATTATTTTAGAAGTTCATGTTAGCAATCTGGAATTATAAAGCTTTACCTATTTTGCTATAGAAGACCTTTCCCCATTCCTGACATTAAAAAGTATTTGTTGAATATTAAAATAGAGATATAGAAATACAGTAAAGATGTTTACTCATTGTCCATCTTGGATTATTTTTTTAGATCTGTTATAATATTCCCCTTCTGTCTTCATTATTGTAACTTATTTCCAGTTGCTTAACTTGTAAAATTTGTAGAACTCACAATTAGCTAAGCAATAAAAGTAAAATAACAAGAATAAACAAAGAGAAATAATGTTCGTTGGTGGGGAAATAAAGCTGTTTAGTTTTCCTAGGGAAGTACCACATACTGTGCTTTACATTCTATTCTTTAAAGGCATTATCTCCTTCAATTCCCAAAACCAGACAAGGTGTGGGTATTATTTTTATTAATCTTACTTTATAGCTGAAGAAACTGAGGCACATAGGAACATGGCACTTCACAGCTAAATATGTGTAACTGGAGTCATTTCTTAACTCTAATGAATGACCATCAGTGCTTCTACAGCTGTAATTTTAAAGACTTAGAATTCCTTAATTCCCTATGTGAGAATTCTATTACATTCACACCAATGTTTATAAATACCTCTTACATACAAACATGTTAAAGACAGGAATGGATAACTGACACTAAAAAGGCAAAGATCAAACAGTTTAGAGGAGAAGGAAGATAAGTAATAGAAAATACTTATAATGAGCAATATATAATCTTAATTGTTATCAGAAAGGTAATTTCGACTGCTGTAAAGCACAGATGAAGTAGGAGGTATCATATTAACAAAACAGTAAATAATTGTGTATGTTTTTTTTTTGGTAGCCAAAGCAAAGGGGACAGAATGTGCAAAGGCATGAGTTGTTAGGGTAAATGGTGCACATAGAGAAGAGGGAGAAGTTTGTTTTGGGTACTATGGCTTAGGAGCAGGGCTCAGGTGATAAGTGTTGTGTTCTCTGCCAGTGTATTGATTTCAATATATACTTCACACCAACTTGTACTGTAAATATGTTAGTGACACTTTTTTTGGTCTACCTAAGATTTTTTTTCACTAAGGTTTCCCCCTTATATGTCAATGAGGTCTAATCTCAGAGACGTTAACTCTTCATTCTGGACTTTAGACTCTTGGGTTTGATTCCTGAACTCTTCTGTAGATTTTTTTTTTTCTTTTCCACACTGTTTCCTCTATTATAGGAAGAGGTAAATCATTGTATTCTTATGACACTGTTCTATGATCTTTAATAAAGACCACATTATAAATCCTAAAATGAACCTAAGTTAGGAGAAGGATGTATATAGTTCAACAATCCAAATCCACAAATTCCAGATTTCTTCATTTTTCTATAATTTATAGGTTTGGGAATTGAACTAGAGTTATGTATTTATTTAATTTTATTTTCATGACAATTATTTTTGTCTAAGACATTGGCTTGATGTTGAATTATATGATATTTTTAAGAGCAAGATATAGTTTTTTAATAGATACATCAACATCAATTATTTAATTTACACTTAGTGACAGACTTTAGGTAAAGGGATACGTTTAAAAATGCAAAGCATACTTCTAAGATACAGTGATGACTCTCTATACTAGGGTAAACTTATAATTGAAATGCTTGGATATATGAGATGGAAAGGAAAAATTAAATGTAAATCATTACAGTTGTGCAAAAGATGCATTCCTTGGAAATTGAATTTTTCAGTATATGAATGAAAACACAAACAGTCATACATACACACACATTTATATTTTTCTCATAGACATATGTGAACCTTTGATTTAAACATAATTTTCAAGAAGTCACAACCTTCAGATTCTTAAAGGTCTATTTTCATAGATAATATATTCTATACATATGCTTTAAGTTTATTAAAATATGCTTTTTAAAAATAAAACACTTATTAATTTTTTTTGGTCAAGATGGCATAGTAAGTAAATGCTGTACTTGCATCTTCCATCACCACATCAAAATTAAATCTAAATTATAAAACAACCATCACTGAGAATCACCTACAGTCTAAGTGAACTGAAGTCCTGTACCTAAGAACATAGAAGTCACGTGGAGACTGGTAGCTGGAATAGTGATGGTGAATGGACTGGTCCCACACCCACATGTATCAGTTATATATCAGGATCTTGGCTGAGGAGATCACCCTGAAGAGCAAGGGTCCCCAGCCCCATATCAGAGTGCCTAGCCCCGTGTTCCAGGGCCAGGAAAGGAAGTCTTCACAACTTTTGGCTGTGAAAACCAGCAGAGATTGAGGCTGAGTGAGATGGAGGAAGTTGGATTCCCAAGCATGCTTCTTAAAGGACACACACACAGACTTACTCACTGATGGACTCGCTCGTTCTGAGTTCTAATGCTGGGGCAGCAGCTGTAAAGGCTCCAAGGACCTATGGGCAGAAACTGAATTGTGAGGCCTCAGGGCGAGAGCTGGAGGGCCAGGTTTCTCCCAGATGGAAGTACTGGCAGAATCCATTATTCCTTTGTTGAGCCCTCACCACATCCAGTGTGCAGATGCAGGCAGGCACCATATCTGAGTCTCCATCAACCTGGCTAACACCTTTTGCCCTTACTTGGTGATTCCCTGAGATCCTGTCCCAACCAATTTGTAGGCCCACCCAAGCATCTTCTGGTGGTTTTTCCATACAAATGGCCTCTCTTGACTCATGCTGCAGGATTTTCTTAAATCTCTCAAAGGTTCACAAAGCTCAAACAGTTGGCAGCTGCCCTCATTTCTCAACTTAGGCTCTCCTAGACACCTCCAAGCCTAGCATGATTGGTTGCCATCTGTAAGTTGCCTTGTAGCTCATATCAGGTGGAACTTGGCCTATAGTGAAGCCCCTCCCAGGAGGCCCCAGGGCCAACACACATGGTGGCTGACTACAGACTGAGCTAGAGCACCACTTAGCTGCCTCTGTGGACAACACATCCAAAGGACAGACTCGGCAGTCACCAGAGCCCTACTGAAGTATGTCCTACTCTACGGGGTCAGCCCCTACACAGCAGTTCATCTAAAGTAATCACAGCCAATCTTCATAACCAATCAACCTGGGGGATCATTCCTTTCCACTGACATGTAAACAGCAATAAAGGCTCAGCTATAACAGGATGGCACACACGGCAGACACACCTGCAGCACCTGGCTCAGGTAACTAGGGAGACTGCACCACTGGGACTCACTGGACATCTACTACATGAAGCTGTGCTACAAAGAGCAGGAGACATAGCAGTGCTACCTAATACATAGAAACAAACACAGGGAGACATCCAAAATGGGGAGACAAAGAAACAAGTCCTAAATCAACAAAGCTATAGAAAAAGGACTACACAAAATGGAGAAAAGCCACCAAATAGGTGCACACTTTAAAACACTGTTTGTAAGAATGCTCGGTGATCTCAGTGAGAACTTCAGCAAAGAGATAGGAAAAATAAAGATAGAAAACACAAAAAGGAACCAACTACAAATGAAGAATATAATAACAGAAATAAATAATACATTACATGGAATCAACAATAGATTAGGAGCTCCCATAAGACTGTGAGCTGAGTTCTCAATAAAAAAACTTTATAGTCCAGAAATGATTGGCAGAAAATAGTCAATGTGATGAAAATCAAGGACCTACAACTGAGATTATTCTACCCAACAAAGCTATTCTTTAGAATGGAAGGAGAGATAAAGACCTTCCCAGACAAGAGAAAAGCTAAAGGAATTCATTACCACCGAACCAGTATTACAAGAAATTTTAAAAGGATTTTTGAATAAATAAAAACAAACAAACAAATAAATAAATAAATAATTGTAAAAAATATTAGTGAAATGGCAATAACTACATAAGTTTCATCAATTACTTTATGTAAATGGATTAAATGGTCCAATCAAAATACATGGGGTGGCTAAATGGATAAGAAAACAGGACCCTTACACCTGCTGCCTATAAGAGACTGACTTCAGATTGAAAGGCACACACAGACTAAAAGTAAATGGATGGGGAAAAGATATTTCATGAAAACAGAAATGAAAAAAGAAAAATCCTGGAGTAGCAATACTTGTACCAGACAAAATAGACTTTAAAACAAAGGCTATAACAAGAGACACAGAAGGACCCAGTAATACGACTTCTGCTTATTTATCCAAAGAAATCCAAAATGCTCCTTCGAGGGGATGTGCAAATTCACATGATCATTGTAGCATTGTTTACAATGGACAAGATGTGGAGGCAGCCTGGGTGTCCATCGATGGATGAGTAGATAAAGAGGCGGTGGTACATATATACAGTGGAATATTACTCAGCCATAAAAAATGAAATCTCTCCATCTGCAACAACATGGATGGACATAGAGGGTATTATGCTCAGTGGAGTAAGTCATACAGAGAAAGACAAACGCCATATGATTTTATTTATATATGGAATCTAAAGAACAAGATAAATGAACAAACAAAACAAACTCATAAATACAGAGAACATTTTGAGTGTTGTCAGATGGGCAGGGGGCTAGGGACAGGGAGAAAAAGGGGAATGGATTAAGAAGTACAAATTTTTGCCAAATAGAAATGAGGAGGGAAAGTATAGCATAAGGAATATAGTAAATAATATTGTAATAACTACGTATAGTATCGGATGAGTACTATATTTATTGGGGTGATCACCTTCTAAGTTATATAAACATCTGATCACTATGTTGTACATTGGAAATAACATAATGTATGTCAACTGTAATTGAAAATTTTTAAAATATTAAAAAATGAAATATAATGCTTATCTTTTAAGCATAAATCTCATTTATTTTTTCAAATGTACAAGACAAGTGTGAATTACTAATATATATATATATATATATATATATATATATATATGTGTGTGTGTGTGTGTGTGTATAAAGTATGACAAAATTCAGTTCCTTTCACTGCACATGTTGAGAAAGACCATTTTAACAGAATGAGAAATTGCAAAGGCACATTTAATCTGGCAATGATTGTGTAGCCTCTAAGGGAAGTGATTTTTCTATTGAAAGAACATAGCTTCCTGAAATAGAATTTTATGATATTATACACTAGATTTTGAAGTTTGAATATTTGGTTGGGCTCTTAGGGATTGGGTGAACAAATGATCACAGGACTCTGTCGACATAGGTAAATTGTCACAGATGTTCTCAATTCATAAATCTTGTCACTGTCAATATTAGGAGTAAAATTGTGTCATTAGAAAAGGACAGAAGTAATACCAAATGTTTAAAGGAGAAGTGGAAATTTGCATTACTGTTATAAATTTGTACATTAGAAAATATGAATCCAGTTGTGGGATTAATAAAATATTAATAACCAATCTTCCTGTGCAATTTTTGGTATTCATACATTAATGCAACCAGAATTTATGGAATATCTGTGATGTATACATAGTCCTTTAACACTCTAAGTGTACAAAATACATATATACACACGTATATACATGTATATTATATGTATTTTGTATGTATATATAAAATACGTATACATACATATATATGTAGAGAGAGCGTAATCAAAAGGTTATAGAAATTTTTCCACGTGTAAAACTTCACTCTTCTTAATTCATTACGGTGTGTCTTCATCCACCTTATTCACTGGATCTGGCACTGTGCGGCTTCTGGTTTTTCCCCAAAGTCAAAATGATTCCAGACTACGAGGGAACCATTACAATGCAACTAAAGACATTCATGAAAGCGGACTTCCAGAACTGCTTCAGAAAGTGGCAAGAACGATGGAATAAGTGTTTGGGGGGTGGTGGGGGCGGGGGTATTTTGAGAGGAATTAATGGCAATGTCTCTTTTACTGTTATATATATATATATATATATATATATATATATATATATATAAAACAGTAAATATATTTTTATATATTACAGTAAATGTATATATATATATATATATATATATATATTAATTTAACATTCACCATATTGTGTGATCACACCTCGTAGACTGATGTAATATATCTGAGAGTCTAGAAAGAAACCCACATATATACAATCAACTCTCATTTGACAAAGGAACCAAGAATACACGATGGGGAAAAAGGAAGCCTTTCCAATGAATGGTATTGAGAAAACTGGACATTGACGAGGACTAGAATGAAATTGGACCTCTATCATTCACCACTAATAAAAATTGACTCAAAATGAATTAAATACTTAATTGTAGGACCTAAAATGGTAAAACTCCTGGAAGAAAACATAGGGAAAGAGCTCCTTGATGTTGGTCTTGACAGTGATTTTTTTTTTTTTCTATAACACCAAAAACTGAAGCAGCAAAAGCAAAATAAATAAGTAGGGTTATATCAAAACAAAGCAAAACAAAACAAAACAAAACAAAACTTCTATACAGTGAAAGAAACAATCAACTGACTGAAGAGGCAACCTATGGAGTGGGAGATAACATTGCAAATTATACATCAAATAAGGGGCTAATATTCAAACTATTAAAATACTCATATAACCCAATTGCAAAAGCAAACAAACAAAAAACCACAAATAATCTGATGAAAAAATAGGCAGAGGAACTGAATAAACATGTTTCCAAATACAACATACAAACGGCCAATAGGTACATGGAATTAAGTTGATCATCACTAATCATCAGGGAAATGACATCAAAACCACAATGAAATATCCCCTCACACCTGCTAGAATAGGTATTTTCAAAAATAGAAAAGTATTGGTGAGGATATGGAAAAAAGAAAACCTTTGCAAAGTATTGTTGGGAATGTAAATTGGCACAACCACTATGGAAAACAATATAGGTGTTCTTCAAAAAATTAAAAAATAGAACTACCATCTGATCAATCAATACCACTACTGGTTATAGCTCCGAGAAAAACGAAATTCACTATGTTGGATATCTGCACTCCCATGTTCACTGAAGCATTATTCACAGTATCCAAAACATGGAAATAGCCTAAGTATATTTTGATGGATGGATGGGATATTATTCAGCCATAAAAGAGAAGGAAATCCTTCCATTTGTGACAACATGAATGGACCTTAAAGGCATTATGCTAAGTGAAATAAGTCAGACAGAGAAAGACAAAATTGGATGATCTCATTTATATGTGGACTGTAAAAAAGCCAAACTCTATATGTATGTACACTAATATGCATACCACTCCAGTATACAAGTGTAAATTTTATTCTATTTTACTTATATAAACGCACATATATTCATACAGGGCATTTATTTCAAACTTTTATATATCTTTTTAGATATCCATAATAATTGTCATTTTTAAAGAAGGGAAATGATTTTTAAATGGCTCCTCAGAATCAATGGCCTAAATATAACAAGAGTGGTGATGCCTGACTTGGATTTCAAAGTCTCTGCGTGAGATTACGAGCAAATGGGTGACAATCTCGTTAGAACTGTTCATTATTGTATCCTCAGCAATCTACTTCTTGAAAGAACCGGGGTGGTGGATAGGCTTGTCAAGGCTAATTCAATGGTGACAGCTTGTGGTCACTGAGGCATGGGGAAACCTGAAAAGAAGGGGTTAGGTGATAAGTAAGAAGTATTACAGGGCTATTATTTTGACTATTTTCTATACTCCTAATACATGTTTTTCCCTTTTATTAGAAGGCCAACAGTTAAAGTGGAACAACCAATTCACGAAAAGAAACTAATTCACCAATATAATAGAATGAAATTGATTTGTGAGCTAGGAAAACTCTGTGGTTTGTGAAATGGATGTTATTAAATTCCACAGAGTGTATTTTTTAAAGAGTGTACCCTCATAGCAGCTTCCAAATATTTGAAGGTTATCTAGTTTCCTTTTCTCTCTTTTCTCTGCACCTGCCAGTTAAAGCAACAACAACAAAAAAAAGTGACTTAATACTGGATGCATACACAAAAAAGATCAAGATGAAAAGAGCTTTCTTTTTCTGAGTGGTGCCAATGGTTGTTATGTATTTGAACAGTTGTTTATATACCATAAAACTATGCACATATTTTTATATCAAAGTTTTTTAAGCAACACGAGTTCATTGTAACACATCAAATAACATGGAGGTACATAAGGGAATAATTATAATTTATCCTTACTCTCTCAAAGTTTTCAATAATATTTTTGTGTATGTCCTACCATATCTTTACTCTGGTCTTACGTGTAAATACAAGGATACAGGCTTTTCTTTTTCCTTTATTTATTTATTTATTTATTTATTTATTTATTTATTTATTTTTAAGTAGAAGTGGAATCATACTTTATATCATTTCCTTTTCTTACCTTTTCATTAATAAAACGACATGAACAAATAATACTCAATATTTCTAACAATTAAGTAGAATCATGATTTTCCTTAACCATTCACCTATCGATGGACATACTGGTTGTTTCTTGTTTTCTTGCTACTTCAAACAGTGTTGAACTCCACATTTTTCTACCAAAGACACACTTTCAGGTGCACTAACTTGTGTTCTGGGGTTTAAGATGCTGACTATTCTACATTTTATCTGAACACTGTAGCAAAATAGATTTGCTTAGCAAATTAATCATGTAATTATGATTGTAGGGAGAAAAGTAAATGTGGATGACAGGAAACTCTTCTGACTTTTAAAGCTGGAGAGGAAGATAGTGATTAAAGTAGTACTAACAGGCACATTCATCCTTTCAATTTGGTTTCTAACTAATTTGCTGAAAGTTGAGAGGAGTCCTGTACCACTAACAGAAGTCTTTAACTAGATGTATACACCTAGTATCTAAAAAGAAGAGAGAGGTGTTATACTTCATCTTGTGCCAGTTCCTGAATCATTTTAAGAAGGATGTTCCAGAAAAAAACTAATGTCCATATTTTAGTGGAAAATATAAAGTTTTCTTTACAACTAACTGTGAGTATGCATGCCAATACAGCAAAAACAAAGGATACTTGTAGTTTGCTGAAAACACACCAGATCTGTGTTTCACAAAATTTCTTAGTTTTCAACATTGTTCCTTGGATTTAGAAAGAAGATAATGTGTGATGGTCCCCAACAGCTGAATTTCATCACTTATACACTATTTTGAAACCTGGTGCAAAGAGTTTGAGTTAATCAAGCTCTTCAATTCATGGCATATTATCATTATTGTTTAATTCAAGTTTCTCTTATTAATTTTTCTCTTTCAACTCCATTCCTCAGTTTCCTTTATTTTTTTAAAAATAAAGTTAGGTATAATTATGATATTCTGTAAATTATATTTTAGTATAATATGCAAATCACTATTTGTAATAAATATGTGTATATTAGAAGGGACAAATATTGACTATTTTCATTTAAAGATATCAACTTCATTCATGTAAAGGTATCAATTTTTCACATCTTTCTCCTCTCCGGACATTTTCTTATCTGACCCTTATTTCTGCAATCATTCTTTGGCTGTATATATGGTATTTGTCAATCTATTTAACACCTTTGATTTTTTAGCTATTGAATTTTTCATACTCAGTATTTCTAACCAGTTTTTATTTATGACTACTTGCCACAAGTTTTTGTGGCCAATAGCTTCCTTTATCTTCTTGAAGACATATATTAAGATTTTTTAAAATCATTCTTTTACCTTTGATCCATTAATTTAGATTTGAATGTTATAGGTTTTCTAGTTTTTAACTTTTTTTTTATAAACACTGTCCTACTCAAATAATTACTTTATGACCTCGTATTTCTGGGAATTTAATGTGGCTCTGGGGACAATGGGCAAAAGCCCACGCTTGTGCTGTAATTGGTGAGTTTAGGAGGGAAGGGTTGTTACATAATTATAACCAATATACATTTGGCTTTAGAAGTACTTGTTGTTAGCAATTTGTTCTCAGAGGGTAACCCTATTCTTACTGGAAACTTCCTTCACCTCAACCTCTGCCTTTTTTCTTTGTAAGTGAGGCTTTCCTTGGTTGTAATTAACAAAAGTTTGGCTTCTGCTTGTGTGGGGTAGGAAGACACCCAAGGGGCCAGTTTCAGAACCAACTTTTATGTGTTCAGGGTATTCCAGAATTTTCATAATTTTAGTCAGCGACCTGACCTGGCTGTTTTACAGCCTCATAGCATCATGGGACCGACAAGGGTCCACCCACAGATTTTTAGATTGAGAGAAGAAAATATATACATTTGTTTCTGTTATCCCATGCTTTTTCCATACACATGGATTTTCTGTGTTTAACTGTAATTCACTCTCTCCCCAAAACTCAACCAAGTCCAATAAACTTCCATGAGTTTCTCCCAGATTTTATGGGTGTTTCTTAGATCCATCATCCTCCCTCTCATGCTTGTGTTTTGTTAGGTGATGAATCCATAGCCTGTTAAAGTTGGGACAATTTAGAAACAATAATTCATCTGGAAGTCTCCCCTTTCTCTGTAATGGTGTTGATCTTTATTGGAAAGTTTGACTCTAAACTTCCTAAACACTAACAGATAACACTGACCAAATATACAAAATGGCGTATTTGCTAAGTGTACTCAATTTCATACTGTTAATACTTACTTTAGTATTGACATAATACATAATAATTAGTGAAATTATAATTGACCATTGAACAACACAGATTTGAACCACATGGAACCACTTATACATGGATTTTTTCTTTTTTTTTTTTTTTTATTAGTACACAGTCCACCCTCTGTATACCTGGTGTTTCTTTTCATATCAGGGGTTCACATCTGGGGTTTCACAACCCCAGTTTCAATCAACCATGGATCAAAAAAAGTATTTCTGATCTTCCACTTAGAATCTATGGATGAGAAAATCTGACTTAAGTTACAACTGCATTTTCAACTGCAAGGTGGTCAGTGTCCCTAACCCCTGCTTTGTTCAAGGGTCAACTATAAACATAAAATCCCAGGTTTCACCGTACAAGAAAACCAACACTGTGGGTATTTAATCTTTGGCATCTCTCTGAGAGGGATTTTGACAAAGGAAAATTTATTCCAAGATGGCAATCAGAATGATAAAATACATAAAACTCGGACATATGTGCAGAAAGTCCTCACCTATTGTTATGGATATGTTCTTGAAAACTGAGACTTTAAGTGAAACCAGATATAAAGAAACCAACTTTTCCATAGCCTAATTGATATAAATAAAACTTAAGTTTCTATGGCATAGTTCTGGTCACAAAATCATCACCAAACGTCTTCTAATATTAAATATGGAAATAAATGTGAGCTATACATACTTTAAAAAAAAAATAAATCAAGTAAAATAATTCTTTTTTAACCTGCTTTCTACAGTTTAGGCTTGTGGGTGGCAGGAGCCTGTCCTGGTAGCTCAGGGTGCAAGGTGGGAACCCACCCTGGACAGGATACCCTTTCATCAGAGGGTGAATTCACACATACACTCACTCAGACTGGGACAATTTAGAAACAATAATTCATCTCACGTGCACATCTTTGGGATTTGGGAGAAAACCAGAGTCCCCAGAGAAAACTCATGCAGATATGGGGAGATTTTGCAAACTCCACACAGACAAAGGCCCTGGCCTTGAATCATTTTTTTTTTCTTCTCATCAATGTTATAATGAAATGATGTTATTTGAGGTCCTGCTATAGAAGAGTTGAAGGAATTATTGTTTTTGTTGTAGAAATATGACTCAGAGGAAATAAGATACTTGTGTTCTGAAATACATGAAGGTCTATCACATAAGAAGGAAAAACATTTCACAGGGTAAATCAAGGCAATAGTAATAGCCACTAGAATACTAATAATTGTTAAATTAATGTATGTGCATGATGCATGCTTGTGGGGATTTCAAGAGATTTGGGGGCTGACCAAGGAAAAAGAAAACCTTGAGGTGGCAGTAGTACTTATGAGCTTTGACAGGTGTGCAAGGCAGGCAAGTCCCTCACAGCATGAGACTGTCAAGGCTTAAGGTGTGAGTTAATATCCACTTGGGATGAAAGCAAGGAAATTCCTAGGGAGAGAGCGATCAAAACAAGAGAGGTTGCTTGTGTATCTAGGTGATATCACTGAGCAGCATGATGGGAAATCTCTGGGTCATAGGGCTTCAAAGGACTGCTTAGAGACTTTATCGTGTCTGGTTTATCTAATCTTTGGCTATCAGATGTTGGGTATAATTTAAAAAACTATGCATATCAGTGAAATCATATGGTTCTCTACTTTTTCTCTTACTTATTTCGCTTAGCATTATAATCTCAAGCTCCATCTATGTTGTCACAAATGGTACTATTTCATCTTTTCTTACCACCAACTCTGATTGGTGAACACACAACGTGAGCTATAGATAATGTATTACAGAATTGTACACCTGAAATCAATGTAACTTTACTAACAGTTGTCACCCTGATAAACTTTAATTAAAAAACAAATAAACAAACAAAAACCAAAAAACAAAAAAAACAAAAAACTATGCAAAGCAGGCAGACACGACACAAAATACCTAAAACTCTGCTTATTTGGGCTGATGAGACACAAAATGTCTAAAACTCTCCTTATTTGGGCTTTAAAACAATTGATTCTGTAAAAAAAAGAAAACACAAACAAAAACAAAAACCTGAGTTGGACACCCATGGACTTTTGAGCTAACGAGCCAGCCTGCTGTAAAGAAATCAATGACCTAAGGGGCCAATATTAAAGTTTCCCTAAAATGGAGTGACATGCTTTGGAAGTATTATAGAGGAGGTGAACTAGACATTGCATTAAACGTAGTGTAAAATCCCTTTCAGGTAACTCTTGTAACCATATTTAACAACTGTGGTAGCATATGTCTCTAAATCAACTAAGCTATCCTTATGAATAGTAAACATAACACATCAACGCAACTTCATCACTAAAACATTTTTATCACAAAAAATGATCCCCTTAATATTGTCTTTTGAGTAAAACAATTAGCAATTCATTATTCTGTATAAATACAGGTGTATGTTTGGTAAAGTTTATCGAATTGTGATATTCAACTATTTTGATCAAATTTATTCTGTCATTTTTATTTTATTTTATTTATTTTAACCAGATCTGTCTTTTGGAATTATATTTTTTACAAGATTTTTCTTAAAATATAGCTAACATACAGTATTACATTAGTTTCAGGTGTACACAATGGTTATTCAACATTTATATACCTAAAGAAGTGATCATTTTAAGTCCAGCAGCCGTCTGACACCGTACCATGCTATCACAATATTATTGACTATATTCCCTGTGATGTACATTGCATCCCCATGACTAATTTGTTTTACACCTAGAAATTTGAACCTCTTATTTCCCTTCATCTTTTCGCCCCCTTTTATTTTTCTATTACAGTTGACATTCGATGTTATTTTATATAAATTTCCATTGTACAGCATAGTGGTTAGACATTTATATAATTTAAGACATGAGCCCCTGACTAGTCTAGTACCCATCTGGCACTATACACAGTTATTACCATATTATTGACTATATTCCCTACGCTTTACATCCCCATGATTATTTTGTAACTATCAATTTGTGCTTCTTAATCGCTTCACCTTTTTCACCGTAACCACTCTCCCACCTATCACTCTCCCATCTATCAACCAAAAAATCTAGTAGCCATCAGACACTATACATAGTATTACAATATTATTTGCTATATTCCCTGTGCTTTACTCTACATCCCCATAACTACTTGGTGAAAACCAGTTTGTACTTCTTAATCCCTTTTCCTTTTTCATCCATTCCCAACACCCCTCTTGTCTGGCAACCATCAAAATGTCCTCTGTATGATTTAGTTTCTGTTTTGATTATTTCTTTTCTTCTTTAGATCCCACTGATAAGCGAAATCACATTGCATCTGTCTTTTTCTGACATACTTCAGTCAGCACAACACCCTCCAGGTACATCCTTGCCAACGCTGATGGCAAAAATCTGTTCCCTTCCATGCCCGAGCAATATTCCATTGTTTATATGTACCACTTCCTCATTATCCATTCATCCATTGACAAACACCCAGGCTGCCTCAACATCTTGGCCATTGTAAACAATGCTGCAATGAACCTATGGATGCAAACGTCCCCTCAAAGTAGCATTTTGTGTTTCTTTAGATAATTGCCTAGAAGGAGGATTGGTAGGTTTTTCTTTGTCACTTGTTATAGACTTTGTTTTAAAGTCTATTTTGTCTGATACAAGTATTGCTACCATAGTTTTTGTTTGTTTGTTTGTTTTGTTTTGTTTTTTGTTTTTTCCTTCATGAAATACATTTTCAGTTTGTGTGTGTCTTTTGATCTGAAGTCTCTTGCAGGCAGCATATATAAGGGTCTTATTTTCTTATCCATTCAGTCACCCTAATTTTTGCTTGGAGCATTTAATCCATTTACATTACAAGTAATTGTTGATGGATTTGTAGTTATTGCCATTTTATTATTAATATTTTTATTGATTTTATTATTATTATTATTATTATTATTACTATTATTATTATTAGTTTGCCTTAGAAAAGTCCCTGTAGCATTCCTTGAAATACTAGTTTGGTGGGGTCAACTCCTTTTTGCTTTTCTTGTCTGGGAAACTCTATCTGTCCTTTGATTTGAAATGATAGTTTTGCTGGATAGAGTAATCTTGGTTGAGGTCCTTGCTTTTCATCACTTTGAATATTTCCTGCCAGTCCCTTCTGGCCTGCAAAGTTTCTGTTGAGTAATGACCTGATAATCTTTTATAGAAGTTCTCTTATAGGTAACTAACGGATTTTCTCTTGTTGCTTTTAAGATACTCTCTTTGTCTTAAAACTTTGGCATTTTAATTATGATGTGTCTTGGTGTGGGACACTTTGGGTTCATCTTGTTTGAGACTATGCTTCCTGGGCTTGTACATCTATTTCTTTCATGTGGCTAGGGAAGTTTTCAGTCATTATTTCTTCATATTATTCCCCCTCTCGCTTCTTCTGGTACCTTTATGGTGTGAATGTATGTACATTTGAGGTTATCCCAAAGGCCCCCTAAACTCTCCTTATTTATTTGTATATGGCCTTTTTTCTTTTTCTTTTTGTTGTTCTTATTGGGTGTTTGCTGCTACCTTATCTTCTTAATTGCTGATTCCATCCTTTGCTTCATCTAATGTACTGTTGATTCCTTCAAATATATACTGTATTTCAGTTATCCTATCCCTCAAATATATTCTTTATTTCAGTTATCCTATTCTTTATTTATGACTGGTTCTTTTTTATGTCTTCTATCTCAATTTTTATGTTTCCCATCTTTTTGTTGAAGTTCTCCCAAACATCACTGAGCATCCTTATAACCAGTGTTTGCAACTCTGTCTGGTAGATTGCTTGTCTTTATTTATTTATTTATTTATTTATTTATTTATTTATTTATTTATTTATTTATTTTCTGGAGCTTTGTTCGGTCTTTTATGTGTGACTTGTTTCTTTGTCTCCCAACTTTGGATGCCTGCCTGTGTTTGTTTCTATGTATATCTGTTATGCCTCCCGGTTTCAGTAGAGTGGCCTTATGTGGTAGGTATCCCATGGGACATAGTGGTGCAGTCTCGCTGGTCACCAGAGCCATGTGCTCCAGGGGTGTCCCTTGTGTGGGTTGTGTTCGCCCTCCTGTTACAGTTGAGACTTGATTGCTATTTGCACAGCAGTAGGAGGGACTAATCCTCAGGTTGATTTGTTGTGAGGACTGGCTGTGACTACAGTGGAGGAGCTGTTGTGTAGGGGCTGACCCCATAGAGCAGGGTTTGTTTCAGCAGGGCTCTGGTGCCTGCCCATCTGCCCTTTGGGTGTGTTGTCCTTGGAGGTGACCCAGTGATGCTCCAGCCCACTCCAAAGCTGGCCACGGGGCCTGCCAGCCACAGGGCCTGCTGGGAGGGGACCTACTGCAGGCCAAGTTCAGCTGCAATCTGTGCTCTACCCAGGAACTACAAAGCAATTCAGAGATGGCCACCACCCACACTGTGCTTGGAGGTGCCTTAAAGGCCAAGCCACAAACCAAGGCCAGCTTTTGCTAGTGCCAGACTTAGGGTGGCTCAGCCAGTGGTATAGGACATGCTGAAGCCAGATGCAGTTTGTTTGGGTTTTGTGAACTTTTGAGAGATTTTAGGAAAGTCTGCCTTATGAGGCAAGGCAGGCCATTTATAATGAAAAGCCATTGAAAGCGGCTTGATTGTGCTGAAAAGTTCAGTAGGGCGTGTCCTCAGGGAATCACCAGTGCAGGGCAGATGAAAGGTGATTGGCAGTTTAATGGAGACTCAGATATGACCCTTGCATGCATCTGCATGAAGGGAGGGCAAGGCTCAACAACAACAACAAATGGTTTCCACAAGTTCCTCTGTTTGGGAGAAAGCTGCTGCTCTAGACCTCACTCTGAGGCCTCATAATTCAGTTAATCCCCATATGCCCCTGGCATCTTTTGAGCTGCCACCCCAGTGTTGGAGCTCAAAATAGGTGCATTTATCAGCAAGTAAGTCCATGCCTAGTCCCTTTAAGAGGAGCTGCAAAATGCAGCCACCTTCCAGCTCACTCAGCCACAATCTCTGCTGGTTTCACAGTCAGAAGTTATGGGGACTTCTCTCCTTGGCACTTAAACCCTGGGCTGGGACGGGGCTGGGACCCCTCACTCCTTTGGGGTAAATGTCTGCAGCTGAAATTTCCCTTCTGATTTTTTAATGGTCACACATGTGTATGGGGCTAGCCTGTTCTGCGTCTCTTCCCCTTCTACCAGTGGCTTCTTCTGTAACACTGTAGTTGTAGGGCTTCGGTTCAGCTAGATTTCAGGTGATTGTCAATAATGGTTGTTCTGTGGTTTAGTTGTAATTGATGTGGTCCTGAGAGGAGGTGAGCATGGCATTTACCCATTCTGCCTTCTTGACCAGAAATCATGTTGGGACATTTTTTAAATTATAAATTCACCTGCATTTGACAAAATCTAAAAACAAGTTCCTTACCACGTAATATTTATTTATTAGTGCTTTTCAGAATCGTGTATGTTATGTTCTGGGTCCTGAAATAAATGACCCTGGAATTCCCCTAGTTTGCTTGCTTGTTTTTTTAAATACAAAAAAATACATATAGATCTTTCATATTATCTGCTCTAGGTGGATTTATGGGTAAAATTATACAAAAAATTCAGTGTTTTTTCTCCCTCCCCCCACCCCCAGGGACCCTAAGATATCATACATGTGTATGGATATGTAATAAACTATGTGATTATCATTTCAGTAGTATCACTTCTTATTCATATTGCAATGCAATTCCAATGTTTTTGTTTTTAGTTTATAAAGCAGTATAATTAGCAGTCAGTAGTGTCCAATTTTTTGTCCAGCATTTGTCAAATTTTGGTAATATTGAAAAATGTGTGCTTCATTGTCCACATTACAAAAAAGTGTCTGAGATTTTGACAACACCAGTAGTAACAGACCCCATATCTTAGTAGATTTAACCTTGGTTGTAAATGACAGTCTCAGCCATGGATATAACATAAATATCATGTACCAGAATGAATGATCTTAATGGCTGTCAATTGGCAGTGCATTAGCTAAGGCTAATGCCTTTTACTTTACAGCATGACATATTTTCTAAGTATGGCTAGGTAGAGAAAAAAATTTGGTATCCTACTTTAGAAGGTAGGTGAAGAAAAATTTTTTTTCAAAGAGAAAAAATAAAATAAATATACATGTATTTAAATTTATACATATATATATATATATATATATATATATATATATATATAAAATCCAGTCTTACCAAAAGTTTTATATATATATATATATATATATATATATATATATATATATATATACACACATTTTTTTTTTCTTTAAAAACATCAACTTTTCTTTATTTCTACATAAATAGAATTAGTGGGAGAAATATACTAACCTCTAGCTGGAGAAGGTAGAGTTAAAATTAAAAACATCATTTAGATATATCTCTAGGTAGCACTCCTCATTCATTGATTACAAGAAGATTTAATTAGATTTTTAGAAACAATTTCAGTGGCTATAATATATGTGTCATTGCTGTACATACAGCAGATCTACCAGTTAGATTTTCTTATGAAAATCATAAAACCTAACTTTAGAGTTGCTCTCCTCTGCCAGGTAACAATTATTTTAGAGATTTAGTTGTTATTATAATTTTTTAATTCTTCATTCACCATTGTGGTGGTTTAGTGTTATCCTAAGTTTGGTGGCACTGGAGGGCACAAATAACTGCCACCAACTCGAAGGACCACATTTTCACACAGAGAGGAAGTGTTTCTCCTCCAGAGGTGGAACTCAAACCAGGATCTAACTCTGATTAAATCAGTGTAGGTGCCTGTACCTGTTACTCTGTGCAGGGAATGGAATTATCATGCTAGTTTTAGGCCTCTTAAAGCCTGTACCTGATGGGACTGAGTAAATTATGATCCAGAATTTAACAATTAAGTATCATCCAAAAGTAAAAATAATTTTCATTACTTTTCCTGGGTATTCAATGTTAGTGTGCCTTACTATAATTCATTGTCTTAACAAGACTTACTCATATTGCGAAGATGGTTCTTAACCTGTATTTCTGGTTGTTCAGGCTCAACTTTGAGCACTATAGAAACACAGTATTTCTTTATTTCCATACTAGCCCAAAACAGGTATTTCTCTAACACTCCCTTCTGTTTAGTGAAGCTAACATATGAATCTGACATTCTCTGGAAGTATTATCACACAGCACATTAGGGGCATGCGTTCAGACTGTTGTACTTTGGGACTTTCATAACAGCAACATTGCTTTGAACTGTGGCTCAACTTCTCTGACCTCATGTTTTTCATTGATAAAATGGAAATAATAATGCCACCCTCAATCGATTGTTGAAATTCACATCCTATGGTATTTGAAAGCATATAGCCTGCTACTTGGCAGGTAATGATTGTGACAATCTTGTAATCTGTTGGTGGTAGTCTAAAATGTTCAAAGTGTTTTAGCTGACATTTGAAAATATATACTATCTTAAAAATTATGCATAAGCTTTGAACCAGCTATTCCATTATTAGGAATTTACACAGAGGATATAATTAGAAATGCATACATATAGTTATGTAACTAGAGGTTTATTGCCTTTTATAGAAGCATTTTTTTAATTATAAGAGATTGAAGGCAAAATAATACATTCCCCTTCATATGTTATAGTCACAGTCACATTAGCCAGTTTTACCAAGGGCATAGCACTTCAATAAACCAAATTTATCTTATTTATGTGTTTTTCTCTTTGCTGTCTCTCCGATTACAATGTAAAATCAGTGAGAGAAGGGATCTTAGCTTATTTCTTGCTATATCCTCAATACCCTGAACAGAGATTGCCCCTTAGTAAATCAATCAATCGATAAAAAATATTTAATACAGGCACAAATATGGGACATTTAATGAGGTTGAAAATGAGTATTTAACAAAATGAGAAGGCCATTCAATGGTAGGTGAATAAGTATAATATAAGTAACATATGCTGTGGTATCAAATTTGAAATTTTATTTAGTAAATATTTGCAAATATTAATAGTTACTATGGAAGATTTTGATTTTCCCATTTACATGTGTCCATAATTTCAGATTTGCTGCAGTATATTTCATTACTTTAGTAATACAAAGAAAACAATTACAGTGCAAGTTATAATTTTTATATTTTTCTTCTATTCCTTCCTCATCTAAAATCAACATTTTAGCTCACAGAGAAGGCTGGAGAAGGTAGCAAGATGCTGTATCAGCTACTGCAGCCTTGAAACAAAGTTGGTGTCTCTTTGGACTTTAATATTTTATCTTTGCAGCTTATTTTATTTTTGTTTAATCAAATAAACAAGTGGGTTTTTCCATGGAAAAAATAAATAAATTCAACAGTTTAGCCGATTAGGTACCTAATAGGCCTCAAAGGAGATGTCAGAGGACTAGTGAGTTTTAATCAGGGGTCAGAAAAACCTAGTGCTTCCCTGGGAAAGCCATGCTTAGAGTGGGCCTGGATGAAGCCCAGCCATTTATGGACCTAAGCAGCATGGAGAGAACAGAAAATCACATGCTTTCCTGGGGCTAAAATCAAAATAGAATGTGAATCAAACTAATGTGAATCTCAACATATACCACCCCCAGGACTGTTATTTGAACTCATAACAGTATATAGTTCAACATAATTCAATTATATAATTCACTTATTTAATAATTATAATGGACTCTGGGCAAGACATTGTCATAAGCCCTGGGGATACCAATATAAAAAAGAGAGAGGACTTGCTCTAAACGCTCAGGGTCTGGTTGGGAAGGACAGGTAAAATCAAAGAAATCACCAGTTCAGCTAATGAGTAAGATGACATTCACATGTATAGTAAATAGAGTGGTAGCACAAAAGGGGAAAGAGAAGTATTAAGACAAAAAACATGCGTGCTTTTTTGAAATTATTTTAGTTTTTTTAAAAATTAATAAGATCTGGTTTAACATATAAACTTTACTATTTTACACCTCCCCTCCGATGCTTTGGGGTTATCATTCATTTCCAGAGGCTCTAGGATGCCAATGGTAAGAACTCAATAAATGTATAGGTCAGTTTGAATTGGACAGTTTTACAGATACTTCCCCCCACAACACACACACAAAACGCACAGGCACACACACACACACACACACACACACACACACACACACACACCTCCCTATTATCTTGAATTAAAATTTATCATTTTGGAAATCTGCTTCCCAGACTGTTTGTTTGTTTGTTTTCTTGTTAAGCTAACACTCCAATCCGCCGCACCCAAATCCTTCCCTGGCTCTCAATTCACCCACCAATACATTGGATATGTTTAATCTTTCCAGTGTGTCCCTCAAACCAGCAAACTCTTCAGATAATATATGCCAAGTGTCTGCAAACTGTAGCCCTTAGACGAAATTCTGCTCACCTCCTCTTTTTATGAAGAAAGTTTTATTAGAACACAGTGATGCCCAGTCATTGAAGTATTATCTGTGGCTGCTTTTGCACTGCAGTGTAGCAGTGCTGAGCAGTTTCCACAAAGACTATTAGGTCCCCAATATCTAAAATATTAACTGTCTGATCCTTTACAGAAAAGGTTTGCACTCACCTTGTCTAGGCCATCTGGATTTTTTTTAACATATTAATATTCTTTGATCAAATACAATTTCCCTCTATTCCCCTTTCATGACTTTAAAGATCAGTCTAAGTCCAAAAGTCTGAAAGTGTTGCTTTTAGGTAAATATTTTATATTTTCTTATTCCATGAAAATAAGAGAACTAGATAAAAGATTCAGATAAGTAGTATAGAGACACCACTTTTAAAAATGTGTAAAGGAGAGGTATAAATTAATCAAGTTATGGGAAAATCTGATGACGCTACTAATTTAAAAATTACAGTGGTACCTATGTTTTCGAACATAATCCATTCTGGAAGACCGTTTGAGTTCTGAAACGTTGGAAAACAGCCGACAGCTGGGCCCCAGGGTCTTGCACGCAGCGGAAGCTGTGTGACATGTTTGACTTCCTAGGAGTGTTCGAAAACCAAAACATTTACTTCTGGGTTAATGGCGTTTGTAAGCCGAATTGTTCGTCAATGGAGATGCTCAAAAACCGATGTATATTCACAATGTGATTTAAAATTAGTGGTTATTAGAGTCTCTGGGTATTAATATGCCAAATTAAAATATGAGAGCAATACCAGTACTGAGAAGTTAGTTCTGTAGGAAATTTGACCTTTAATTTATATTTAAAATAAGTTATTTGGAATGCATAAATTTGTTTAAATTTATTTTAGTACTGCTCCAAAAATAATTACTTACAATTTGTTGAAATTATATAAGTGGAGCAGATATATACAGTAAAGCAGTTGAGCTAATTTCATATCCAAAGTTTTATCCCAACTGTTCTATACATATACATGTATTGATTCTGAAATTCCTCTATAGAGTACCACCCCTGCTGAATTGCATACAGCTCTCTATAAATGCAATCTGTTTTGAAGGTGTAAGTCTTTTAGTTATTTTCTAAAGTTTGCCATAGGGGCATGCTCATCTGCCAAAATGAAAAACATGGGACAATTTTTGTGCCTCTAGGTGGCTCTAAAATGGCATGCCACCATCTGCCACTGGGCATGTACTAACGATAAACATTTAAAATGCTGTGTCTAGTTTTACAAGATTACAAGTATTCTGAATCTTTATCTACTTTGGAGCCATAAAGGCAGTCAGTTAAAACACACCCCCACACACACACAGAAAGAGACATGCACATACCCACATGCAAAAACACAAAAGGAAGGTTTTACATCAAATTCTTTATTTATGAAGTTTAAGGAGAGAAATATTTTATTATGAAACATTATATGTGTGACAATAATATGATAGTCAATATGCTATCAAAAGGCCTGTGGGTAAAATTAAATTTATACCAATATCTTCTCAGATAGACAATTTCTATTTAATATCATATTCAATGATATTAAAATTTGCAGATTCAAAATTCATAAAAGTTGCGATAAGAAGAAACTTTTGTGGCAATACACGCTATTCAGATTTCTTTACTCACACACTAGGTAATCAGAATTTCTTGAAAAAATATCTGTCAAAATTGGAACTAAAGTTATGTAAGAAAAGTATTTTGCTTCCTTGTATAAGTAATCCATTAAAATGAATTACATGTATGAAGAGGGAAGAATTAAGTAATTCTCATCATGGACTTTCCATGATTCCGTGTGTATAGTATATACATTGGTTTTAGATTTTGTTTTTCAGTAAGAACATGAGGTACAATTGTTTTGAGGACTAATAAAAAATTTATTTTAGAATATGGGCCTAATAGTCCACTATCACAAACAAAACGACCCATGTAACATCACCCTAATAAACACACCAGATATTATTAACACCACAGCAGTTCCTTTTCCAAAGACTACTCCCCAACGAAGGGTAATTGTTACCCCAGGTGAGTTTTGTCTGGTTTTATACATTTAATAATGTAATCATACAGTTTAAGATGCCATTTAAAAATATATTTCTATGGATACATGTCTGTTACGGAAACTATACCGTTTTTAAATGTATTTTCTATATACAACAAATTGAACTTTTTTTTTTTTTATGTAGTAGGTAACCAAATGGCTACTGTTTTTTAGTAATCGTTTATTTCCTCACTATTTAACAGTGAAGAAAATGAAAAAAATGCCCAAAGTTTGTTAAAAGGGGGAAAAAAAAAAAGAAGCATCTCTCTTTTTCTGTTTCTTGACTAGAAGATCTTTATAGTGCAATTCCATTTGGTAACAATTCCACCAGTGAATTTTAAGTGATTATTTACCCTTTTATTTTTTTCTCAAAATTTTCTAGGGTTATATATCCTGTTCTTATTTTATAATTTTTAATGTATTCCTCTTATAATCAGCAAAAGAATAAAAGCTATGTCTCTGTAGTGGAAATAGCTGGCATTAATTGATGTTTTAGGATATTCTGGTGGTTGGGCTAAGAGGTTTATATGCAGCAGCATCTCATTTAGTTCTCCCACAACCCCACGCACACAGGAATAACATAATACTGCTATCATAATGAGGAAAATGAGACTTTTAGCTATCAGTTCAGGTAGGATGTCAGAAAGTGGAAATCCAAAGCCAGATTCTTCTGATCTAGAGACAGCCCTGTGCCCTAATTTGTGTGTTAGTTCAGTGAGACTCAAGTACCATCATTGTGGCGCCCTCTATTTATATGTGATTTGGTGGAAAACAGAAAATATTTTTGAATACTGAAATCTTCAACCTTTAAAATTTGAAGACACTCTGTGCTTTATTGAATATTATCATATTCATTAAAACCATGCAATAACAGTGGTTTGAAAATGAATAATATATAATAACCATACTCTTCAATATTTACACAACTGAAAAATTCATATCAATAGTACTTCTAATATATATAAATTTTTTATTAAAAATAATATTTGGAAAAACATTGTATGATAAGAAAATTATGCATAGCTTTATTATAAAACAGAACTTACTTGATTATCTGGTGGGTATTTACTACTAGATTTTATTGAATGTATAGATTTTTCACTACAGAATGTAATTATGTACCATTTATCTTTTACCTGAAAATTTGCATTAAGTCGTATTTTAGTTGGATGCTTGGCATATATAATTACTGCTCTTTTATTTTGGCAATTGGTTAGATGTCTCCTTCAAATAAATCCATTCCTATTTTAACTTCCTTCATAATTCCATCTCTCACTTCCTTCCTTCTTCCCCTCATCTGGTCCTCTTACTGATGTATCCAAAGGCAGACACATATACAGATCACACTCAAGTAAATCCTTTTTTTCTGTCTTTAAGATGATTATATGAATGAATGTGCTTTGAATTACACATGAAAGCGTTCTATCATGCTGATCTTGTTTTCCCCTCACATCTCATTTTCTACTTATCCAGCCTTAGATTCCTTTGTTGATCACTACCCACATTCACTTCTAAATAACTTTAACTTCCTCTCATGTCTTCCCATCTCTTTTAACATTCACCTGACAATTGTTTTATATTCCACCTGCATGAAGAAGCTGACAGCTACTTAAAAAAAAAAAAAGAAAAGAAAGAAAAAAAAGTGCACAACCTTGCTGACTGGGCTCACTTTGTATTAATGGCCACAGATCCCAAATGAGCCCTCAATATTGCTAGGTACTCCCACCGTAGTCTCCTAAAAAAATCACCTTTGCACTTTTTAAGTTAACTCTGTCATGTGTTCTTTCCTTCCTACGTTATCTACATTCACTTGTTCAGCCTTTCCAACCGTTACAGTTACAGATTTTGCCCTTGTGGGCAACCCTGATACCCTGGATTTGCATTTCTCCCTACTCTCAAGGGTTTCATTCCAACAGTTATTCTCTTTATCATCTAAGCTTCAATTCCTAACTCTCTGTAGGAGTGTTTGTTCCAGCACACAAACCCACCATAATGTCATGCATCCTAAAGAAAAACAACTTATCTTTTACCTTATGACTCCCAAAATTCTGCCCTCCTACTTACTGTGTATATCTATATCTATATCAACTAAATCTGTATCATCTATATCTATATCATCTATATATGTCATCTATATCTATATCTACATCTATATATCTTTACACACACACACACACACACACACACACACACACACACACACACACGTTGTCTATACTCTGGATTTTCTTCTTCACTTCCTATTATCTCCTTAATTTAACCTAATTGAGCTCTAGCTCTTCCAAATTCACTAAAAAGTCTCTTAATAAAAATAACCCAGAGTTTTCCCAAGTTTGTGGTCATGTCTCTATCCTTATCTTATTAGACATCTCAGCAGTAATTAAACAGGTGACTTTTCCCTCTGTCTAAGAAAACTTTCTGTTTTCTAACTCCATGACATGACTCTGACCTGGTTTTCTGTGTATCAAATTAGTACTTCTGTCTTTAACTTCTCAAATAGTTTAGATTGCTTTGACCAACAGAATTTTCATATGTTCAGGTGACCCAGGTGACCCCAACCCCCAGTGGTCTTCTCTTTTGTTTTATTCTTTCCGTAGTGATAGCAGTAGTCTACAGCCCTATATGTCACACTGATGATTCTTAAATTTATGTACCGAGCCTGGACCTCATCCCTTAGAGTTAGTTTTAATACCCCTTGCTTCATTGAAGTTTGCACTTGTACAAAGAATAGATTTCCAAACCTGAAATGTGCCCCCCAAAATATTGATACCCAAATATTATTTCTTCCACCAGCCCTTCTCATTCTAGGAATTGAGAAATCCCTCCTCCAACTGCAGGATAAGGCCTTAAGTGTATCCTTGATACGTCCTTTCCCTCTTGCCCTACATTCTTACTATCAGTAAGCGCTGCTGGTTTTGACTTTAAAACACATTCCAGATTTGATCAGTTAACATTTTGCTGCTACAGTTGTAGACCAAGCCACTATTGTGCATTATTTGAACTACATAAACAACCTCCTAACTCGTCTCCCTACCTTCTCTCATGACCCATCCAACCCACCATCCATACTGCTATCACTGATTTTCTAAAATGTAAATCAAATAACTTCATTTCTCAGCTTAAAATTGTGCAATTATGTTTCATTTCATGTAGAATGAAATCTAAACTTCATGTAAGATTCTACTTGTCTTTGCCTATGGCTCCAATACCATACCCTCCCATTGTCCTCTATTCTCTGGAATTTATTCATTCTGGAGGCTCCTTCCATTGATCTTGTTTCTGCTAAGAATGTTCGTTGACCAGATATTTCAGAATGTCCCAGTTCATCCTTATCATAAAACTCAACTGTTGTCATCTGATCACCCTCAAACTAGTAGCTGGTCCACCAATTATATCTACCATGTTACTTATTTTATCCACAACACAGTTTTGTAATTAAAGCTATTTATTTATCATTTAATGTGTTTACTGCCCCTACAAACAAACATCTGTAAACTCTTTGAAAGCAAGAGCTCTATTCCTAGTTGAACCTGGTTTCATCAATGCTTGGGATACTACCTACCACATAGTAAATGCTCAATACATTTAATGTCTTGACTGGAACAAGTAGATTAATTTATCCTGTTGTTTGTGTGTTTTTTTTAAATTAAAATTCCATCTTTACTCACAAGATCATAAAATATTCATTGTCCTTGCTGATGCTTGTCTAATTACACTTACACTAAAGAGAGCTCTAATAATTTTGCTTTTGTAAATTTTTTTTTTCACATAGTGCCAGTCTAGTGACAAAATTAGATGTTTTGAAATAGTAGAATTTCATGAGGAAGAGGGAAGTGTATAGCTAGATAAAGATTTCAGAGCTAGAAACCCAGAATCCAATACAAAATTAAGAATGGCCTGTTTTGTGGTGGAGAGCAGTTACTTTACCTTCCTGTAACTCTTTCTCCTTTAATCTATAATATAGATTCAGTATCACTCAATTTCCAACCTCAATGAAAGGGATGTTTGAGTATTAATTAACGAGTGTCTATAAGATTCTCTGATTTTACTTTAAAATGTGTCATTAAAGTAGTAAAAAATGCTTTATACATTACTTTAATTAGGAACTTTTTTAAATCTCTTACCAGCTAGTTTATACTGTCAATATTGAAGAATAATAAATAATATTGGCATACAAGGATAGGGAGGTGGGAACAGTCAGCTCCAGGTGCAAACAATAAAGGAATGCATAGTCTACAGTTAATTTTTTAAAAATAATAAAAGTGGCAAACAGTTAGCCTGTTTTTTATTATCAGTTTGTGCTGGCAGTTCTAAACAATGTCAATGACACAGTATTAGTTCCTGAAAAATTTTTGTTTTGATCTAAGTTCTAAACTATTGCTGCAATTACTACAGTTTTAATAGTTTAAAATAAGCTTCAAATTAACATATTTTATGCCTTTACTAAATATTGTAATCTATATGGAAGTTGATATGGAGAACTCCCAGTTATGCAGTAAGACACAGCTAGCTACATTTATACATCTATTTATTTTAAAGTAGTTAGGTTCATTTGGCTCAGAATTGTACTAGTTCCTTCCTATTTTTTTCTTTTCTGTTTTTTTTTTTTGTTTTTTTTTTTACCTGAGTGAATCCCAGGGAGAATCCAAGGTCCAAGGGAGCACTCAAATTCAGACCATGAAAAGATTATTTATAAAAGGGATTATTGACAAAGGGATTATTTTAGAATGTAAACAAACAAACAAACAAACAAACATAATATAAAATTCAAATGGATTTTGGTTATATTTAAACCACAAATAATCATTTTCATTTATTTTTTTCAATATTTAATACATAGAATATATAAAATCAAGAATCTCTAATTTGCAAATGATTTTGATTTCAGGAAATGGTTTAGCAAAGGAGGTCCCTTTGCAGAAATGGAAAAGAACATTTCAGAATCTTGCAGGTTTGACATGATGAGTAAATGAGGTAATCTGTGTATGATATTCCTTTGAAACTATAAAGAGTTATATGCAAGGTGAAGATGATAATATGACATATTATTACTGTTGTTTTAAAGGTAAGGTGTAATTTAGAAAAAAAACCAAAACACTAGTTCACACACACCACTTTTGAGAAACATGCATTTTTATCTACAAAATAAGTCAAACATTTTTAGAAATTGGATTATGTTTGAGTAGATAGCACTTTTTCAAGAATTATTTTTGGGGTTTTTTTTGGCTGAATAATCATATCGTTTCTTCCAAATGATCACTATTTATTTGACTTGTGCATTGTACATCGCTCATATTGGCTACCTTTTCTTGACAAGAATTTGGAGCAGTTTATTAATGCTTATCATTCTCCAAATCAGCTGGGGATCTCCTAAATCAGTCAGTCACCAATATAAGTCACAAAAAATACTGAGCACTTAAGGCAGCAAAATATATGTCACACAGATTGCTCCATATAATTCCAGGGAGCGTGTTCATCTGCTCCAGTATTATCACTGAGGCATCTCAGGTTGTACTTTGTACCTTTCAGCCCAGTAAGACATTTGACTGCACAGTCAGTGCAATACTGTACAAGCAGCGGGTAGGGACTTCACATACAATGCAGGGAGTTGTCAATGAAAACTCAGGGGGTGGCCAGATTCCGACGGTATATTAGGGCAAAGTTCAAGTGTTCTTGGAAATTAAATTCATTTCTGAGGTGCAATATCATATTTTGATATTATTCTCCATTTTTTTATTATCAAGAAGGAGCCCTCTCTTCTGTTCTGTTTACTTGTGATTTTCCAAAAACAAAAATGAAAACAAAAACAAAAAAAGAACATGAAACAAGAAAAGGGAAAGACAATAAACAGAATAAAGCCTAGATCTACAAAGTAGATTATTTGCCTGTATTTTCCAGAAGTACAGAGACAAGTCCAGTTTATACCTGTAAAAGAGTGCTGTAATTGGAAATGTTTCAAAAGCTAGTCTCACCTGAATCCCAGAGGCAAACAGTGTGTTTACAGAGAGTGCTGCATGCTCAGTTCTCATTTATAAACTTGGCAATTTCTTCTAACAGAAAAGTAGGCAAGAGGCAACTGTATGATTAAGATTGCCTGGAGTTTATTTAAATAGTCTATTTACTTTTCATGAAGTGTAATAAAAGGTATTTACCACAGCATATGTCACATGACGGCATTTTGATTTCTTAGAAATTGTTATGTTTTGGGAGAAGACAGACTTTGGGAACTAAATCTTCATTAAAGCTGTGATTTAAATAGCAGTTTTCATCAGTGTACATGCAGTCTCAATTAAAGCTAGGTGAAAGCTTTTTTATTGGCTTTCCTCTTTAGATTTCAAATAAATAGAATCTCTCCATCACCCCCCTCACATGTATTAGCATTAAATCATTTCGGTTTCAACTTAGTGTCAATAATTTTAAGAAGGTGATTCTTTTTGAGTAATTCATTCAGCTCTCATAAATCATGAACACACATTTTAGTGATGGAGAACAATTTGGCTAACACATTTCTGAGTGGAAGGCTGTGGTCTGATAATAATGTAGTCGGACAGTGGGCTTCAAACATTATTTGAATAAACGGCACTAAGGCAATAAATTATTTTCATTTTGGAATGACAGGGTTACACATTTTCCATGCTGTGCCTCACCTGGTTATTGTTATCACAAGCCCCTTATTTCTGTAACAAATTATGTCAAATTGAAAGGGCTTTATAGTGATGACATTCAGGTAATATCTCCTGATAATAAGGATGTAACACTTGCTGCCACAACAAATGTACTTCCTGCTGGTATTTTTTATGTGGTGTTGCCTGCTGTTTTGCTCATTGCCCTTAGATGCAGGAGGCTTTCCGATATGGGCTGACAGGTGGACAAAGATAATATGTCCTGTGAAGCACTTTTAATGTGAAGACTACATCATCGATCATATGTGAACTTGGATTCTCATTTTCTTATTCCTGGTATAATTAATCTTCTGCAATTAACAATGTGTGAGATTGATCATTGGCTTTTAATCAGGAGAATTTACCACCTTAAAACAACATTAAATCTGATTTTCTAGCCCATGAGTCAGACTTGACTGCAATGAGTTTTAGCCAGTGTCAGGCTACAGAAATACTTTCATCGTATTAAAGTGACTCTGTACTCTGTTTTTAACACAAGTGGGAGCCCCTTGTAGCTCTGGGCATCCTTCCAGAGGAGAAGTCCATGCTTAAACCCTGACTCCATCACTTCCAAGCAATCTTTGTGACTCCATCACACACCCAGAGAAATGCCAGAGGTGATGGAGAGTATACACAGCATATCAATGTTTTGTATGAACCAGACAAAAGCCAGAGTTTGAACAGAAAATCTCTGAGGGGAATGAATGTGACTTGTGTCATATAGAAATGAAAGGGAAAAAATAACATCAAACAAATCAAGCTAATAGCCTAACCCAAATGCCTGTATTGACCCTGTGTTTTTACTGAGCTACTTTGTAATTGGATAGAATGTGAAATATTTGGACCCAATAGATGAACATTTGAATCAGATGTTATCTGTGAAATCCCAACTTTTTAGTGCAGTTAGTCAGACTTTCACTTATGTACGTGTGTGTGTGTATGTGTGAGATCATTTTTGCACATATAGCTAATTGGAAAAAAACAAAGCCTTCTTTGGAAGAGGTTTTGAAAGGTGTGTAGGATTGTTTTGAGTATTTTGGTGAATGTTGGACAAACTAAGCTAAATTTTAGAATTTGCCAAACAAGTCTGGATATTTTATTTATTTTTTAAAGTTTTTATTAAAATATTGCTAACATACAATATTGTATTAGTTTCAGGTGTATACCATAATTATTCAACATTTATGTACCTGAGGAAGTGATCAACATGATAAGTCCAGCAACCATCTGACACTGTACCATGCTATCACAATATTATTGACTATATTCCTTATGCTGTATATTACATACTGATGACTTATTAGTTTTATACCTGGAAATTTGGGCCCCTTATTCCCCTTCACCTTTTCCTCTGCATTTTAATTTTTCAATTACAGTTGACATTCAATATTGTTTTATATTAATTTCAGGTGTACAGCATTGTAGTTAGGTATTTATGTAATTTAAGAAGTGATCCCCCTGACTAATCTAGTACCCACCTGGCACCATACACAATTATTACCATATTATTGACTATATTCCCTATGCTTTACATCCCCGTGACTATTTTGTAACTACTGATTTGTACTTCTTCATGCCTTCACCTTTTTGACACCAGCC
This sequence comes from Rhinolophus sinicus, assembly GCF_036562045.2. Lineage (NCBI taxonomy): Eukaryota > Metazoa > Chordata > Mammalia > Chiroptera > Rhinolophidae > Rhinolophus > Rhinolophus sinicus. The sequence continues at coordinate 132,819,414 of NC_133751.1, read as the reverse complement.
CCCCAATCCCCTTCCCATCTATCCCCACAATAAATCCAGTACCCATCTGACACCATATATAGTCATTACAATATTATTGACTATGTTCCTTATACTGTTCCCTATGTTCCCATGACTACTTTGTAATAGCCAATTTGTACTTCTTAATCCCTTCCTCCTTTTCACCCACCACAAACAAACCCCCTCCCATCTGGCATCCACCAAAATGTTCTTCATATGTATGAGTTTGTTTCTGTTCTGATTGTTTGTTTATTTTGTTCTTTAGATTCCACATATAAGTGAAATCACACTGCATCTGTCTTTGTCTGACATGCTCCACTCAGCACAATACCCTTCAAGTCCACCCTTGCTGCTGCAGATGGCAAGAACCCATCACTTCCATAGCTGAGCAATATCCTATTTTATACATATACATACCACCTCCTCTTTATCCAGTCATCCATAGACAGGCATCAAGGCTGCCTCCACATCTTCACACCTGTAAACAGTGCTACAGTGAACATATGGATGCACACATCCCCTTGGGTAGCATTTTGGGTTTGTTCACATAAATAACTAGAAGTGGAATTACTGGGTTCTTTTTTGCCTTTGTTTTAAAGTCTGTTTTGTCTGGTATAAGTATTGCTACCTCAGGTTTTTGTTTGTTTGTTTTGTTTTGTTGGTTTTCTTTGTTTGTTTTTTACCTTTACATTTTCATGAAATATCTTTTTCCCATCCCTTTCATTTGCTGTGTGGCTTTCAATCTGAAATGAGTCTCATGTAGGCAGAGTATGTAAGGGTCTTGTTTCTTATCCATTCATCCACCTTATATTTTGATTGGAGCATTTAATCCATTTAAATCAAAAGTAATTGTTCATAGATATGCAGTTATTGCCATTTTATTCTTCATGTTTTTGATTTTATTTTTAAATTTATTGGGGTGACAATTGTTAGTAAAATTACATAGATTTCAGGTGTACAATTCTGTATTACATCATCTATAAATCCCATTGTGTGCTCACCACCCAGAGTCTGTTCTCCTCCATCACCATATATTTGATCCCCCTTACCCTCATCTCCCACCCCCCCAACCCCCGTACCCTCTGGTAACAACTAAACTATTGTCTGTGTCTATGAGTTTTTGTTTCTCATTTGTTTGTCTTGTTCTTTTGTTGTTTTTTGGTTTCTATACCACATATCAGTGAAATCATATGGTTCTCTTCTCTGCTTTTTCTGTCTGACTTATTTCGCTTAGCATTATACTCTCAAGATCCATCCATGTTGTCACAAATGTTCCTATATCATCTTTCCTTACCACCGAATAGTATTCCATTGTGTATAAATACCACAACTTCTTTATCCATTCATCTATCGAAGGACATTTTGGTTGTTTCCATGTCTTGGTCACCGTAAACAAAGCTGCAATGAACATTGGAACACACGTGTCTTAATGAATAAATGTTTTCAGATTTTTTGGGTAGATACCCAGGAGAGGGATTGCTGGGTCATATGGTAATTCTATTTGTAATTTTTTGAGGAACCTCCACACTGCCTTCCATAATGGCTGCACAAGTCTGCATTTCCACCAACAGTGTATGAGGGTTCCTTTTTCTCCACAGCCTTTCCAACACTTGTTACTATTTGTCTTGTTGATGATAGCCATTCTGACTGCGGTGAGGTGATATCTCATTGTGGTTTTTATTTGCATTTCTCTGATGATTAGTGATGTCAAGCATTTTTTCATATGTCTATTTGCCATTTGTATGTCCTCTTTGGAGAAATGTCTCTTCAGGTCCTCTGCCCATTTTTCAATTGGCTTGTTTGTTTGTTTGTTTGTTGTTGAGTTTCATGAGATCCTTGTATATTTTTGATATTAGCCCCTTATTGGAGGCACTGTTTGCAAAAATCTTCTCCCATTCACTTGGTTGCCTCTTTATTTTGTCGATGGTTTCTCTTGCTGTGCAGAAGCTTTTAAGTTTCATATAGCTCCATTCGTTTATTTTAGCTTTTACTTCCCTTGCCTTTGGTGTCAAATTCATAAAATGCTCTTTGAACCCAAGATCCATAAGTTTAGTACCTATGTTTTCTTCTATGTAGTTTATTGTTTCAGGTCTTATGCTTAAGTCTTTGATCCATTTTGAATTAATTTTGGTACATGGTGACAGATAACAGTCCAGTTTCATTATTTTGCACTTGGCTATCCAATTCTCCCAGAATCATTTATTGAAGAGGCTGTCTTTCCTCCATTGTATGTTTTTAGCTTCTTTGTAAAAAATTATCTGCCCATATTTATGTGGTTTTATTTCTGTGTTCTCAATTATATTCCATTGGTCTATGTATCTGTTTTTCTGCCAATACCATGCTGTTTTGATTATTGTAGCCCTGTAGTACAAGCTAACGTCAGGGAGTGTGATACCTCCAGTATTGTTCTTTTTTCATAAAATTGCTTTGGCTATTCGTGGTCTTTGTGGTTCCAAACAAATCTGATGATTTTTTGTTCTATTTCTTTTAAAAATGCCATTGGGATTTTGATGAGGATTGCATTAAATCTGTATATTGCTTTGGGTAATATGGCCATTTTAACTGTGTTGATTCTTTCAATCCAGGAACACGAAATATCTTTCCATTTCTTTGTGTCTTTTTCAATTTCTTTCAAAAATTTCTTATAGTTTTCAGCATATAAGTCCTTCACATTCTTGGTTAAGTTTATTCCTAGGTATTTCATTCTTTTGCTGCAATTGCAAAAGGAATTGTTTTTTGTGTTTCTTTTTCTGAGATTTCATTATTAGTATATAGGAATGCAATGGACTTTTGTACATTGATTTTGTAGCCAGCAACTTTATTCGTTGATTGTTTCTAATAGCTTTTTGGTGGAATCTTTAGGGCTTTCTATATATAGCATCATGTCCTCTGCAAAGAGTGACAGTTTAACTTCTTCATTCCCAATTTGGATGCCTTTTACTTCTTTCTTTTGCCTGATTACTCTGGCAAGGACATCCAACACTATGTTGAAAAGCAGAGGTGATAGGGGACAGCCATGTTGTGTTCCTGAATGTAGAGCAAAGGGCTTCAGTTTTTCACCATTAATTAGGAGATTAGCTGAGGGCTTGTCATATATGGCCTTTATTATGTTAAGGTATTTTCCTTCTATACCTATTTTATTAAGTGTTTAATCATAAATGGATGTTGTATCTTGTCAAATGCTTTTTGTGCATCAATTGATATAATCATATGATTTTTGTCCTTTAGTTTGTTTATGTGATGTGTCACATTGATGGATTTGCAGATGTGGAACCATCCTTGTGCCCCGGGGATGAACCCCACTTGGTCGTGATGAATAATCTTTTTAATGCATTGTTGTATTCGATTCGGTAGAATTTTGTTTAGGATTTTTGCATCTGTATTCATCAGAGATATTGGTCTGTAGTTTTTTTGTGTGTGTGTTGTCCTTACCAGGTTTGGGTATCAGGCTAATGTTGGCCTCATAAAATGAGTTAGGGAGTACTGTATGTTCTTCAATTTTTTGGAAGAGTTGAGCAGGATTGGTATTAGATCTTCTTTGAAGGTTTGGTAGAATTCACTAGTGAAGCCATCTGGTCCTGGACTTTTGCTTTTGGGAAGGTTTTGGATGACTGATTCAATTTCGTTACTGGTGATCGGTCTGTTTAGATTTTCCAGTTCTTCATGGTTCAGCCTTGGAAGGCTATATGTTTCTAAGAACTTGTCCATTTCTTCTAGGTTATTGAATTTGGTGGCATATAGTCCTTCATAGTATTCTTGGATGATCCTTTGTATTTCTGTGGTGTCCGTGATAACTTCCCCTTTTTCATTTCTGATTTTGTTAATTAGTGTCTTCTCTCTTTTTATCTTAGTGAGTCTAGCCAAGGGTTTGTCAATTTTGTTAATCTTTTCAAAGAACCAGCTCTTTGTCACATTAATTTTTTCTATTGTCTTTTTGTTCTCTATTTCATTTAGTTCTGCTCTGATTTTTGTTATTTCCTTTCTTCTGCTGAATGTTGGGTTTCACTTGTTCTTCTTTTTCTAGTTCTTTAAGGTGTAACATGAGGTTATTTATTTGGGATTTTTCTTGTTTCTTGAGATAGGCCTGTAATGACATAAATTTCCGTCTTAAAACTGCTTTTGCTGCAATCCAAAAATTTTGGTAGGATGTATTTTCATTGTCATTTGTTTCTGTGTATCTTTTGATCTCTCCTCTAATTTCTTCTTTGACCCGGTTGTTCTTTAAAAGTATGTTGTTTAATCTCCATGTATTTGTGTTTTTTTCTGCTTTCTTTTTGCAGTTGATATCCAATTTCAAAGCCTTGTGATCAGAGAATATGCTTGGTATGATTTCAATCTTCTTAAATTTGCTGAGGCTGATTTTATGTCCCAATATATGGTCTATCCTTGAGAATGTTCCATGTACACTAGAAAAGAATGTATAGTCTGATGTTTTAGGATGAAGTGCTCTATATATGTCAATTATGTCCATTTCATCTAATGTGTCATTTAGGGCTGCTATTTCATTATTTATTTTCTGTTTGGATGATCTATCCATAGCTGTCAATGATGTATTTAAGTCCCCTAGTATAATTGTGTTTTGGTCAATTTCTCCCTTTAGTTCTGTTAGTAGTTGCTTGGTATATTTCAGTGCTCCCTGATTGGGGGCATAAATATTGATGACAATTATGTCTTCTTTTTGTATAGTACCCTTTACCATTATGAAATGTCCATCTTTGTCTCTTGTTATCTTTTTCACCCTGAAGTCTGTTTCATCTGATATCATTATGGCTACACCTGATTTTCTCTGGGTACCATTTGCTTGGAGTGTCAATTTCCACCCTTTCACTTTGAGTCTATGCTTGTCCTTGTAGCTGAGATGTGTCTCTTGGAGACAGCATATGGTTGGGTTTAGTTTTTTGATCCAATCTGCTACTCTGTGCCTTTTTATTGGTGAGTTCAGTCCATTTACATTTAGGGTGATTATTGATATGTGAGGATTTCCTGTCATTCTATCTTTAGTTTTCTGGTAAGGCTGTGTCTCCATTGTTTCTTTGCCTTTTTGTTGTTGTCTATTATTTCTGTGTGGTGGTATTCTATGATGTTTCCCTCTGTTTCTTCTTTTATTACACTATATATTTCAGTTCTGGATTTTTTTTGAGTGGTTACCCTTAAGTTTATGTAAAAGAAAGTTTGATATTTAGAGTATTCCATTTTCTTCAGCACGCTTACTTTCTCCATTCCCATATTCCGGTTCAGGCCTTTACTCTCCCCCTTTTTATGTTTTGGTTGCCACAAATTGTCCCTGTTAATGGTGGTAGAATAGCCTCCTTTAGTATTTCTTGTAGTGCAGGTCGTGTATTAGAAAATTTCCTCAACTTCTCTATGTCTGGAAAGGTCTTTATTCCTCCTTCAAATCTGAAGGATATCTTTGCTGGATATATTATTCTTGGCTCATGATTTCTCTCTTTCAATAGTTTGAATATTTGGTTCCACTCCCTCCTGGCTTATAGATTTTCTGCTGAAAAATCTGATGATAATCTAATGGGCTTTTCTTTGTAGGTTACCGTCTTCTTTTCCTTGGCTACCTTGAGGATTCTTTCCTTGTAGTTGATTTTGGACAGCTTCAATACAATGTCCCTTGGAGAAGGCCTGTTGGGATTGAGGTAATTAGGTGTTCTATTTGCTTCTTGGATTCGAGGATCCAGTTCTGTCCACTAGTTTGGGAAGTTCTCATCAACCATTTGTTTGAATATATTCTCTGTTCCCTTCTCTCTTTCTTCTCCTTCTGGTATGCCCATTATTCTTATATTGCTCTTTCTGATGGAGTCAGAAAGTTCTTGTAGAGTTCTTTCATTTCTTTTAAGTCTCAAGTCTCTTTCTTCTTCCATCTGTGTAATTTCCAGGTTTCTATCTTCGATGTCACTGATTCTTTCCTCCATCTGGTCAACTCTACTACCTAAGCTGGTTATTTCATTCTTAATTTCTTCTATTGAGTTCTTAATCTCCAGAAATTCTATTTGGTTCTTTTTAAAATTTCAATCTCTTTCGTAAAATGCTCATGTTGTTCTTTGATTGTGTTTCTGAGTTCATTAAACTGCCTTTCTGTGTTTTCTTGCATCTCATTGAGTTTTTTCAGAACTGCAATCTTGAATTCTCTGTCATTTAAGTCACATATTTCCATATCTTTAAGTTCCTTTTCTGGAGATTTTTCAATTGCTTTCTGAGCTGTCTTGTTGCCTAGGTTATTCATGGCAATTACTGATTTATTATTTCTCTTCCTATACATCTACAGGAGTGACTTCTGCAACAGGTTGATAGGAAGAGGTCTTTTTTTTTGTTTGTTTTCCAGTACTTCTTGGTAGAATGTTTTATTTTCTCTCCGACTGCAGCCTTTTTTTTCTCTCTCACACGGTAGTGCTATGTTTTCTCTGCACGATTCCAGCTTCTCACACAATGGGGGGATTCCCTGGGAGACTGTCTTCTCTGATAATAGTTTTCCTGGGTCACAGGGCGTAGTGTCCTGATGGGTTTGCGGAGAGGTTTTGAAATTCCAAAGGTCTTCCTGCACCAGATTCAGAGCCCGTATGTTTCAGCAGATCTGTTTACTCCTGCAGGGATACGCCCAGGTAGGTGGGGCCAGGGGCGGTGTGAGCTGTGAGAGGTGGCCCAGAGCAATGGCCGCGACCCCCACCACTCCCGGTCCTGCTTCCACAGCTCCCTCCCCTTTGCTGGAACTAGTTGGTCTGTGAATTTGTGTCTGTGGTCCACAGTTCTCAGAACAGCAAATATTCTGTTCTTTTGATCTGACACCGCTACTGTTCCGCTTCTAGCACTGGGCAAGTGGGAACGCGGCAAGGTCGAGGAGGGTAAGGAGGGGGCGGCTAGTCTCAGTGCCTAAGGCTTCCATTCTCTGCTCAGCAGTGATGTCTTAAACCACCATTTTCAGCCCTCTTCCATCAGTCTTTTCTCCGAGGTCTCTGCCGTGAGCGTTGGGTTCAGCCGTGTTATATGCTGCCCCCTCAGCCCTGTGGGCCATAAGCGTAGCCCTAGCAGTCCGAGTTCTTCCTCTCCTGCAGCTACGCTAATTACGGGATGCAGCGAGCTTGGAGCACTGAGCAAGGTCTGTGTACTGCGCCAGCACGGTTCCAGCTCCGTACTTCTCCGTTCCCTCCTCCCCCGCTTGTGCGATTAGCCCACCTTTAGGTGAATTCAGTAGTGGGCCTCTTCTTCTTGCCTGTCTCCTGTGAAGGGAGTCCTTTGTGGAGTTATTGTTGTTCAATTAGTTGTAAATTCAAGGGGAGCTTTACAGAGGCTCACCTCATGCCACCATTTTGATGATGTCTTCTCAAGAGCTGATTTTTTTTTTTTTTTTTTTAAATCTTAAAGAAGTCCCTCTAAGATTCTTTGTTATTGTGGTTTGGTGTTGGTTAACCCCTTTAGTTTTTACTTGTCTGGGAATCTCTTTATCTGTCCTTTGATTCTAAATGATGCCTTTGCTAGGTCAAGGAATCTTGATTGTAAGCCTATGCTTTTCAACACTTTGAGTATTTCCTGTCAATCTCTTCTGACTTGCAAAGATTCTGTTGAGAAATAAGCTCACAGTCTTATGGGAACTCCCCTGTAGGTAACTACCTGCTTTTCTCTTGCTTCTTTTAAGATTCTTTCTTTGTTTTTAATCTTTTGTATTTTAATGATGCTGTATCTTGGTGTGGGCCTCTTTGGGTTCATTTTTGTTGGGATTATCTGTGCTTCCTGTGTTTGAGTATCTATTTTCTTCACCAGGTTGGGGAGTTTTCCATCATTATTTCTTCCAATAGGTTTTCAATTCTTTGCTGTCCCTCTTGTTCTGGTACTCTTATGATGCAAATATTGGAAATATTGATGTTGTCTTTGAGTCCCTTTAATCTCCCCTCTTTTTAAAAAAATTCTTTTTTTCTTATTGGTGTTCTGATTGGGTTTTTTCTGCTGCCTTATGTTTTAAATCACTGATTCAATCTTCTGCTTTATTTAATCTTCTATTGATTACTTGATTCTTCAATTCTGTTTTTGTATTCTTCATTTCTGACTGTTTTTTTGTTTGTTTGTTTTGCTTTGTTTATGTTTTCTCTCTCTATTTTTATGTTGTTGTTTTTTAATCTCTTTGTTGAGGTCTTCCAGAGATCATCCTTATGACCAGTGTTTGGATCTCTTCCTCAGGTAGACTGCTTGTCTCCATTTTGTTGTTATTTTTCTAGAGCTTTCTTCTGTTATTTTATTTGGGACCTGTGTCTCTGTCTCCCCATTTTTGCTGCCTCTCTGTATTTGTTTCTATGTTTTAGGTAGATTTGTTATGTCTCTCAGTCTTAATAGAGGTGCCTTATGTAGCAGGTGTGCTGTGGGTCTCAGTGGTGCAATCTTACAGATGATGCACTGGCTGTGTCCAAAGCTGGACACTTGACCTGCCAGTCTCAGAGTCTCCTGAGAGGGGCCCCACCACAGACCAAGTTCAACCCCATCCTGTTCATTGAGCCACAAGCAGTCTTCAGGTGGTCACTGCCTGTGTTGGTCTTGGAGGTGCCTTCAGAGGCAAAGCCGTGATCCAAGGCTGGTTGTCGCTAGTGCTGGGCACAAGGCTGCTCAGCCAGAGGCGCAGGACTTGACAAAGCCAGATGCTGCTTCTTGAGTTATGTGAATCTGTGAGAGATTTTAGGAAAGTCCACAGAGTGAGCCAAGTCATACCGTTTATATGGAAAAAACACCGGATGCAGCTTGGGTGTGCCTGAAAGTCATGTGGGGCAGGATCTCAGGAAATCAGGGCAAATGAACAGTGTTACCCAGCTTAATGGAGACTAACATATGGTGGCTGCCTGTATCTGCATTCAGGGATGGGGAGGGCTCAACAAAGAAACAATGGCTTCCTCCGGCTTCTCTGTCTGGGAAAAACTGCCCCTCTAGCCCTTTCCCCAAAGCCAGACAATTCAGTTCCTCCCCACATGTTCCTGGCATTCCTTGAGCTGCTGTCCCAGCACTGGAGCTCAAAGCCAATGAGTCATCAGTGAGTAAGTTTGTGTGTGGGCCCTTTGAGAGGAGCCACAATCTCTGCTGGTTTTCACAGCCAGAAGTTATTTTGACTTCTCTCCCCAGCACTGAAACCTGGGGTGGGGAGCCTGAGATGGGGCTGAGACCCTTCACTCCTCTGGAGGGGATCTCCACAGTTGAGATATCCCCCAATTTCTAATGGGCACATGTAGCTGTGGAACCAGTCTGTTTCAGGTCTCTGCCCCTCCAACCAGTCTCAAGGTGGCTTCTTCTGTTTGTCCTTATTTGTAACCTTCCATTCAGCTAGATTTCAGGAGATTGTCAATGATGGTTGTTCTGTGATTTAGTTTTAATTTTGATGTGGTTGTGACAAGAGGTGAGCACAGTGTTTACCTACCCCATATCTTGACTGGATCTAAGTCTGGATTTTTTAAATAAATGGTTTCCTTCTTTATAAAGCACACTTTTAAAAAAATCACAAAAAACGCCTATCAGACTTAATATGGTGTTTTAACATGCATGTATGTCTTTTTCATTGTGGCACAGAAAGCAAACAAACAAACTATATATATGTGTATATATATATATATATATATATATATATATATATATATATATGTATGGAGAGAGAGAGAGAGAGAGAGAGAGAGAGGAGGAGGAAAGGGGGATGGGAGGAGAGGGGAAAAGAAGGACAGGGAGAAAACCTACATTGTATGTTAATATAGAATTGGCACTGGAAAGAGTGGGTTGAACTTGTTAGGTTATATATTTTATTCAGACTCATTTTCAGCATCTGAAAAATATTCAGCTCACAAATTATTCTGAGTGTCTCATCCAGTACAAAAATTAGATATTGCTGACTCTGTCCTACTTGATGAGACAATATGAACCCTAAGTAATATCCTCCATGATGATTTTTATGAAAGTAGAAAGTAATCAATCAGCAAGGAAGGCTTGGCATCTGAAAAATTGAATGCTAGCATTAGTTACCAATTCATTTTATTTTATGTTGTCTCATCCTCCATTAATTTTTTAAATATTTCCTATGCTTTAACTTTTATTTATCTATTTATTTGTTTATTTATGTATTAATTTTTTATGTTGTTGTTTTTGAATGGCCTTTTTAGTTTGATGAGAATAGACAGCTGCTTCTACTGAGTGGTTTGGGCTTCTACTGACCTAAAATCAGCAGACTGAGATTATAGTTAAATATCCATCCTCTCTCTAAATCTTCATGATTACTTGATTCCAGAATAGGGAGTATATAACCTACAAGCATGCAATTTACAGCCCTACTTCATACGAAATAAGGCAGTGAAGTAGTATATCTCTGGGGCCTGTTCCCTACATTGGAGTGGCGTTGACTAGGAAAGGTTGATTCAGAGGCCTTTTAGGTTCTGCAGATATAGCAATTTACTGAAGGACAGAGTCCAGCATTGTGACTATCCCTAGGTCCACCCCTGGCTCACCAAGTTGAGACAAATCAATTCCAATGATCTAGTTTTAGATTTAGAATGCATTTTCCCCACACAAATTGGTGTTTTATATCAGGGTTTTAAAAACTGGTCCAGAAATTAGAAGTTCAATTATTGACTATGATACTTTTATTTTTTATTTTTTGCTTTTATGTCAATAATCTAAAAATATTATAATGACATATGGCCAGCAAATGACAGTGCCTGCATTCCTGTTTGAATTTGTGGCAGTTTTCATACCATATATTATATCTTAAATATCTTGGGCTCATTATGTTCCATGCACACCAAATAAAGACAAACTAATTTCAAAATGTACTGTGTCAATAAGGGTTTACAATATTTGGAAAGATAAGATGATAGGAAAATTGCTGTACGTAAATGGCACATGTGGTACAGCATTATAACATATTGCCATACTCATGCTAGAAGGGCAGTATAGTTTCAAGTTAAGCAGCACCATTTGACACAAGTAAGAGCTAGTTTGGATTTTGCTGTCATTGTTACATTTCTCATTTAATTTGTAATTTTAAATTTTATATGACCTATATTATGGTGAGATTATACCTAGTTTTACATTTATACATAGTTAGGTAAATGTGATTAAGACATATTTTAGGGCAGTCCTGGGAGTGCAAAGCAGATTTTTTTTTTTTTTTTTAGTTTTAATTTTTCAATTACAGTTAACATTCAACATTATTTTATATAAAGGCGTATTCCTTAAAATTTTTCACATATTACTCATGTTTGAGAAACACTATTCTAGATGATAATCACAGAGTAAGATACTTCAAATACATTTTGGCATAAATAGGCAATTGAGGGCTATGCTGATGCTATAAACACCATTTGGAACACTATTTCTGTAGGAGTACGATGTTAAAACTTTTTTGCTGATCCTAATGAAAACACAAGTATTTCTACGTTTGATTTACCCAATCTGAAATACTTACAAAATAAAAACGAAAAAGAAAATTAAGAAAAGGAGAGGTGTCTTTCACAATGGCATTCAGTAATTAAAAAAAAAAAAAGTGTAAACTGAGTCATGATGTAAAATCTAACTTGGTTAATGATACGTTATTGGAGTATAATAGAGGAAACATTTGCTCTGGCAAGTTTCTCATTTAGATAACTATTTATTTCTTTTCCCTCAATCCTCACTAACATTGGACTGCTATTCAGTCCCCCACTGCTAATTTGACCCACAGTATTTTTCTCCAAATACTGAAAAGAAAGTAACAGACCAAGAAAACTCCACTAATACTTAATGAACATATTTGCTTGAATGTTTATTATGTTTCTTTCCCAAGTTGACAATGTATTTTCAACAATGGCTGGATTTTTGTGTCCATCACTATAATCAAATGACCAGCAATAGGGTATTTGCTGCCTGACAAGTCAGAAATTGGAGACAGTATATAGCAGAGACTCAACCTTTGCCCACACCTCACACTAACTCCAGCTCCTATCCTACCAGAATGCTTTTATTGTCAAGTAATGTACAAAAGTTTGTATTTTTTTTGTTAAAAGTTAAAGTTTTATTCATTTTGATTTGTTTGTTTTTAATGAGTCTCATCTATATGGTTTTCCTCAAATTAAATAAATCAAAATATTATGTGCATGTGTGGGTACATAAATACTTACAAAATCTTTTATTGTTACTACCCTTGACCATCTAAGTTAGACAGATACAGCTCAGATCTACTTAGAATATCCTTTTATTTGTGATTTCCTCATGGTTACCAACAGAAGCTTTATTATGGTTTTACTATTTTCTAAGTGATATGTCTGTAGAGTTATATGGTAAATTACTGTGATGTGGTCTTGGTAAAATCTAATTCATAGGTGGTTTGTGATGATTAAACAATACAACATTTATTGGAAAAGCACTGGCAAAGTGCTTTTGGACACACAGGTGTGGGTGTCTTAGTGTGGGGTCTCTTGGAAGCACAGTCTGACCCAGGATTCAAGTGCAAGTCCTTTATTTGAGAGTTGATCGCAGAAAATAGGACTAGCCAAATGGAAGTATTGGAACAGTAAAGTCATCAATAAAGCCCATATTATAAAGCCTGCTATCAGAGTGGGTTACTGGAGCTTATCCTCAAGAACAGACTCTGTAAAAGTGTACTAACAATTGCTTCAGAATTATCCCACTCACAGGGTGAGAGGGCTGAAGTGTACGTGCACAGACTTCTGTCAGTCATTAGTTGAGGGCTGTTAGGAGACGATGTTGATTTCCTGACCCTCCAGATTTCCAGAGTGGGCAGAGTAGCTCCCTGTGGTTCCAGAAAACAAGCCTTTAGGCAGATAGAAGCGTATACCTAACAACCGGAAATTGAGAGCACACTGAGTGGTCCAAGGCGTGTAAATGGAGTGTGGATAGTGATTTCAACACTAAGTGTCTGGGATATAGTATCTGGTAATTGTAATTAATTCACTGTTACTAGTTACACACTCTAATAGCAGCTTTCTCAAGAACTGCAAATTTACTTTCCAAGAAGAAAGGAAGAAAATGAAGAAAGAGAGGGAGGGAGGGAGAGTGGGTGGAAGGGTAGGAAGCAAAGAAGGAAGGAAGGAAGGAAGGAAGGAAGGAAGGAAGGAAGGAAGGAAGGAAGGAAGGAAGGAAGGAAGGAAAGAAGGGGAAAGAAGGAACTCAGTTTTTAATAATTTAGGAAGTACTTAAGGCTTAGAATTTTTTAAAATATTTTTTTATTATATTTGCTTGGGAAATATGAACACAAATCTTAACATGTTATGACTTGCTTCCATGAGTATGGCCATTTTGTTAAACTATATGTACTTCTTAATCATGGTACATTTTATTTCTGAGTTGTTTCCAACATAATTCATAAAGATAATAATATAATATATTCAGATTCCAATGCAGTAGTGTTCATAAATATGTAATTACAACTGTTAAAGGAATGGCAGAGAACCCAAGCATCCACTCACTGAGCATTACTTCTTGAAAATAAGGGAGTATGTGGAAACCAAAAAAGGAAGTAAGCCATTACCACCCCTCCTCCCCTTTTTATTGTACAGATGGCCAAGCTATTTTGGGTCTGGGCATGTAAGTCATTTATTTTCCCTGCTCCTTCTTGACTCATTCCAACTAAACAGAGAATACCAAAAATACTTTAAATGGTTGCATTTATTCTGAAAGATTCATGCATAGTAAGCAGAGTGGTTCTAGAGCCAACCACCTCAAAAGGATTTTGTTCAGTAGAAAACCTACAGGTAAATACTCTATGGCCTACCTGCTTCCAGGCTTCTATTACTTCATCTACTTTTCAATAACTACTAAGAATGAATTCTTAACACAGGCCATTTCATTTTCTCATACAAGTTGGAAAATGATAAGCAAGCATGTCAAAATCACTTGTCCAAATTGACACCCTAGTGAGTTGGAATTCTAATAGAGAACACAGTTTTGACTTCATATTTTTAAAATATATTTTCAAATTTTCTTACTTAGGGGTTACTGAAAACGAGTCAGCAGGTTAAAATAAACCTGTTATAAAATGAAATCAAAGTCTATATGAAATTTCAGTCCAGAAGGGTATTTTTAAAAATAAAATTATGACAACAATGTGGATTAAGATTAAAATGTCTCTTTCAATTACTAAAGAGAATGAACCAGAAAACCATATCTCAAATTTATCAGATGATAAGGAGGCTCAGATTGTCACATCAAAGTATTGGTAAATTTCTCAAGTTTATATGTAAATGTCACATGTGTGTACATTTCTCAAAACTTTCACATAACTATAAAATGTTCAGTGTTATTGAGCTTTTTAACAACTGAGAAATAGAGAATTCTGAACATGGGAGTCCAGAGTAGGATTCCTTACTGTATTCAGCTTTGTAATCATCTCCAAGTCATTGTTTTTCTTTCAAACTACTTACTTATGTAAGTAGAATAAGTATATCTTCCCTTCAGAGTTAATATGACTATTGCATGAGTTAATGAGTATAAACATGAAGTGCAAAATATAAAATATATAAATGTGTAGGAACTAATATTATTACTATTATTAAATTTCATTTTAATATGTATTTTTCTATAAGGATTAGTCCTGGAAGTGTCAATTTATTATTTTGTAATTTGGTAAGCAAGAAATCTAAATGCATATCATAAAATCACATATAATAACTCTCTTAATATTATATAAATCTAATTTATTCATATTAAATGCTAGAGTTCTGTGGTTTATTTTATTCATTTATTTTTTTAATTTCCACTTAACAGGAGGAGAAAGACACTATGTATATTTTTATTGTTGTCTCATTTCACTTTTAAAATTAATCAAGTTAAATAAGTACTTTCATTTCTTTGATAAAATTTTCAAACCTAAACATACATTCAGGATAATTTTTAATGTCATATTTAACCTCCATTACTAAAAAACTTTTTTGGTGTATACAATTTTTTCCTTGGCTTCTTCCATCATGTTTTATATCTGATTCCTCATTTTTTGTTATGTTTAATTGTTTGGAATAATTTATATATATATGAACTATATTTGTTAGCGATCTTGGCATGTCCTAATAACCATTGATTTGACAGTCTTTCTTAGATATCTAAGCTTAACAAGTACCTTTCTCAGATCAGTGTTCTCTTGGCTTTTTTGTTGCTGTTGTTACCTTTCTTTTTATTATTTTTTATTTTCAGAGTGATAAACTTGGTGGAGATGTGACTTTTTTGTTTTGTTTTGTTTTTTTTGTTTGTTTGTTTTTTTAGACCCAGCCCTGTACAAAACCTCAGGTCAAATTGCAAATACTGAAACCAATTGTGGAAAATAATTTCCTTCTCCACTTTGGTATCTAAGTCACCAATACTATGCTATACATTTCTCACTTCAGTTTTAATGGTCTGTGTTCTCCCAACATTTAATTGGTACATTACTATATATATTCACATATTTTGTTTTCCTGAAATACCCTTTTGGGCATTGTCTAAGTTAAATTTTTTTTCAAATATCAACTCAAAAGCTAGTACTTCAAGAATCCTCCAATTAGCCCACTCTTCAGCAGCGCAAACCCTGTAGATTTCTTTGGTTCCAAGAATATTTTATTCTACTTATCTTCATTTGTGTGTATGCTCATTCTTTCCATATATAAATCGATGTTTCTGTTGTAGAGACTATGTTTTATAATTATTTTTATTCTTACAAAGAATAAAATACTTTACAAAGAGTCAACACTTTACATATATTTTTAAGTAAACTTTTTAATTAAAGTATAACATATTTGAAAAAGTATACAAATCATAACTGTTTAGCTTAAGAAGACTTTTACAGAATGAACATGTGAATGTAACTAGCAGCCAGATCAAGAAATAGAACATTATCAGTAAACCATATTTCCTTTATATCTCTTTTCAATTTCCAATTCATTTATGTTTTTGATGATGGAAAAATAATAAGTCTTTGATTATATATTATTAATTATAATATTGTATAATATATCACAAGGTAAATATTGTACATCTTGTTTATTTGGACTTATTTAAGTTATCCCTGATTGATTTATTCAATGATCAAACATACTCATAAATTGGATGTCTGCTTTTAGGCACTGGAGCCATTACAAAAAAAAGTAGTCACTGGCCTCACCATTTATGTTATTCACAATGAAAATTAAATAGTCTGCCCATCTTTATTTGCAAATATTTTTATATATGCCACCAAGAGTGATTTAGGTTCAAAGAAAGATTTGGTCTTTCCATTAAGTAGCATTAACATTACATTGCCCTATCTATTATACTTTATAATAGAACATTCTGAAATTAATACACCCTTGTAGAGTTATTGGCAAAGGATACAGATAAACTATTTTATATTATTTTAGATTGTTTTAGAGTCTAGGAGAAGTAAACATATAACCTTAACTGGTTTTGTTACTTTTATTGGATTTTGGAGGACGTACATGTCACTTTTGCTCAAAGACACAGACGGACATGTATACATGAATGGAAAGATGAAGGAATGCATAAGCAATGAAAAATAATTTTTGGGGGGGGCAATGCTATTATAAATCATTAGATAAAAAGCATCTTTTTCTCACACTGACCCCTAGCTTAACACACATTTTTCTTACACAACTAGCTGCCTAAAATGTTTATAATGAAATAATTGACCTTGGGAAGTTCATTTATCTTTGATTTTTTTTTTTTTAACTCCCTCTGCTTTTATCAATGTATTTCCACCCAACACTCCTTGGGTGGGATTATGTTTTCCTTCTGTTCTTTTCATCTGGCCTATGTTGTTAAAAAGAAGGAGAAGAAAAAAAAGAGGAGGAGGAGAAAGGAAGAAAGAATTTCTATGAATATTGCTTCCAGCGGTGTAAGTGTAGATGGTTAGATTTCAAGAGAGGTAATCTTTGTCTTTAGATCTCCAAATGAAACGTAGGTCATTAATCCTTTAGAACAGCTGCTCAGACCCTGGCTTTTTAGTCTGACCTAAAGCTAGGTGATTCAAAGAATAGGTACAAGTTTGTATTGCTACATGCAATGGAAATACCATAGCCATCATTCTGTAAAGTTGTGTAAACAGTGATTTTCGTTGCTCAATAAATCATAAGGGGGATCATGGAAAACTTAGTGTGGTATTCCATGGATTGATTCCCATAAGTTTCATAAATAGCCTGTAAAATACAGGGAATATGGAAAGTATGGTAGAATCAGATACTATGTGTTCAATATAATTTGTGTCTTATTTATCACTGCATGTTACTACATAATGGGTTTACCACCAGTGATCTTGATTGACAGACAGAACCACAGAAATGATGTATCATCTGTGCTCTGGTGTTCTTTTGTGTATATTCATGAAAAAGAGTCATTGAGCTGCCAGTTCTGTGGCCCATTCAATAAGCTGCTGAGTGAAAACCTCATATTTGCTCTCTGCCAACTTCTGTTGGCAATAACATTTACTTAGTAACATGAAATTGACTGGTAAGGAATTTTTTGTTCTTATGTAAAATACAATGAAAACATTTAACTTTAATTCAGCAGATATTTATTGAGCACCTGCTTTATGACAACCACTGCGCTAATTGCTCAGAGTGCAACATTAGCAATATGGACATGGCCACTGACTTCAGGGAGCTTCTTGAGCAGTAGAGTAATTTGGTCAGGAAAGAAGCTATTGAAATGGTGTCGTGGGTGCTATGAATTATGTATGAGCACATAGACTATAGAAAGTTTTCTAAGGAAGTGCACGTATAAAGTTAGATATGAATGATGGCTGGTAGTTAGCCAGGCTGAGGGGATAGAGACTGGCTAGGAACGTATGAGTGGAGAATACATGTTTGCGATGGGTAATGGGCCCAGTAGAAGAAGCTTATGCAGATATCAGTAGGAAGGAGATATAATGGCATTTTCACTTTACATTGAAGTGGCATATGCTGTCTTACTTGGTCATCGAGATGTGCCATTAACTGAAAAGTGCATGTTAGGCTAATGAGATGAAACAAAGATTGCTACAGAAATGACCAAATTTCTTACTAAAACATCAAGTTTTTGAGTTCTGTTTTATATTGCTTTACTTTTATAGAGATAAATATAGTGCTCTGCTTCGATGTATTATTATTTAGTGATTGTTTACATTTTGACTATTAGGCTAGAATATTTTAAGTTTGACTTTTCTTCTGTATACCATAATGACAAATAATTAATGTTCCTGGGAATAATAATGATTATGTCAAATGTGATAGTCAATGGGCTAACCCTGAAGATATGAAGATATTGGCCATAATCTATGCTTTTCATTGACTTGTAGCCTGTGAAATATATAGGTCTAATGAGCCCTATTCTTTACTAATCACAAACATATCCAAACATACCATTGTAGGTATAACTAATTAGAAAAGCTGTATCTTTGTTCTGACTCCTGAGTTTCATATTTACTTCTTCAAAACCTTGCCATTCTTTTATGATCTTTAGAAAAACACAAAATCAGAAGAAAAAACATAAGGAGCTGACAAATAATTTAAATGATGATATTCATTATCATAATTTCAGAACTGCATATTAAAATATAAAATTCTTACTAATACAGTGTTGTCTTAGATGTTTCTGGGAATAGTGTTTGTTTTCTCTGAGGTAACTTTTACTACTGGTTTATCTTGGTCTTTCTCTTTCATGCTTGGTAATCCTTGCTTATGCATTATTACAAATAGTGGAAAGCAAATTGCATTGTAGTTATGCTAATGAGCACAGTGTATACATTGGAAAGCTTTGACAGGCAATTAAGAATTACATAGTAGTCATAAAATGTGGTATTGATAGAGGATCTTCTGGGTTATCCAAAACCCATTGGTTTGCCCAGTTCTTTCCAGATTATTCAATTATTATAAAGTTATTAATTCCTTCCCAGTTAAATGTTTAAGTTTTTGTTTTTTTTTCCTGAAGAAAATATCTGTGGCTCTCTGAACTGTGCTACATACATGCATATATAATGCACAAAAGTGAAACTGGGGATGAAATACTCAGCCTTCAAATCATTACCCTGCTTTCATCGTCTTTTCACTCCTGTGCTCCTCCCTACTTCTTCTTTCCTAATTAAAAATTTATGTCCTTTGTGTGTTGGGGGGGTGGTTTGGAGGGGCTGGGGGGCGGGGTATGGTCAGCAAGCTCCCTCTTCCACTCTGGTTTCCTCTACACAGACTTTGTTCTCAATTCTCCACTTGGCTTCATCTCTCTATAGTCTACAATTCCCTTTCTGTCTTTCAGAGTTTTGTGAAATTTTCTGGTTTCCTGATAGTCTTTCACCTGCATTTCTCCCTCATAAACAAATATATATAGTTTATTTTCCCATTCTCATTGAAAGATCAGATCAGCTCAGAAACAGCTACAGAGAGTGAATTTACCCCTATAAAATTTTGGTTCAGTCTACTCCAGCAAGGCAGAGGGGCTGAAAATAATTTCTTTGTAGTGACATTCTGTTTTATTGGGCCCCAAGCTTCTGGAGTGACTGCAAGACTTCCACATTTTCTACTATCTTATGCCTGTCTCTTCAGCCTTTGGATAGGTGTGAAGTAGAGGATGTGGTTTCTCAGGTCAAGACATTGAATCAAAAGCTGGCATAGAGGGAATATACAGAATTCTTGTTGTGTAACTTGGTAATAGCAACATTGTTCTCTTATTAACATAATGTAAACTATACTCTTCTTCCTGAAGAGGCTCTGTGTATGGGAATTCCGGAGAGTAAATTAGGTGAAGATTTTGACCACTTATGTAGGCAGAATTAATTCAATTTTTGGGGGGATTCCCCTACCGCCAAGGGAAGGAAACATTTTGGGTTAAAAAATCATTACTTTCAGAGTAGATTTCTAATTCTTCACATTACCAAAATCTTTAAAATTGAATGAATCAAAGGAGAGTGAAAAGAGGAAAAATGTCTTCAGTTTTTAACATGTATTATAGAAGAGTTCCTTGCTGTGACTGAAAATCAAACTTAAATCCTATCATTGTTTTTGTTTGTTTTGAGAAGGCAATGTACACATAAAAGAACAAGAAGGACACAACTTGGGTTTTGGTAGCTTTAAGTGATTTTTGTGGCAAGTATAAATAACATGGTTTTGTGACAATAGGTGATGGAGTTTTTTTAGATATGGATTTTTAGTGAAATCTTTCAACTACAGGCAAAACTGCAATTTAACTTTTCTCTATGAGAGGCCATCTCATTCAGAGGAACCCTAGAGAGATTTCACTACCAAATGTAAATATACCTTCTCGTATTTAACAGACCTCCCCGTAAACAGCGTCCTGCCTTTGCTGTAATTACTTTGTACGTACATGCCTATATTTGGGATCTGAAAGACCATTTAAAGAAATAATAGTAAATTTAATAATAATGTTGTGAGTGTAGTGAAAGGCAAAACAACAATCCCCAGCAAAGCCAAGAGATGTAGGATTAGCACCTGATAAGCAAAAGGAGTTGTGCAAATTATGTCATTACTAAGTATGAATAACTGCCAAGTGCTATTCTTGTTCATTCAAAACAGAAGTAAATTTTTATGCAGCCCAGAACTCACCCTCTTCAACACCCCACGCACAACAATTAACAGAGTAATTCAGTGATATTAACCAACTTCTGCCCCAAAAAAGAGAAGCTAGCCTAGCTTTTCCACCAAGATTGGCACTAGTCAGCTGAACAATTTGTAGATGAAGGCAGACTATATAGAAAGAGAGGAAGGCAAAGGTACAGCACACATACAAGTTGGAGGGGGAAAAAATGAAATAGGATGTAACTTTAGCTTTGGTTATTAAATGAAGAAGGCTTAAAAATAATTTGACTTGCTCCAAATGTCATCCTTTCACTGTAGTCAGGGACATATATAGAGTAGATATATTGGAGATTATTTAGGCTGGACTTGAATTCCAAAGACAACATATTTGGATACCAGGAGATTTCTATCCCAAAAGTAGCTTTCCTGTAATGCACTCATCCTACCAAGTCCATGGAGAGAATTCTCAGACCTAGGAGATTATTTATGAAAACGAAAAGTCTAGGAAGATATGTGTTACCTATTGCATGTGATTAGAAGAAACAGATTTTTCTTATTCACGTCAAAACTAATTTAACTGACCCACTTTTTTTGTAGGATCTCAGAAATTTATGTCATGAGTGTAATTCTTATAATATGGAAATTTATTTTATATGGCAGTAATGTGTTTGTTCCTTTGATTTTTTTCTAGAGAAAAAAATATAAGGGAAATGTATTTCCAAAGGGGGACAGTACTACTAATATTTTAAATTAAGCTGTAGACCTACTCGTTTAGCTGTCACAGTCATGAAAGGAGGAACATTAGGACAATATGTGTACTTAGGAAATTGTGATAAGTACAATCTGTACTTAGGCAATTGTGATAACCAGCTTCATATCTCAGTGACCTTTGAAATATATGGCCTCATGTCACTATATAAATTCTTCAGATAGTTTGTAAAAATTTTCTCTACAGTTTTAAGTGGGTCAAAGCCCCCAGTCTGTTTATCTTCTGTTACATTAAATTATCACTTTGTGTATATATGTGTGTGTCTGTGTGTGTGTTTGATAGAAATGTAATGAAGGTGAAAGGTACCCCTTAACTTAGGTCAACACATCTTCATTAACAATGATTTCTTACAATGGGTGCTCTTCTTTACTAGACAACATAGAACATATGGATATATGCTTACTTTGCTTTACCATGAGTTTTCAGTTTCTCCCTTGACTGAAATTGATCCTGCATTCCTTTATCTAGAAAATAGAAAATATAGAGATAATTGTCTCCTGTGCCTTGATCTTCAAATTCAATCTTTAATTAGAAGCTATTGACTGTGCCTGTATGTGCTCAATTGCATATAAAATCGCCACCTGGCTACAGTGATGCTTGACGATCCACACTGCAGGATTCTCCCATAGGTACTGGTCATAAATCATTGACAATATCTCTTTTACCAAAACTGCACCACTTCTCCATCATCTTCTCCATACACAGCATTTTCTTTAAAAGAAGATACAATCACTAGCTTACAAAGTATGATCAAGCAGCTTACATCATCTTCTTTCCTGCCTTTACATTCTCTGTGTCATCTCTCTGTTTAAACAAATTTTAATTTCAGCTCCACATCCTCTGTTGGTCATGTCCCAATGCCAATAGCAATTCCAACATGGTAACCCGTAAGAGAAACCTATAAGAGAAAAAGCCTGTCATTATTCTTTTTGATTCTGCTTTGTAATTTTCTGTTATCTCTTATCTATTCATACTGTATAAGAATTTTCTCTAATAACAAAATTAAGGAGACCGGTATTATTGTCAATTTAAAAGCAATATTCTGACATAATTCATAAAATTATATTTCATAAGCACATAACAATCTAAATATTTAATATAAAACTTCATTTTAACCTGCATTAATAATTATAATGAGTTACCTACTGCTGCATAACACACTGACCTTGTAAAATGTATCAACTGCTTCGTCTGAGCCAATCGATAGATCCAGATATATTTTCAGATAAATTGTGTGTTATGATGAAAATACTTTTCAGATGATTTTTTATTCACCGAGTTAGTATGACCTCAAAAACAATTTTCTTTCTCTTGTAAATTAAAATACTTTATGGAGCATGTGGCTGGCAGTGGGTTTTGGGGTAAAAATCTCCTCTGCATATTAAAGGCTTTTTGAGGAAAAGTAATCACTTTCCCATTCATGGTGCCTTCAGGTTATGACATTCAAATATATTCAGACATTATCAGCTAGTATAATTTTAGCATAAGTTGGTGTAAAAGATTTGACAGATGAAGTCTATGAAGTGCAAGGATATAGTCTGTCTTCTGAAATAATGTATAGCTGTTTGGTTAAAAAAAAAAAAGATAAGGAAAGAAAAACAATGTAGAATGGTGATTGCAATATTCCTGAAACACATATTTTTGCTTGGGATTTAACATCCTAATATGTCTAATCATAGGTTCTTTAGATCTTTAACATTTCTTAGGCTTTTTTCCTGCATCATAAAATTTGGAAAAAAAATTATCTTGATCCTTGACCATACTATTGTACATATTTAAATAAATTAAGTATCAGATAGGGATTCTCTTATTCCAAATGCTAAATAAAAACATTTAAACCTAAAATTTGAAGTGAAAAAGCAATTTGGTTGTTTGAACTTGCAAGTGGTCAGTTTCTTCCTGTCATGTAAAATCACATGTCCATGTACACAAGATAAAATATTAATTTAGATTTATTAAGGAAATACTTTCTTTATGGGTGCTTGTATTTTTTTTTTTAAATCAATTTGGAGTAAGTACAGGCTTAGAGAATTTTGATATTAAAAGTAACTTAATTTAATTGTTTTATCAACATCATCACCATCATTTTTAATATTTAAATTCTTCATAGAATTGCTCAAATACAATCCTTCCATGGCAGAATTGAACATTCGCTTTTAAAAAGTATGACAATTTTTTTTTTAACTTTCAATTACAGTTTGCATTCAATATTGTTTTACATTAGTTTTAGGTGTGCAGCCTAGTGGATATACATTTATATAATTTACGAAGTGTCCCCCCGATTAGAATCCACCTGGCACTATACATAGATATTAAAATATTATCAACTGTATTTCCTGTGCTGTACTTTAAATCCCCTTGACTATTTCGTAGCTACCTATTTGTAATTCTTAATCCCTTCAATTTTTACCCAGCCCCTTAATCCCCCTCCTTTCTGTAAACTATCAGTTTGCTTTCTGTGTCTATGAGTCTGTTTCACTTTTGTTTGTTCATTTATTTTGTTCTTTAGATATTATATATACATGAGATCATATGGTATTTGTCTTTCTCTGCTTGATTTATTTCACTTAGTATAATACCTTTCAGGTCCGTCCATGTTATCCCAAAGGGTAAGATTCCATTCTTTTTTATGGCTGAATAATATTCCATTGTATATATGTACCATTTCTTTAGCCAATCATCATTGATGATTGCTAAATCATCATTAGGTTGCTTCTATATCCTGGCTATTGTAAATAATGCTGCAATGAACAGAGGGGTGCATGCTTCTTTTCAAATTAGTGATTTCAATTTCTTCAAATAAATATTCAGAAGTATAATTGCTGGGTCGTAAAGTAGTTCTAGTTTTAATTTTCTGAGGAAACTTCATTCTGCTTTCCATAGTGGCTGGACCAATTTGCAATCCTACCAACAGTGCGTAAGGGTTCTCTTTTTTCCATATCCTTGCCAACACTTGTTTGCTGATTTATAGATGATGCCATTCTGAATAGTGTGAAGTGATATGTCATTGTGGTTTTAATTTGCATTTCTCTGATGATTAGTGATGTTGAACATCTTTTCATATGTCTATTGGCCATTTGTATGTCCTCTTTGGAGAAATGTCTATTCATGTCCTCTGGCCATTTTTCAATTGGATTGTTAGGTTTTTTGGTGTTGAGTTGTGTGAGTTCTTTATGCGTCCTGGATATTAACCCCTTATCAGATACATCATTGGCAAATGTCTTCTCCCGTTCAATGGGTTGTCTGTTTTGTTGATGGTTTCTTTTGCTGTGCAAAAACTTCTTAGTTTGATGTAGTCTCATTTGTTTGTTTTTGTTGTTGTAGTTTGCATTGCCCAAGGAGATATATTATAAAAAAATATATATTACTAAGACCAATGTCAGAGAGATTACTGTCCAGGTTTCTTCTAGGAGTTTTATGGTTTCAGGTCTACACTTAAGTCTTTGACCCATTTGGAGTTTATTTTTGTATATGATGTAAGAAGTTGGTCTAGTTTCATTGTTTTTTTCCTTTGCATGTATCTGTCCAGTTTCTCGAACCCCATTTATTGAATAGACTGTCTTTACCCCATTGTATATTCTTGCCTCCTTTTTCTTGGTTAATTGACCATATAGATGTGGATTTATTTCCTGGCTCTCTATTCTGTTACCTCAATTCATATGTCTTTTTGTTTCGTTTTGTTTGTTTGTTATGCCAGTATCATGCTGTTTTGATTACTGCAGACTTATGGTATAGTTTGATATCAAGTATTGTTGTACCTCCAACTTCATTCTTCTTTCACAATATTTCTGTGGCTACTTGGGATCTTCTGAGATTCTACATAAATATTAGGATTATTTGATTATTTGTTGTAATTCTGGGAAAGATTCTATTGGTATTTTGATAGAAATTGCATTGCATCTAGATATTACTTTGGGTAGTATGGACATTTAACAATGTTAATTCTTCCTATCCATGACCATAGGATATGTGTCAACTTATGTGTATCTCTTTCAGTTTCTTTCTTCAATGTCTTATAATTTTCTGAATACAGATTTTTACCTCCATGGTTAAATTTACTCCTAGGTATTTTGTTATATTTTTGATGCAATTGTAAATGGGATTGTTTTCTTAATTTCTTTTTCTGATAATTCATTATTGGTGTTAAAAATGCAACCAATTTTGAAATATTAATTTTGTATTCTACTACCTTACTGGATTCATTTATCAGTTCTAATAGTTTTTTAATGGAATCTTCAGTGTTCTCTATATATAGTGTCATATCATCTTAAATAATGCGAGAAATGACAGTTTGGTTTCTTCTTTTCCAGTTTGGGTGCCTTTAATTTCTTTTTCTTATCTTATTCATGTAGCTAGGACTTCCAATACTAGTTTGAATAAAAGTGGTAAAAGTGAACATCCCTGTCTTGTTCCTTACATTAAGGAAAACACTTTTAGCTTTTCCCATTTGAGTATGA
Source organism: Rhinolophus sinicus (assembly GCF_036562045.2). Taxonomy (NCBI): domain Eukaryota; kingdom Metazoa; phylum Chordata; class Mammalia; order Chiroptera; family Rhinolophidae; genus Rhinolophus; species Rhinolophus sinicus. Next base: position 132,793,702 of record NC_133751.1, on the reverse strand, counting down.
TGTTGACTGTGGGTTTGTCATATATACCTTTGTTATATTGACATATGTTCCCTCTATTCCCACTTTGCTGACATGTTTTACATAAACAATCGTTGGATTTTGTCAAACATTTTTTCTGTGTCTATTGAAAGGATCATATGATTTTCACCCTGTATTTTGTTAATGTGGTGTGTCATTTTAATTGATTTATAGATATTGAACCAACCTTGCATCCCAGGAGTAAATCTCACTTAATCCTGGTGTATGATCTTTTTAATGTATGGGTGAACTTGATTTGCTAGTATTTTGTTGAGGGGTTTTGCATCTATGTTCATAAGTGTATAATTTTCATTTTTGTGGTGTCTTTGCCTGGCTTCAGGATCAGAGTAATAGTGATGAGGTTGGGAGCATAAGATGAGGTTGGGGGCCTTCTGTCTTCTTGAATATTTTTGGAATAGCTTGAGAAGGATAGTGTTAATTCTTGTTTAAATGATTGGAAAAATTCACCTGTGAAGCCATCTGTTCCAAGACTTTTGTTTGTTTGGAGTTTTTTGATTACTGATTCGATTTCATTAGTAGTAACTGGTCAGTTCAGATTTTCTGTTTCTTCTTTATTCAGTCTTCGAAGATTTTATGTTTCTATGAATTGTTCCGTTTCTCCCAGACTGTCCAACTTGTTGACATATAATTATTCATAGTGTTTTCTTATTATCCTTTGTATTTCTGTGGTGTCATTTGTCACTTCATTTTCATTTCTGATTTTATTTCATTGCTCTTTCATTTTTCCTTGATGGGTCTGGTTAAAGGTTTATTAATTTTGTGTATCTTTACAAAGTTCAAAGGTTTCATTGATTTTTTATATTAATTTTAGAGTCTATTTTGTTTATTTCCACTCTGACCTTTAATATTTTTTTCCTCATACTAACTTTGAGCTTTTCTATTCTTTTTCTAGTTCCTTTAGGTGTAAGGTTAGATTGTTTATTTGAGATTTTTCTTGTATCTTGAGGTAGGTCTGCATTCCTATGAATTTCCCTCTTAGTATTGCTTTCTCTGTGTCCCACATATTTCGGGTCACTGTGTTTCCATTTTCATTTGTCTCATAGTATCTTTTCAGTACTTCCTTGATCTCATTGTTAACTCATTCATTGTTTAGTAGCATGCTATTTAGTTTCTATTTGTTTCTCTCTCTCTCTCTCTCTCTCTCTCTCTCTCTCTCTCTCTCTCTCTCTCCCCTTCCTATCTTCCTTCCTTCCTTCCTTCCTTCCTTCCTTCCTTCCTTCCTTCCTTCCTTCCTTCCTTCTTCCTTTTTCTTGAACTTGATTTCTAGTTTCATATCATGCAGTCAGAGAAGATGCCTGATGTGATTTCGATCTTCTTAAATTTATTGAGAATTGTTTTATGGCCTAACGTGATTTATCTTGGAAAATGTTTTATGTACACTTGAAAAGAGTGTATATTATGCTGCTTTGGGGTGAAAGTCTAAAATTATCAAATAAATCCATCTGGTCTAGAGTGTCATTTATGGCTACTGTTTTCTTGTTTGATTTCCTGTCTGGAAGATCTAGCCCTTACTGTCAATAGAGTATTAAAGTCCCCTATTGTGAGTTATTGCTGTCAACCTCTTCCTTTTGTCAATTAGTATTTATTTATGCATTTAGGTGATCCTATGTTGGGTGCATAAATGTTTATAAGGATTATATCTCCTTATTAGATCAATCCCTTTATCACTATGAAATGTCCTTTCTCTCTTATGATAGCCTATGTTTTAAAGTCTATTTTGTGTGATATAAGTATTGTTACTCCAGCCTTTTGTTTTGTTTTGATTCCATTTTTATTAGATATATTTTTCCATCTCTTTACTTCCAGTCTGTGCATTTCTTTTAATCTGAGTTGGGTCTCTTGTAGATAGCAAACATAGGGGTCTTGTTTTCTTATCCATTCAGCTATCCTATCTTTTTTGATTGAAGCATTTAATCAATTTACATTTAAAGTGATTGTTGATAGGTACATAATTATTGCCATTTTATTATTTATACTTATCTTCTTTTCTCCCCTTCCTTCTTAAAGAAAACCCTTTGACAATACTGTTTTGGTGGTGATGAATTCCTTTAGCTTTTACTTGTCTGGGAATATCGCTATCCATCCTTCAATTTTAAATGCTACTTTGCTGGGTAGAGTAGTCTTGGTTGTAAGTCCAAAATTTCCATCGTGTTGAATATTTCATGCCAATCACTTCTGGCCTGCAAAGTTTCTGTTAAGAAATCAGCTGACAATCTTATGGGAGCTCCCTTTTAGGTAACTAACTGCCTTTCTCTTGCTGCTTTTAAGATTCATTTTTGTCTTTAAACTATGACATTTTAATTATGATGTGTCTTGGTATTGGCCTCTTTGGGTTCATCTTATATGAGACTCTGTGTGCCTCCTGGACTTGTATGTCTATTTCCTTCACCAGGTTAGGGACATTTTGGGTCATTATTTCTTCAGACAGGTTCTGAATCTCTAGCTAACGCTCTTCTTCTTCTGGTATCCCTACAATACAACTGTTGCCACACCTGATGTTGTCCAAGAAGTCCTTTAAACTACCATCACTTTTTTACTTTTTCTTTGTTCCTTTTGCTGTTGTGTTTGGGTGTTTTATGTTACCTTGTCTTCCAAATCAGATTCAATCCTCTGCTTCATCTAATCTGCTATTAATTCTTTCTAGTGTATTCTTCATTTCAGTTATTGTAGTCTTCATTTCTGACTGGTTGTTTTTTATGCTTTCTCTGTCCTTTTTTATACTTACTGTTTCTTTGTTGAACTTTCTCTAAGTTCTTCAAACATCCTTATACTCGGTGTTTCAAACTCTGGTTCTGCTAGATTGCTTGTCTCCATTTTGTTTAGTTATTTTTCTGGAGTTTTCTCTTGTCCTTTAATCTGGGACATGCTTTTTATTTCATCACTTTTTGCTGTCTCTCTGTGTTTGTTTCTCTGTGTTAGCTAGATCTTCAATGGCTCACTGTCTTGGCTAGGTGGTATTATGTAGTAGGTATCCTGTGGGGACTTGTAGCACAGCTCTCTGGTTGCCCAAGCCAGATGCTCCTAGAATGTTCCTGGTGTAAGTTGTTTGTGAGTTCCTGTTGTAGTTGAGCCTTGACTGCTGTTAGCATGTCACTGAGTAGGATTGACCCTCAGGCTTAATGGTTGTAAGGATTGCTCATGACCACAGTGTACAAGCTGTTCCTGATAAAAAATTGAATTATTGTTTAAAAGTTTCTTTAGCTCTACCAGCCCAACAAAATTGCAACCTTCATTTTCCCCCACCTCATTCAAAGATCCCAAGAGCACTTATTCTTATCCTTTCAGCTCTTTCTTTGTTTTCTTGCAGTGCTGTCATAAACACAAAAAACACTGGAACAAATAATCACATCTGTTGTTGTACAAACATATATTTCTGAAAACCTTAGTAAAAATAATTCTCCTTGTTGGCCTGTTTAGTTTGAGACTGGCTGGGGTGGTCATTTAGCACTTAGTGGCACTATTAGACTTTGCAAGTGTCATAACTCTATCAGTATGTCACTGTCAATTTGGCCCACAGATTGGGAGGTGGACCACTACTCAAGTTTGGAAGCATATCACCTGTTGTCCAACTAATTTAACCTCAGGCAAGCTGAGTTTTTATAGCTTTGTACTTTAACTATGATAACTCTGGTCAGGTTGCTACAAATTGCTGAAATGAACATTTGCTATCTTTGTTACTTATACTTTTAAAGATCATTTGGCTCATCAACTGGTTGACTCTTGTATATGACAAGACAAAAAAATTATATTATTTATTTTCTATGCTTTATTCAGTTTCAAAAATTAATCTGAGGTATTGCTTATTAACCGAAAGCACTTCATAGCCAGTTTAGGGACAGTGTTCATAAGCGTTTCGCTCAATCAACTCATTCTCTGACAGCCAAAGAATCTGATGCTTGTTGTATTTGATACAACTATAAATTGTTTTGGTAATAAAGAACTTAGACTACAATCTTTTTGTGTGAATATGATCTTAGTTCTGACATTCTGGTACTCCAAAACTAGAAAAGATATATAGTCCTGGCATGTGCCTTGCCATAATTCAGCTGCAAACTATCAGTGAGCAGAACAGGTTTCATTGGCTTTTGACTAGTACAGCCATAAAGTACCCTGTACTTGGATGGAATCCCTACTTGTAGTTTAATGTTCTGTTGTCACAATCTTGAAATTCTTAATAATTTTATCTATGAATTTGTGTTTTGTAAGTGAGGTCTGGTATGATCATTAATATGTACGTCAGTTCACATTTAATACCAACTGCCACTGGATTCTTGGATGCCTGCTCTCCACTACCTTGTATACCAGTCTGCCTGGCCTTTTGCTCTCCACCTCCATCCAGTGATATGATTGGGGAGAGACCTGCAGTCTTCTATCATCCTTGCCTCCAATAGAGGCATAGGTCCCAGATTAGGTAATGATACAGAGAGGTTAGAATGTCCATTCTACAGAGATCGAGGCCAGGGCAAGATGGTGGGTATCCCTGCCTCATGTTGGCAGCAATATGGCAAATGTAGAGGATGACTCAGTGGGGACTTTACACATATTCCTGTACCAAGCACATCCCGGGACAGAGGTTACAATTCCACAAGGGTCACCTGTCTGCATGACATGGAGTAGGTACTAATGAGAGAGGAAATTGACTTCCCTGCCCTTGTCTAAGTTCCCACATCCTTTATTTTACATTGGTCCTGGAAATTATGTAGCTGACAATGTCTGTGACTTGCATTGCTTGATTTTTATAATGTAGCTTGAGAAATAAAAAAAAATAAAAAAACACAAAAAAACAGCTTGAAATAATCATGTGTAATAATATCTCCCTATAGTTCCCCATATATATTTTCTTTCTTTCTTTCTTTCTTTCTTTCTTTCTTTCTTTCTTTCTTTCTTTCTTTCTTTCTTTCTTTCTTTCTTTCTTTAAATCAAATTAGCCTTGTTTGGTATTGACTTTCAACTTAGTTGGTAGGCTGATTTTTAGGTGATTTGAGTTTTTCATAATTCACAATGAACTAATTTTGTAAGTAATTGAATATTTAACATATAATATTAGTAGGACTTACAAGAAAGTTTATATGAGAGTTACAAATATAGTTAACATTTAAATATATACATGTTATAACTTATGTTAATGATATGGTTTAAGAGTTACAAATGTAGCTGACATTTAAATATATATATATAATCTATATTAATAATACATTTTTAAAAAGTTGAATGGGGTAGAGATGGACTGAGACAAAACATTCTATGTATAATTTTATATTTGACTTTTTTACAATAGCCTGCATTGATATGTTCCCTTTATATTAATTTAATTAAAAACGCTTAATGTTAATTTTTAAATTTTGTTTTAGCAAAATGAGCTGTGTTATGGTTCTAGAGTTATCAGATAAGATTTATATGTATAATTTTTCTAAATATGCATTTAGGTTTCTTCTTTGGTCTTTGCTAATCATCATTATAATTATAAAAGTCTTAATGTACAAGACAATTGGAGGACAGGTTTTATTTGTTTTTTTCCACAGGTTATTTTATTTTTTTTGAAAACTGTTGAAAAATAAAAGGAAATTACTATATCTGGTACTCATAGGCCTCCCATGTGTAGGAATTAAAGACAATAGGCAATCTAAATACTTTTTCCTTCCCGATTAGTGATAACATCTAGTGAAACACTCTGTGATGAAGATGTAGAGGGGCAGAAATTACTTGCATTTTACATGCTTTATGCAGAGTTTCAAATAAAGATATTCTTTTTATTTTGAACTTATAAATACACTAATTTTGTTAACAATTGTTTTTAATAGTATGAAAATTAGATTAAGTTCTGTGTACATGTAGCATGTAGTTCACATTTTTTTTAGTGCATTCACTTTATAAATATGTACATCAAGTTCCTGTTTTTCAGGTACCTTACATGTAGTTGAGAACTTGATTATTTACATATCCACATTTTTAGATATCACAAGTATATCCTTATTATGAACTAAACTTTAAAAATCAATATTTAATTAAATTGTTTCTGTAATACAGCATCCAGGTTCTTACCAGTTAATATGATAATGCTTACAAAGTAATGATATTTCTTGCTAAAAATAAATATTCTTACACTACACATATGAATAAATATAATCCTTTGGTGTATTATAATAATATTGAAAGAGGTGAATATATTTTTAGAATATGTATTTTATAATTTACTTTAGAGCTAATTGACAAAATAAATGTCTTAGTTAGAAACATTAATATAAACAAACCCCTCTCCCAAAATAAAGGTTTAAAAATAGGTGGTGGTGTTGGTGGTGGATTTGAAGGGTTTCTTTTTATTTGGTGTCCACAGGACACATTAGGAATACTAAGTGTGGCAAGGATTGGAGGAAAGACAATTAACCCTTCAAAGAGTAATAGCTCTCCTTCTGTCCCATAAACCTGAAAGAAGAGGCCCAAAAAGATTTTCAGATAGAGTACTATTCATATGTTTAAATGTCATTTGACTGTCCATTGTTTAAAATTTAGAACTTATATACATTTGTCCTATTTTTATTTAAATTATTCATTGGTGATACAATGAAACTTTTAAAAAAGTGAAAAATAATTTATTTCCTCTTAATATATAGCATTATAAAAAATTCAAAACAGGAATATTACTATCTTTCTTTTGAAATATTTCAAATAAGTGAAGCCTGTTGTTTTCTTTCCTTTCTTTCTGTGTTTCTTCCATCCTTCCATATCTAACTAGGTATCCATCTATCCATATATCCACATATACACCTATATGTCTATCCATCTCTCTATCGATCTAATCTAGTCTTGTCTGATTAAAAGTTAGCCCTAATTACTTTTGTTATTTTTACAGATTTCATTAATAGTCTTCAGGTTAGTTTCTTTGCCAGTATTTTAGAATCCGCTCACTGTTTGAGAAAAAAGGAGCCCTTTACAGTTATATTTATTCAGAAATAGCCTGCTATATGAATTCCTTTACATCTCAGCTCTCTGGTGTCTTCATAATCCACTCAGTGACTGTGGTGAGCAATCTGGCTGGTAGCTATATTATGCACCACAGCTCTAGCTTAGGAAACATTCTTAAGAAGTGTGGAAAAAAAAAAAAAAAAGGAAAGAAAATCTCTCTATATTTGATTTTTTAAGTAGATTTGAGAAGACTTTTAAGAGGGCAATTTATTTTATCTGATTTTTTGTCTTACCAGTGCTCCAAACTGAGTCATTTGTTGGAAAGTTTATTTTTAAAAATGCAAACGCTTGAGGGAATGTCAAAACAAAATTTGACTTATACCAAGGAGTAGGGACTTCTCTCTTATTTTCTTAGTTTAAAATATCTCTAAATAAATTGTATTATAAACCCAGGTACATGACTGAAGTTTTTAATATCTATTTTATGGGTAACTAGTCAACAGAATTTCCTATATTTCTATTGCCTCTCTGTACACCCTTTTATGGAGGTATCCAAATGCAGTTTTCAGTGGGAACAACTACAACCCCCAAATCAGAAAGAGCTTCCCATTCAACACTCCCATGCCCTGTACCCTGCTGTTTGGGGAGGGTGCATTATCAATTACTATTTCAAAAATGACTCAATTTCAGGGGATTTGCAAATTAGAATTTTGTTGTCATAGAATATGGGTATTCCTGGCCATTTTATTGCTATACTCTACACAGTCATTCAGTGTCTCACACACCTTCATTCTTGTAATTTTAACTCCTATGAGGCCACAAACTTGTTGCATGTTGCCTGAATATGAGAAGAAAAATGGAGGAGGCATATTTTCTTCTTAATGAACTTGAACTACAAGTGAGTGATACATATCACTTCTATTTATATCCCAATAGCAAACACTAGTCAAATGGTCCTACATAGATACAGGTATGGTTAAGAAATGAAATCACTTCCTGGATTGGCACTTCCAAGCAACAATTTTACCCAATGGGTGGGAAGAAAATTTTTGGTAGATAGCTATCTTTGCTACCCCAAATTAAAACAGATTTTATTTATCGCTCTACCCCAAAGTTTGGTAAATTTTTCATAGAGAAAAAAAAAAAAGGTGTTTCATACTCTATAACATGTTAAAGAAAATTTCATGTTAATTTTTTCAACTTTGATTATATAGTAGATAGTGCACAATCTTTGGATTAGTAGAAAACTTTAATGCTAGTGCAACTTTGAATTATATTAAAACATATTAAAGATGTTTAAAAGGTCTCCATTTATATTTATATATATATAAAATTTTATATATATATATATATATATATATATATATATAATTTCCTCTTTCTTAAGTTACACATTATATAACTTTTTAAAGAGAAATGTTTTACTTTCTAATAGAATAAAGAACAGTTTTAGCTTGATGGGATACTAATACCTGTGGTAGAACTGTAATTTAATAAAGTAATTATGATTTTAATTGAATTTTGAAGTCATGTTTTGAGGTATCGATATTTATAATTTGGAGGGCAGGATATTTGTCACAGACTTTTAATCACCCTCTCATGATGACAAATGCACATGTAAAGCAAATGTAGGATATTGCTACTTATATGTCATAAAAACAATATTATTTATTTATCATACTCTCCTAACATTCAGCATGCTCTCATTAAATCATAGTGTAATCTATTGTGATAAAAATGCAAATGGTAACATTAAAGGTTATAAAGACTCGAAAATGAATGGAGTGCATGGAACTATAATCGAAATAGTACCAGCCCCTATGAAATGAACCTTTGGGGAGGTGGAGAGAGTAACTACACAATGTCTCATGCATTCTTTTTCCTGATAGAAGTAGAATATATTGGCATGGAGAGCACTTCATGAATCTCTCAATTACTAAATATTTTCTCTCTCTCATTTGGACACTGGCTACTTTGAGTTCACAATTTTTCCAGTCCTAGACTAATTAACTGGTCACATTTACTGTCCTGTTCTGATACCACTGATGCTCTAAAGCTAATTACCTGTTTTGCTTGAAATCAAAACATGAATAATTAATTTTTGAAGTCAAAGAAATGGTATGGGTATTTGAAAACAACATATAACAAAGGCAAATATTTCTATTTGGAGCTGCAGATTTCTAGCTAAGTCAGAGTTTAAAGAATTGGGGCTTTCAGTGAATTGCCATATTAGAATCTCTGAAAATAAGTTGTTCCTGGCTGGTACAATAGAAAAAAAAATAAATAATAAGATCTTAAATTATTCACATGTCCTTGCAAAAGGAGTTAACAAATGCATATATAATTTCTAATTCTCAAAAATAAAGTAGCCTAAATCTTTATAAAAACTTAAATATAGTGTATACTTGTTAATGATTTCACTGTCAATAAACAAGATCTTGTTTTCATTCTCTGAGGGGAAATGCTAATGGGAAAGATTTAATCATAACTTTGAACAATTGAATAATTTTCAAAATACTATTTATTGATGTAATAAAAGTATTATGGTATAAAAGAGTCTTTTCTGCCGCTAACTTACAGAGATACTATGAAATGGTGTCATATAGGATAAATCCCTAATAATAAAAAAGACAAACATGTAGTCATCAATATTAATGATATTCTCAAGTAAATAATTCACAAGATAAACAGAAAATTGTATGTGCTTAGCACACTAAAACTGACAGCAAGTCAACATAAAATTTGGAAAAATGGATATTTTCAAAAATATATATGACAGATATTAAGATGTGAAGATTTCTCTATCTGGTGCAGTGATGATGTGTAGGGAAGGCAAAACTTTACCTCTTATGGTCTCCAGCTAGATCTGAGAATTAAATTTACATAAAACAGATTAATAGTAGAAACATATTTACTATAAATTTTACATGACATGGAGGTCCTAATAAGGAAATGAAGACCAAACAAAGTGGCAAAATGTAAATGCTTGCCGCTTTTACACAAGATTGAAAAAAGTGAGGCGGTTGTGGAAAAGTAACTGAAATATATGAGGAGACTAAAAGAAGATAAGACTTATTTTAACAAGGCTTACTTGTAAAGCATTCTCCTGACCTTGACTCCCTGTCGCTAGTGATAAAAATTTCTTTCCTCCTGGTACAGGGAGGACATTTTTGACATGAGGGTTTTATCTCCTGCTTTTAGGAAGAAAAGGGGAGGTCAAGTGCCCTCCTTGTATCTACTGTTTTTTAAGTGCCTATAACTCAAAAAAACTCTTATGCCAAAACAGCGTATTTGGGGGTGACATATTCTGTCATCGTTCAGATGGTAATGATGCTTGAATTTGCAACACCATCTTCACTGTTAGGTAAATATGCAATATATATTATTATAATATCTATATAGGGGTTCATATTAATTTTCATTTGCCTTTAAGATTATGCAGGTGGATTTATAAAATTATTAATCTCTTCATACAAATTTCAAATAATCCATTGAACATTGGGATCCTGAATATCATTTAAAAAGGGTCTTTTTAATCCCATACAAAGTAAGTAACAAGGATTAATTATTGCATTTTATTCATTCTTAAAGTTAGTTTATTGCTAGTCAAATAAGTATTGTGAATTGTGGTTTCTATCATTCAAAGTTATATAACACTTTTAAAATGTATTTTGTTTTGTTTTCTTTTAAGCAGAGTTTACTGAAACCATAATCCAATTAGCAATTCTTAAAATATTTGTTTGCATTTTTCAAATTCGATATTGGAAATTTTTTGGGGTAGGATTGTTTTATAAAATAATTTCCATTTCCTTAGTAAGCAGTAGCTAATATTATAATTAGTAATATTTGGGTGGAACTAATGAAATATAAGTTAAAATTGTTACAGAGTATTATTTGATGTTTTGTCATTCAATCAAAATTTAACCAAAAGGAAAATTTTGAAAGCGCTATGTACCTAGAACCATAGTTTTCATAAATAATAGTGGCTTATAAATTTGTGCTATGTAAAGAGAAAATACGATGAATGAAAAATAAACATTTAAGATTATTTTAAATATGGCAAAAGTCATTCGTTTTTAAAAATATTTCGTAATGAATATATGTTAACTAGTGAGCCCATCACAATTAAGTAAGCACAACAAATGTTTTGGATTTACATACTTAAATCATGAAAAGAAAAAGAAAAAAGGTAGGTAATTCATTGTATTTTTTGCTATTTTGAATTCTTAAAATAATCCTAAATCTTTGAAAATTTTAAAAGAAATGTGTTTTATACATTCCCTTTGGTTTTATCTTTCAAATCTACAGAAAAGTTGAAGGAATAGTACAAAGGAATATCTATACCTTTACCTGGATTTACCAGTTTTCAGTAGCTACATTTGGTTTCTGTTTCTCTTTCTCTGTTTTACATTTTATTTATTTATTTATTTATTGAAACATTAGAAAGTTGAAGATATACTGAAACTATACCTCCAAATATTTTCTGAAAACAGGACATTTTCCCATGGGAATAAACTATCACACCCAAGAAGTTCAAAGATTTATAAAATAACATTATCTAATAAACACTCAGTCTTTAAAGTCCCTTAATTTCTCCATGTTGTCTTTTACAGCTTTTTGTTGCTCTTATTGAATATCTAATCAAGGATCACAAATTGCACTTAGTTATTTATGTCTTTTTAAATCTAGAATAGCACCCCAAACCTACTTGTTAGAAAACTGTCATTTACTTTTTATGACATTGATAAAATTTAAATATCTAGGCCAGTTGTCCTATATAATGGTTCACAGACTGGATTTTTTTCTGACTGTTTTGTCATGTTAAGATTGAAGTTAAACATTTTTGATGATAATATGACAAACATGATATTGCATTCTATTGTGAGAAATAATATTGATAATTCTAAGTTTGACATTTACAAGGTTGCCCACTTTAATGTTGCCACTTTTCCTTTATTAACAAGTGATGTGTGGGCTCATATGGTATTAAATCCATGTGAATGACTACTCTCGAACCCAGTGGTTTTAGATCTATTGATAATCTTGTTTGAATAAATTATTACAGTGATGGTTACAGCATGGTCATTTTCTCACTTGGAATTAACATGTGTGCATAATTTTGTAAACAAGGTGTCTTCCTCTCATGTGAACCTTTTTAATGTGTCACTGTGGACTTAGGATTTAGAAATATTCAGTGTCTTTTTTTTAAATATTCAAATCATCCAAATTTAAGCTTTGATATGTATTTATAATAGAAAGCTATACAAAAATCAGAAGAAATGATCACCAAAACACAACAACATGGATGAAGCTCACAAAACTAATATTGATTAAAATAACTCTGACACAAAAGAATATATTTTGTTCCATTTTACAAAACAGACAAAAAATGATGTTAGAAGTCGGGGAATGGTTACTCTTGATGGTGCATGTGTTTGGCTTGATGTTCTATTTCTTGATTTGGATGTGGTTAAAAGAATGTGTTCTCTTTTTTTTTTTTTTAAATTGGGGTTACAATTGTCAGTAAAATTACATAGATTTCAGGTGTACAATTCTGTATTACATCATCTATAAATCCCATTGTGTGTTCATCGCCCAAAGTCAGTTGTCCTTCCATCACCATATACTTGATCCCTCTTACCCTCATCTCCCACCCCCCACCCCCTTTACCCTCTGGTAACCACTAAACTATTGTCTGTGTCTATGAGTTTTTGTTTTCCATTTGTTTGTCTTCTTTTGTTGTTTTTGGTTTTTATACCACATATCAGTGAAATCATATGGTTCTCTGCATTTTCTGTCTGACTTATTTTACTTAGCATCATACTCTCAAGATCCATTCATGTTGTCACAAATGTTCCTATATCATCTTTCCTTACCACCGAATAGTATTCCATTGTGTATATATACCACAACTTCTTTATCCATTCATCTATCGAAGGACATTTTGGTTGTTTCCATGTCTTGGCCACCGTAAACAAAGCTGCAATGAACATTGGAACACACGTGTCTTTATGGATAAATGTTTTCAGATTTTTTGGGTAGATACCCAGGAGAGGGATTGCTGGGTCATATGGTAATTCTATTTGTAATTTTTTGAGGAACCTCCACACTGCCTTCCATAATGGCTGCACCAGTCTGCATTCCCACCAACAGTGCATGAGGGTTCCTTTTTCTCCACAGCCTTTCCAACACTTGTTACTATTTGTCTTGTTGATGAAAGCCATTCTGACTGGTGAGGTGTTATCTCATTGTGGTTTTTATTTGCATTTCTCTGATGATTAGTGATGTCGAGCATTTTTTCATATGTCTATTTGCCATTTGTATGTCCTCTTTGGAGAAATGTCTCTCCAGGTACTCTGCTCGTTTTTCAATTGGGTTGTTTATTTTTTTGCTGTTGAGTTTCATGAGATCCTTGTATATTTTGGATATTAGCCCCTTATCGGAGGCACTGTTTGCAAACATCTTCTCCCATTCAGTTGGTTGTCTCTTTATTTTGTCGATGGTTTCTATTGCAGTGCAGAAGCTTTTAAGTTTCATATAGTCCAATTCGTTTATTTTAGCTTTTACTTCCATTGCCTTTGGAGTCAAATTCATAAAACGCTCTTTGAACCCAAGATCCATAAGTTTAGTACCTATGTCTTATTCTATGCACTTTATTGTGTCAGGTCGTATGCTTAAATCTTTCATCCATTTAGAATTAATTTGGTACATGGTGACAGATAGCAGTCCAGTTTCATTCTTTTGCACATTGCTATCCAATTCTCCCAGCGCCATTTATTGAAGAGGCTGTCTTTTCACCATTGTGTGTTTTTTGCTTCTTTGTAAAATTTATCTGTCCATATTTATGTAGTTTTATTTCTGTGTTCTCAATTCTATTCCATTGGTCTATGTATCTGTTTTTCTGCCAATACCATGCTGTTTTGATTATTGTAGCCCTGTAGTACAAGCTAAAGTCAGGGAGTGTGATACCTCCAGTATTGTTCTTTTTTCAAAAGATTGCTATAGCTATTCATGGTCTTTGGGGTTCCAAACAAATTTGATGCTTTTTTGTTCCATTTCTTTAAAAAATGCCATTGTGATTTTGATGGGGATTGCATTAAATCTGTATATAGCTTTGAGTAATATGGCTATTTTAACTATGTTGATTCTTCCAATCCGTGAGCATGGAATGTCTTTCCATTTCTTTGTGTCTTCTTCAATTTCTTTTAAAAATGTCTTATAGTTTTCAGCATATAGGTCTTTCACATCCTTGGTTAAGTTTATGCCTAGGTATTTTATTCTTTTTGCTGCAATTGCAAAAGGAATTGTTTTTTGTGTTTCTTTTTCTGAGATTTCATTGTTAGTATATAGGAATGCAATGGACTTTTGTATGTTGATTTTGTAGCCGGCAACTTTACTGTATTTATTGATTGTTTCTAATAGCTTTTTGGTGGAGTCTTTAGGGTTTTCTATATATAACATCATGTCATCTGCAAAGAGTTACAATTTTACTTCTTCATTCCCAATTTGGATGCCTTTATTTCTTTTTCTTGCCTGATTGCTCTGGCAAGGACTTCCAACACTATGTTGAAAAGCAGAGGTGATAGGGTACAGCCCTGTCGTGTTCCTGAACGTAGAGCAAAGAGCTTCAGATTTTCACCATTAATTATGAGATTAACTGAGGGTTTGTCATATGTGGCCTTTATTATGTTAAGGTATTTTCCTTGTATACCTATTTTATTAAGTGTTTTAGTCATAAATGGATGTTGTATCTTGTCGAATGTTTTTTCTCCATCAATTGATATAATCATATGATTTTTTTGTTCTTTATTTTGTTTATGTGATGTGTCACATTGATGGATTTGCGGATGTTAAACCATCCTTGTGTCTCGGGGATGTACCCCACTTGTTCGTGATGAATAATCTTTTTAATGCATTGTTGTATTCGATTTGCTGGAATTTTGATTAGGAATTTTACATCCGTATTCATCAGAGATTTTGATCTGTAGTTTTCTTTTTTTGTGCTGTCCTTACCAGGTTTTGGTATCAGGGTAACGTTGGCCTCATAAAATGATTTAGGGAGTACTGTCTCTTGTTCAATTTTTTGGAAGAGTTTGAGCAGGATTGGTATTAGATCCTCTTTGAAGGTTTGGTAGAATTCACTAGTGAAGCCATCTGGTCCCGGACTTTTGCTTTTGGGAAGGTTTTGGATGACTGATTCAATTTCGTTACTGGTGATCGGTCTGTTTAGATTTTCCAGTTCTTCATGGTTCAGCCTTGGAAGGCTATATGTTTCTAAGAACTTGTCCATTTCTTCTAGGTTATTGAATTTGGTGGCATATAGTCCTTCATAGTATTCTTGGATGATCCTTTGTATTTCTGTGGTGTCCGTGATAACTTCCCCTTTTTCATTTCTGATTTTGTTAATTAGTGTCTTCTCTCTTTTTATCTTAGTGAGTCTAGCCAAGGGTTTGTCAATTTTGTTAATCTTTTCAAAGAACCAGCTCTTTGTCACATTAATTTTTTCTATTGTCTTTTTGTTCTCTATTTCATTTAGTTCTGCTCTGATTTTTATTATTTCCTTTCTTCTGCTGACCTTGTGTTTTACTTGTTCTTCTTTTTCTAGTTCTTTAAGGTGTAACATGAGGTTATTTATTTGGGATTTTTCTTGTTTCTTGAGATAGGCCTGTAATGATATAAATTTCCCTCTTAAAATTGCTTTCGCTGCACCCGAAAAATTTTGGTAGGATGTATTTTCACTGTCATTTGTTTCTATGTATCTTTTGATCTCTCCTATAATTTTCTTTGACCCGGTCATTCTTTGAAAGTATTTTGTTTAATCTCCATGTATTTGTGTTTTTTACTGCTTTCTCTTTGCAGTTGATATCCAATTTCAAAGCCTTGTGATCAAAGAATATGCTTGGTATGATTTCAATCTTCTTAAATTTTCTGAGGCTGATTTTATGTCCCAATATGTGGTCTATCCTTGAGAATGTCCCATGTACACTAGAAAAGAATGTATAGTCTGATGTTTTAGAATGAAGTGCTCTATAAATGTCAATTATGTCCATTTCATCTAATGTGTCATTTAGGGCTGCTATTTCGTTATTTATTTTCTGTTTGGATGATCTATCCATAGCTGTCAATGATGTATTTAAGTCCCCTAGTATAATTGTGTTTTGGTCAATTTCTCCCTTTAGTTCTGTTAGTAGTTGCTTGGTATATTTCAGTGCTCCCTGATTGGGGGCATAAATATTGATGACTATTATGTCTTCTTGTTGTATAGTCCCCTTTACCATTATGAAATGTCCATCTTTGTCTCTTGTTATCTTTTTCACCCTGAAGTCTGTTTCATTAGATATCATTAAGGATATCTCTGGATACATTTTGCTTGGAGTGCCAATTTCCACCCTTTCACTTTGAGTCTATGCTTGTCCTTGTAGCTGAGATGTGTCTGTTGGAGACAACATATCCTTTGGTTTAGTTTTTTGGTCCATTCTCATACTCTGTGCCTTTTTATTGGGGAGTTCAGTCCGTTTACATTTAGGGTGATTATTAATATGTGAGGATTTCCTGTCATTATGTCTTTCATTTTCTGGTAATGCTGTGTCTCCATTGTTTCTTTGCCTTTTTGTTGTTGTCTATTATTTCTGTGTGGTGATATTCTATGATGTTTCCCTCTGTTTCTTCTTTTATTACAGTATATATTTCAGTTCTGGATTTTTTTTGAGTGGTTACCCTTAAGTTTATGTAAAAGAAAGTTTGATATTTAGAGTATTCCATTTTCTTCTGCAGGCTTACTTTCTCCATTCCCATATTCTGGTTCAGGCCTTTACTTTCCCCCTTTCTACGTTTTGGTTGCCACAAATTTTCCGTGTTGATAGTGGTCGAATAGCCTCCGTTAGTATTTCTTGTAGTGCAGGTCATGTATCAGAAAATTCCCTCAACTTCTGTATGTCTGGAAAGGTCTTTATTCCTCCTTCATATCTAAAGGATATCTTGCCTGGATGTATTATTCTTGGCTCATAATTTCTCTTTCAATAGTTTGAATATTTGGTTCCACTCCGTCCTGGCTAGTAGAGTTTCTGCTGAAAAATCTGATGATTATCTAATGGGCTTTCCTTTGTAGGTTACCATTCTTCTTTTCCCTGGCTGCCTTGAGAGTCTTTCTTTGTCGTTGATTTTAGACATCGTCAATGCAATGTGCCTTGGAGAAGGCCTGTTGGAATTGAGGCAATTAGGTGTTCTATTTGCTTCTTGGATTCAAGGATCCTGTTCTGTCCACAAGTTTGGGAAGTTCTCATTAACTATTTGTTTGAATATGTTCTCTGTCCCCTTCTCTCTTTCTTCTCCTTCTGGTATGCCCATTATTCTTATATTGCTCTTTCTGATGGAGTCAGACAGTTCTTGTAGAGTTTGTTCATTTCTTTTAAGTATTGAGTGTCTTTCTTCTTCCTTCCGTGTAATTTCCAGGTTTCTATCTTTGATGTCACTGATTCTTTCCTCCATCTGGTCAACTCTTCTACTTAAGCTGGCTATTTCATTCTTAATTTCTTCTATTGAGTTCTTACTCTCCAGAAATTATATTTGGTTCTCTTTTAGAATTTCAATCTCTTTCGTAAAATGCTCATGTTGTTTTTTGATTGTTTTTCTGAGTTCATTAAATTGCCTTTCTGTGTTTTCTTGCATCTCGAGTTTTTTCAGACTGTAGTCTTGAATTCTATGACATTTAAGTCAGATATTTCCATGTCTTTAAGTTCCTTTTCTGGAGACTTTTCACTTTCTTTCTGAGCTGTCTTGTTGCCTTGGTTATTCATGGCAATTACTGATTTATTATTTCTCTTCCTAGATATCTACATGAGTGCCTTCTGCAACTGGTAGATAGGAAGCAGTCTTTCTTTTGTTTTCCAGTATTTGTTGGTAGAATGTTTTATTTTCTCTCCGACTGCAGCGTGTTTTTTTCTCTCTCACATGGTAGTGCTATGTTTTCTCTGCACTATTCCAGCTTCTCACACAATGGAGTGATTCCCTGGGAGACGGGCTTCTCCTCTGTTAATAGTTCGCCTGGGTCACAGGGCGCAGTGTCCGTGTGGGTACGCAGAGAGCTTTCAAAATTCCAAAGGTCTTCCTGCACCAGATTCAGAGCCTGTATGTTTCAGCAGTTCTCTTTACACCTGGAGGGATCCACCCAGATAGGTGGTGCCAGGGGCGGGGTGAGTTGTGAAAGGTTGCCCAGAGCAATGGCGACGACCCCACCACAGCCGGTCCTGCATCCACAGCTCCCTCCCCTTTGCCGGAACTTGTTGGGCTGTGAATCTGTGTCTGTGGTCCACAGTTCTCAGAACAGCAAGTATTGTGTTCTTTTGATCTGACACTGCTACTGTTCCGCTTCTAGCACCGGGCAGGTGGGGACTGGGTGATCTCTGGGAGGGTAGGGAGGGGCTGGCTTGTCTCAGTGCCTAAGGCTTCTGTTCTCTACTCAGCAGTGAGGGCTTAAACCACCGTTTTCAGACTTCTTCCCTCAGTCTTTTCTCCAAGGTCTCTGCCATGAGCGTTGGGTTCAACAGTGTTATATTATGTGCCCTCAGCCCTGTGGGCTATAAACGGAGCCCTAGCAGTCCTAGTTCTTCCCTCTCCCACTGCTGCGGTAGTTCCACGATGCAGCGAGCTCAGAGCACTGAGATAGGTCTTCCTGCTGTGCCCCCGTGGCTCCGTCCCCGCACTTCTCCCTTCCTCCAACCCCTGCTCGCGTGATTCGCCCACCTTTAGGTGAATTCAGTAGTGGGCCTCTTGGTCTAGTCTGCCTGCTGTACAGGGAGACATTTGTAGAGTTAGAGTTGTGCAATTAGTTGTAATTCCAGGGGAGATTTACAGAGGCTTGCCTCACGCCGCCATTTTGATGACGTCTCAAAAATGTGTTCTGATAAGGAAAATTCACCAAGCAATGACCTTATTAAATTGGTACTTTTCTGAATGTGTATTATATAGCAATAAAAAATTAGAAACAATTGACCCAAATTTGTTTAATTGGGCAAAGCTAGCTCCTTCAATTTTTTTATTTTAATTTTTGTAGTATTATTTTTAGTTTTTTAAGTAAAACTTATTGGGGTGACAATGGTCACCAAAATTACATAGGTTTCAATTGTGCAATTCTATAATACATCATCAATATATTGTGTTATGTGTTCACC
This sequence comes from Rhinolophus sinicus, assembly GCF_036562045.2. Classification (NCBI taxonomy): domain Eukaryota; kingdom Metazoa; phylum Chordata; class Mammalia; order Chiroptera; family Rhinolophidae; genus Rhinolophus; species Rhinolophus sinicus. The sequence goes on along the minus strand of NC_133751.1, from coordinate 132,774,590 downwards.
ACCCACATTCAGTTTTCCTTCCATTGCCATATATTTGACCCCATTTACCTACTGTAACTTTTCTACCATCCCCTCCCCCCTTACCCTCTGATAACCATTAAACTGTTGTCTGTGTCTATAAGGTATTGTTTCTTTATTTGTCCTGTTCCTTTGTTGCCTTAAGTTTTATATCCCGCATATGAGTGAAGTCATATGGTTCTCGACTTTTTCTGTCCGACTTATTTCTTTTAGCATGATAATCTCAAGGTCCATCCATGTTGTTGCAAATGGCAGTATTCCATCTTTTCTTATGGCAGAGTAGTATTCCACTGCGTATATATCCCACAACTTTTTTATCCAATCACCTATATATGCCCACCAGTAATCACAAAGTTATTTGATTTTTCCCGCCTCTAAATATATCTCATTTTCAGTTTGTATTTTATTCCTTAGACCTGAAATCAGTATTTCTCCAGAGCCCTGACTCCTTTTAGAAGCCAAAATCTGGGCACTAAGTATGGTAATTGCTATTGGAGTATCATTACTTTTAGACTCTTTCCTGGCTAGAGAGATCTAGAAACCCCTCCCCCCACACACATGCAGGCATTTCTTCCTAATTATGAGACCATGCTGATACCCCCAATTCAAATCAACCCACTGGGGTTTTCTCACCTTTCTCGTCTCATTTATATTTCTCCTTCTCACAGTGAGAACTCTGATTTCCAATAATATCAAGGTTATTCCCTCATTTAACTTTTTCTACAGTACACACACAATAGTTTTATAATCATTCCACCAATACTACTACCAAAAACAATCGTGCAGAAGAAGGTTCAAAGCAACAATCAGGGAGTTCATGCTAACTTACCTTTTTCACTCCCTTGTCATTATTTTAATTGAATTGTTTCTATTTTGTCAGGACATATAACACATGTTATTATTTCCCCTTGTCCCACCTTTATTTTGGTCACAAATCATAATATCGAATACTTCAAATGTATTTTGATTTTATTTATCAATTATTCCTCAATAAAGCTGGGGAAAACATTCAGTTTCTCAGTTGAACTAGCCACATTTCAGCTGCTCCATACCTTCATGTGACTAGTGGCTACTGGAGACGAACGCGCAGATACAAATAATTTCCATCATGACAGAAAGTTCTGTTGAACATTGCTGCTAGAGAAAATTGGATAAATACCAGTTTCAGTCCAAACACTGGGTGATTTTTGTTTTGCCTATATTTTATTAACTCTCCAACCAAACTTAATTTCTTATTTTCTTGCATCCTTCAAGTCCTATAACAAAATCAAATTGATTGTTCCTGTTAATTAAGGTTTGATTGTATGTTTAATATATAGTCTTCTCATTTAAAGTTATCAGTAAATTTCTACCATCTCCAGGTAAAATAATTCTGTCTATCAGTGATTACTTTGAAAGATGGGCCTCAAGCTATCAGCACATAAAAGATGTTACCTCTGCTGACTTTTTGCTCCTTATATACATCCAAAGGTGGCTGCCAATTTCATCAGCTTATAGACATTTAGCACCTAAGCTTTATCATAATCCTTACCAATGGCTTTAAGAAATGAGAAAAAAGTACAGGTATAGATCCTTAATTTGCTTGACTTGACCAATCCAGTTATAATTTAGCAAAATCATATTTCCCAAGTCTTTCATTCAAAAACAGAAACAGATAAAAGCAGCACTTTTCCCCCCTCTACTAGTCTGTTTATCATGAATATCCAATAGTCTCATCCTTAATCCCAGAAATTGTGAATAAACCATTAATAAATCTGTTGTCTGTTATTGCATTATGCAAAAATGATATGATGGATTTTACCAAATTTGGAATAGCTGGAACTGAAATACATCAAGGTGCCCACATGAGAATTTTGGAGAAATATGCCATATGAATTTGGATGCTTTGAACAGAGAAAACAAATAGCAGTTTCAAATTTGAAATTCAAATCAAAAGTCACAAGTGCAGACAATTGAAATTATAAAAATGAGATTGGCTATTGGACTGCTTCTCTCTTGGGCAGCACTCTGTGTTATGAACTAGAATGAGTAACACTAGAGATTTGGTTATTTTAATGCCATTCAGAGATTTCCCAAGCAACTCTTTTGCCATAGTTACCAAGACTTCTTTCTCTGGTCATAAAACAGATAAAGAAAGAAATGAGATATTAAATTGTAGCATTTGAATGAATACATTTCATTTTCCCCCCATTTTTTTCTTATTATTTTCAGGTGTACAAAACAATGTAATAATTACACCCCTCACAAAGTGATAACCTGTCTCCCCCAATCTACCACACCTTCAACATTGCACACAGCTGTCACAGTTCCACTGACCCATTCCCTGTGCTGCACTCTGCATCCCGTAAATATGTGTGTGTGTGTGTGTGTGTGTGTGTGTGTGTGTGTGTGAAATAGATAGATAGACAGACAGACAGACAGACAGACAGACAGACAGACAGACATATAGATAGATATAAAACAACACTTGACACCCATCAGTATTCAGCTTCAGCTGGAGATGCACACCACGGCAGTCAGGCACCTACACAGTCCATGAAGTGGTCTCCCCAATAAGACAAGCGTCCATCAGATACCCTGCAAAATGTTTATAACTTTACTGATTATACTCCCCAAGCTGTGCTTTGTATCCCCATGGCAATCTTGTGGTTACCAGTTGTGCTTTCTCATCCCCTCACCTTCTCCCTTATTCCTATCACTCTCCCATCTAGCAACCCTTAGTTTTTCCTCTATCTCTCTGAGACTGTTTCTGATTAATTTGTTCATTTATTCTATTCTTTAGATTTCACAATGTAAGATCATATGATATTTGTCTTTCTCCGTCTGACTTATTTCACTTAACATATCATTGCAAGTGGTAAGATTTCATTTTTTCTTTATGGCTGTGTAATACTCCATTATATAAATGCACCACAGTTTCTTAATCCAGTCATCTATACCAATGGGCATTTTGGTTGTTTTCATGTCTTTAGCTATTATGAATAGAGCTGAAATAAACATCGGGGTGCATCAATTTTTTTGAATTAGTGTTTTGGATTTCTCTGGATAGATACCTAAGAGTGGAATTGCTGAGTCATAAGATAGTTCCATTTCCAGTTTTATGAGATATCTCCATACTGATTTCCATAGTGGCTGCACCAATCTGCAATCCTACCAACAGTGCATGAGGCATCCCTTTTCTCCACTTCCTCACCAGCACTTGTCATTTGTTGATTTATTGATGATAGCCATTTTGACTGAGGTGAGGTGGTATCTCATTGTGGTTTTCATTTGCATTTCTCTATTTGTGAAGTTGAGCATTTTTTTTCACATTTGGTAGCCATCTGTATGTCTTCTTTAGAAAAAAAAAAAAAGTCTCTTCATGCCCTCTGCCCATTTTTTAATTGGGTTGTTTGGTTTTTTTTGGTGTTGAGTTGAATGAGTTGTGTTTTTTTTTTTTTTTTTTAATAATTTTTGGATATTAACCCCTTATCAGATGTATCATTGACAAATATCTTTTCCCATTCAGTGGGATGCATTTTTGTTTTATTAATGATTTCTTTTGTTGTGAAAAACTTTTTAGTTTGATGTAATCTTATAGGTTTATTGTATTCTCTTACTTCCCTTGCACAAAGGGATATGTCAGTAAAAATATTACTAAGGGTAATGTCTGCAGATTTTCTTCCTATATTTTCTTCTAAGAGTTTCATGGTTTCAGATTTTACATTTAAGTCTTTAATCCATTTTGACTTTATTCTTGTATATGCTGTAAGTAGGTGGCCTAGCTTCATTTTTTTGCATATGTCTGTCCTGGTTTCCCAGCAGCATTTATTGAATAGACTGTCTTTACCGCAGTTTAAATTCTTGCTTCCATTGTTGTAGATTAAATAACCATATAGGCATGGGTTTATTTTTCGACTCTCTATTCTGTTCCATTGATCAATGTGTCTGTTTTTATGCTGATACCATGCTTTTTTTATTACTATAGCCTTGTAGTATGATTTGATGTCAGGTATCATGATACCTCCCACTTTGTTCTTATTTCTCATGATTGTTGTGGCTATCAGGGTCTTTTATGGTTCCATATAAATTTATGATTACATGTTTTATCTGTGAAAAATGTCCTTGGTGGTTTCATAGGAATTGCGTTGAATCTGTATATTGCCTTAGGTAGTATAGACATTTTAATTATATTAATTCTTCCTGCCCATGAGCATGGTATGTGTTTCCATTTATTTGTATCTTCTTTAATTTCTCTATTCAGTATCTTGTAATTTTCTGATTACAGGTCTTTTACTTCTTTGGTTAAATTTATTCCTAAGTATTTTATAGTTTTGAAGCAACTGTAAATGGGACTGTTTTCTTAATTTCTTCTTCCGATATTTTATTATTGGTATATAGAAATGCAACTGATTGCTGAATATTAATTTTGTATCCTGCTACTTTAGTAGTCATTTATCAATTTTTTTTTTTTTTTGGTTGCGTCTTTGGGGTTTTCTCTGTATAGAATCATGTCATCTGCATATAATGACAATTTTATTTCCTCCTTACTAATTAGTATGCTTTTTATTATTATTTTATTTCTTGGCTGATTGCTGTGACTAGAACTTCCAGAACTATGTTGAATAAAAGTGGAGAAAGTGGGCAACCTTGTCTTGTTCCTGATCTTAAAGGGAATGGTTTCAGCTTTTCGCCATTGAGTATGATGTTAATTGTGAGTTTATCATATATGGCCTTTTTTATGTTGAGATATGATCCCTCTATTCCCACCTTCTTAAGCCTTCTTAAAAGTTTTTATCATAAATGGCTGCTGGATTTTGTCAAATGCTTTTTCTGCATCTATTGATATGACCATATGATTTTTATTTTTCATTTTGTTAATGTGGTGTATCACATTAATTGATTTGCTGATATTGAACTAACCTTGCATACCAGGAATGAATCCCACTTGATCATAGTGTATGATCTTTTTAATATATTGCTGAATTCTGTTCACTAAAATTTTGTTGAGGATTTTTGCATCTATGTTCATTAGGGATATCAGCCTGTAGTATTCTTTTTTTATAATGTCTTTGTCTGATTTTGGATCGGGGTGTTAGTGGCCTCATAAAAAGCATTTGGGAGCCTCCCCTCCTTCTGGAATTTTTGGAATAGTTTGAGGAGAGTAGGTGATGATTCTTCTTTGAATGTTTTGTAAAATTCACTTGTAAAGCCATTTGGTCCATGGCTTTTGTTTGTTGGGAGCCTGTTGATTACTGAATCAATTTCACTGGTAGTAATCAGTCTTTTCAGGTTTTCCATTTCTTCTTGAGTTAGTCTTGGAAGGTTGTATGCTTCTAGAAAATTATCCATTTCTTCCAGGTTGTCTAATTTGTTGGCGTATAGTTGCTCATAGTATTTTCTTAATTTTTTTTTCTTTTTTTTGTATTTCTGTGGTGTCTGTTGTCACTTCTCCTCTTTCTAAATGAATATATTTCTAGAGTACTCCTTAAAGATTTGGCAGTCAGCATGGATGTTGGCAGAAAATGGTTCACAAACTTGGAAAGGACCATATTAAATGACTGCCTGATTGGAGGTGATGGTAAAAGAATATCTGTGGGTTAAAGTTCAACCATTTCCAAGTCAGTTGCTATTCATTTCATTGGCAAGTCCTGGGCTATTCTCATGAACTTCACTTCCTTACCCTCCACTTAGAATTAAGCCACAACTTGTGAGATTTGTCTTCTTTCTCCTCCTTAAATCATCTAATAAATTTACACATACATGTGGAGACAAGTTAGGCTATGGAGTAAAAATAAATGGACTTACACTACTTCTGTTCATGCCTGTCTGAAATGTGAGAAGAGTATTATACCTAGAAAAAGGCTTAGTTTTCTATCATGATATTTTTATATCAGTCATGTAACAAGATGACTTAGAGGCAATGCATCACAAATCTCATTATAAATATAATGCTGATAAAAATGTAAATGCTGACACTTTAAATCTGAATTGTAAATGACTAGGTAATCTTATTTCCTTCTATTCTCCTCTGATTTGTAAGCTCGCTGACAGATTCAGTATTCTTAAGCCTTACGTAAGTTCATGAGTTATTTAGTTGAAAATATACTGTAGTGAAAATAGTCATTTCTGCAGATACTATCTCTTTTTCCATGAGAGAAAATATGATTAGGGAAATTAATTTTCTTACTGTCTAGCAAAAAGTAGATTCTTAAAACAGGAAGTAACCCATGAATGCATCCTGTATGTACCCATCATTTCAGAATAGGAAACCAAAATTCAAAGCAGTTGAGTAAATTGCACAACAGTGTATTAATCAAATTAGAGATCAGTACTGCAGGGACTGTTTTCCAAAATTTTATCTGCCAGATGCTTTCCGTTAGACTTTGTTATTTATCTATTCTTGAAACATTCTTATTTTATTTACAAACCTTTTATTTTCTTAGGTTTTACGTATCATTCTTTCTCAATGACTACTAGACATGTGAGTGTTACTTATGTTGACCTAAGGGGACTAATGAATGTTAGGATCTATGGAATACCTATTTCTAGACATAGCCATTCACTCCACAGAAACCCCCCAATAAAAACTCTAAGTTTGGGTCCTTTCTTCCTTCCTTCCTTTCTTCCTTCCTTCCTTATTTCCTTCCTTCCTGCCTTCCTTCCTTATTTTCTTCCTTCTTACCTGCCTTCCTTCCTTACCCTTCTCTCAACTCTCCTCTTCCCTTCTCTGTTTTCATTTCATTTAAATTTCCTCTACTTCTTTTCGTTCCCTCTCTTTTACCTCTTTCCCACCAATTAATACCAACTAATATTGTATTAGATCCCAAAGTATGAAGAAGTGAAAACATAGTCTCTGTTCCTATGGAATGAACAATCTCCTGGAAGTATTACTGGCAAAATAATTGTGGATCAAATAGTAATATTAATACAATGCAACAATATTTTATTGTTTTAATTGATTAATTGAGATTTATTGTTATTTTTTCAGCTTTACTGAGGTATAATTAACATATAATATTATAAGCTTTTTAAAGTCTACATCATCATGATTTAATATACATATACATGGTGAGAGGATTCCCCTCCTCTAGTTAATTAACATATCATCATCTTACATGTTTATCTTTTTTTTAGAATCCACATATAAGTAATACCATGTTGTATTTGTCTTTCCCTGTCTAGCATATTTCACTTAGCACAGTGCCCTAAAGGGCCATCTGTATTGTCACAAATGGTAGGATTTCCTTCTTTCTCATGGCTGAATAATATTGCATTGTGTATTATATCACATCTTCTGTATCCATTTATTTATTGACGGACACTTAGGTTCTTTGCATATTTTAAAGCTCAGGGACTGGAATTACTGTCGTGTCATTTTCTAACTTTCTTGAACAAGTAATACCTACGTATTAGTTTTAGCATGTTTAAATGAATTTGAAGACTGACCTCTACTGACCTCTTTACATTGTTATTAACAAGTGCATCTTAGAATCTATGAAATTTTGTAGTTATTTATATTTTTACAATTTATTGTTCTTCACAAAAACCTTAAAATATTATTTTTTGTATATCTGATATTAACTAGAAAGTATTAAGAGGTTATAGGCTATAGGGAAAAATTAGCAATGCAGAAGTGGGGGGAAATGTTTTTTGTATTTTTTCTCCATTTTTTGGATTTTTCTCTGTAGAGACTTAAGAAATGGAAGAACAATAGTCTACATAATTACTGAGAGAAAGGATTTCTATTCATATATCTAGGTAACATTTTGAAATTTTGACAGAACTGTCTCTGTGGATAGAATTATGGCCCATGGCCAGCTTCCTAGTGGTCACTAAAATCATCAGGGACAAAACTACCCACCTGTCCTTGTTCTCCAAGCCTGGTAAGTGCAATTGAATGCGCAATTATTCTTCATTCTCAGGAATGCTGGAGCAGAATGAGCAAACTTTAAATTTATATCCACTGTACCGGAAGATTTTAGTTCAGTCAAGTCAACACAGTATAGGGGAAAAACTGAATTCTTAGATCTGAGTTCACTTTCCACCTATGCCATATACTCCCAGTATGACCTTGCATAAACTCATTTGACCTTTTTGAGTGTCAAGTCACCATCTAAGAAATGAAAATAATATCTGTCTCACAGGATAAGTTTGTGATTAAATGTGATTAAATGTAAAATTCTTAGCACAGTACTTACTAGGCATTCAACAATGGAGTTTCCCCATTACTCTCTTCCACTCTCCGTTTTGGACTAAACTTCTACCTAGTTGATAAACTCTGGATAAGTCCTAATAAATCCTTTCTTAAATCCCTTGGAAGACACAGTTCTGATTATAATTAATTACAAAATAGATTGGTGAAGGAGAAGAGACATAACTATAATGTGGAGGGAAAAAACAAAAACAAAAAATGGGAGGTGAGAAGATCATGGGCACAGGAAAGATAACGGCTCTTTTGCTAGGACTTTTTAAGTCTGGTGAAAAGGTAGTGTTTCATATGTAAAATGGAGATCCGCATTATTTTAATGATCCACATTTTCATTAGAAAAGAAGATGACCTATATATAACTGCAAACATAAAGAAATAAAGAACTCCGTGTTTTCACATGTGCTATAGTAACGATACACTACCACATTCCTCTTCTTTAACAAGATTTTATGTTTATTTTTTCTCATAATTTAACATGAAATAAATGAGGTTGGGTAGAAGGAAGAATGCATCCTTACAGAGCAGAATGAACACTGTTGTCAAGTACAAATTGCAGAGTCTTTTCCAGCTTGTCCTAGGCCTTGATTTAGATCTCCAAGGAAATGAATGAGACAGCAATAAAAATATCGGTGTTGTGATCATTATGAATGTGTTTTATCAAAGCACACATACTTTATAATAAACAAGATACACATTTCTAATCCTATGATATTAAAAGTAGTTTCTATTGTTCCATGAACTTTGGGATTTCATTATTAACTTTAATCTCAAAAGCCTATTTTAAATGAATTAAAAAGCATTTTGATTCTGTAGCACAAATGACCTTTGCTAACCAATTTGGTCCTTCACAATCATTTTACGACCCATCATTTATACTTGGGACTTGTCAGACAGATTTGTCTTACACTTGATTGCTTACCCCAATCAGTTTTTGTTGGTGTTGTATTTGCCATTTAACTAAAGTATTGATGTTCTATAAATTACAGTCTCTTACTTATTATTGGCACTGAAATTCTGTCCTTGTTGACAGCTGTTTTTGTTTTGAAAGTCACCTAAGCTATGGTTATATGTTTATATTACAGTAGATCAACTACTTTTCTACTTTAGATTAAGGCAAATATTGTATTGGACTCTTTTGATAGTTATTCAAGGTCTTCCTCTCTTATAATTTCATTACTTTTTATGAAGCACCGAAGGTTCCATCATGCTACATTTGTTGAACTTTCAGTATGAGGGAAGGTAGTATAGTGTAGTGCAAAGGAAATGGAATCTGAAGTCAGATTGGTTTAGGTTTGATTGACAGCTGAACAAGGAGCAGCCACTGTTGCTGCTTCTGAATACTACTTTGATACTTCTCTAAGACTCAGTTTCAGCATCCAACAAATGGGAACATTTGGTACCCAGCCACACTGTTGATATGATGATTTTATGATATAATAGACTAGGAAATAAAAATAATTGACAAATAGATGTTATAAATCAAATTTGAAGTTTAAGTTAGATTCTGCTGATCTCAGCTCATGTGCCCTCTTATCAGCCAGGCCTTCCCTGAGCACCCTAACTAAAGTAGCCTCTTTGTCACAATCCTTACCGGCCTTGTTTTTTTTGTCTTATCACTTACAATTGTCAGAAATTATGTTGTATATTTGTTTTATAATTGTTTATCCACCTGAATATAAACTTAAGGACAAAGAGTGTACAATTTGTCCACCAATATGCGGTACAATTTGTTCACGGCATATTGTAGAAGCTCAATAAATGTATTCAAAATGAATGAATTCATAGCTGAACCCCTAACTGATACAAAAGCACTGTGTTTGGTGCTGCAGGAGTTTAAATATGAATATTTAAACTAAATGTATAAATATTTAAACTAAAGCTAAATGTACCTTCTTATTCAGTAGGTGGGATACGACAAGTTAAACAAATACAGTACAAAGAAATTAAGCTCACCACCATACTTAAGATCCAAAAAATGATAGAGCTTAATACACAGGAGAGAGCACAGGAATAGGAAGGTGTATTCACCCTACATGGAGACATCTAGTGCAGTTTATTATGGTGTTGATGAGAGATATTGGGGTACTATTTCAGGAGTATACACTTGTGTTTCTCCAACTTCACTCTGCAGACCAGCATTAGGGTAGTAGATATAGTATCTGAGCGAATTCTTCAATTGTGTGTTTTCATTTCTGTTCTAATCTCAAAATTAACATAATTTTACTTCAAATCATTGGTTTGGCCATGTTGTAACCAAATATTTCCACATGATTTCAGTGGCTGAAATTTTGTTTGCCTTTATGATAACATGGACATCCGACTCTAGTAAATTAATGTTATAGGTGAATGAGAAAACTACACCAGTGGAGTTAATGTGTAAATAATATATATTAGTCAAATGAAGTTTCAGATAAGTTTCTATGGAGAAATTAGAGGGACAAGAGGTAGGGTATGCATACAAACTCAAGAAAATTTATATTATAGTTGCTAAATCATATTCTCATCTTAAAGTGAGCTTTTGTTTCAACAACATATTATTATTTATATATTATGCTAGTATCACTTCAAAAGTTTGTTTTGCACCTTAGTTTATTTACAAATTTTTTTTTTCTTTTGGCTTATGTTGTATAACTATCAATATGGGCATTTTACATGTAGGTTTTTACTTAACTTATGGTTCAGTAACAATATGAAAATAGTCATGGTCTTCCTCTCTTATCATTTCATTACTTCTTATGAAGTACTGAGTATTTTCTATGTTTGCATGCTAACATTTGTTGAACTTTCAATATGCTGTAAGGTGGTATAGTGTAGTGTGAAGGAACTTAACTTATGTTTCAGTAACAATGTGAAAATATAATGTAGGTCAACACTTGGAGTCTATGATTTTATTTTTCCATTAAAATAATTTTAAACATTTGTAATATTTGAGGAATAATGGTAGGTAATTCTAATTTCATCCTTCCTTGCTTTATTTCTGCCATAATTTCTGCGTCTCTATACATTGATAGTGAAAATTCTTTTAGTGACAGTTGGAAAGGGAATGGGGGAAAGACGTAGCCAGACAATGAAGATGACTAGGTTGCTTGAACTGGAGTGGTTTTCTACTCTGGAGACTATGGGTATTGTCACGCCAGTTGCCACAATATGGAAATATGTTGGGGGAGTTAAACTAATTACTACTCTTTGGTACATGTTGAGCGTGAGACCTTAATATATTTCCAGATAAAGTCATATAGATTTAGGCAAGAAAGAGGAATTAGGATTAAAAAAGAGAGGGTTTAGGGGGCACTTGTGAAGGGAAAGCAGCTGAGGTCCTGACAGTAGGTGAACTCATCAAAGAGGGCCAGAGGTAGAACTGGGATGAAAACTTCATTTAGAGGTGTGAATGAGAAAAATAAAATAAAATTACTAAATATGTCTTATTCAGAATTTGTATCCACTTTAGGAATTTTTTAAAGGTTATTTTAAAATTGACTGTATACGATGTTACTTTTAAAAAGTACATTGAATAAAAGATATTTACCAGAATAAACCAGAAAGAATTGTGTGATATGGGAAACAGTATTTGAACTGGTAAGGAAATAATGTAGTAAGGGAGAGAGGAAAGAGAAAACACCAAGGACATATGTACCATAGGACAGCCTTTATTTATCTTGGAGATATATATATATATATATATATATATATATATATATTTTTTTTTTTTTTTTTTTTTTCTTTTTCTTTTTTTTTTCTGTAGAATATAAAGAATATTTTTCTTTTCAGGTTAATGTGAAATCAAATCTGATGATACATATAATAATGCTCTGGAAAATTATCATTACTGTAGAACTGTTTGCTATAATTTTTCTGGTCAAGCTTCTTAAAATTGATATATTGCCTTGCAAACATTTTCCTTAGTGTTTTATTACTTTTACTTATATTTCTATTTTTACCTTCTAATTATTTTTAACATTTAATATTCATGAACATCAGGAATAGTCTGTATAAATTGCTTTTGTTTATATGTTTCACATTGTGAATTAGAAAGCATTATGAAGCCATTAAGTTCATTAGCTAGAAAAGTGGCTCAATTTTGAAAGATAGATGATTTGCAAGTGGTAGGAGGAAGAACAGTAAAACTAAATTGCTTCTCCTTGCCACCTTAAAAAATTTAACTCAGATTTTCTAGAAAACTTAAAGAATTAAATAATTTAATTACTTTGAATTTTTGCAGCCACGATAAATAATTCCATCAAAATGATAGAATTACCTAAGAATTTGGCATGTATTGACTATAAAATATAAAAATACAATAAACATAGCCTATGGGAGAAATAGCTATCTTTGGGACAGTGGTAAAAATTGGGGCGCAATTACAATAACATGTATCTTATTTTCAAAAGATCGTCTGAATTTTTTTTTTAAGTTTACAGTTTTATTTTCCTCCCACCCCAAAGAGCACATGGATGTCTGTCACTAAAACTCTCAGCAGGCATCAGTATGCAGGATAAATTGTATAATGGGCTAAAATGTTGGATAAAATATAGCATTACTGTAGAGTCAGAGTGCTGGTTTCAAGATTATATGATATATGAACAAAAAAGTTTATTTGTTTTTTATAAATAAGAAGCACAAGCTTAGTTGGCATTTCGCTATAAATTCTAACATGGTGAAACATTATGTTCTTTGCTATAATGAAAAGGACGGTTAAGTGCTACACATTGCAAATGAGAGGAACGTAGAAAAAAAGAATCTCACTCAGAACATCTGCCAGTTTGGCTTTTCTACCATTGTGGTTTAGACGTAATATCCATACTGAAAATATACTTTTGAAATCTCCACTACTGGTTCATTATACCTACACATTATAAACTGAGCTGGCAAACTACTTGAGGACAAAATTTTGCATTTCTATTCCTAAATTATTAATATTTTTATGTTTAAGGGAAAACCAAAAGATAATTCTATTTCCTTTGACCTTTATCTTAAATATGAATACATTGACTTCTTTGTGGCCCTAGAATATTGAAGTGATGACACAATGCCTTCATTTAGCTCCCAGAATGTTTTCAAGAGGCAGAGATGTGAGGAGGGAGAGAGTGGTGATGAGGTTCCTAGTTCTTATTTGACCCCAGCAAATACTGCAAAATATTTCAAAGAATTAAGGTGAACAAACAAACAAACAAAATAATAAAAGACAATATAACATAGTAAATATTAGGAATATTTTAAAGCACAATAATTGTTTGAGGACAAAAAATAATTTATTTCAGAAATATTTTATTTGTTTTTGTTTTGTCTTTTTATAGTAAGCTCAAGGTTATGGAAGATTTTGAAAACCAAAAAAAGGAATACTTAAATTGCAGCAAATGGATTAAAGTAGCCCTAGGGAGGGGAAAGAAGGAAAGTAATCTTGAATGACTGATTGCTCTGCTAGAAATTATACCGGAGACTTTTTTTGATGTTGTCTCTGCCTGTGTCTCCTTTTATTCTGCCTAATTGCTTATCTGCCTCTGACCTTCAACTTTTGGTTGGTTTTCCTCTTTCTATGGCTTTATTGTTTTGTTACTAATAATTGTTTTTATTTCTCACAGTTAAGCAATCTTGAGAAAGTTTCTTAATCTCTTAAACATCGGATTCCTTATCCATTAAGGTGGATGAAAAACTAGCGTAGATTTGTTGGTAACAGTATACAAGGCAAATAATGCAGTGCCTGATGTATTTACTTGTTCGTGATTTATTGCATGTTGGGAAACTGCTATGTATTTATCATTATTATTAATTTTGTTGCTATTATTATAGGACAGTACCAAGCCAACATCCAACACACACACACACACACACACACACGCACGTGGTGGCACAAGTTCATGAACTTTCCACCGTGTAAGTGGTGGAAAATATTGGATCTATCTTTATATATCTGAATTGGTGTCAGTGTGTATTCATTCATTTAACTAGCATTTATTATGTCACTTGTGTCAGGAAAGGTGCTCATCACTAAAGATGCAAATGAGAAGTGGTTTGTAACTCAAAGGTATTTACACTATAGAAAGAGTAAATATACATATAAATAAATAAATGCTATAAATTATGGAAGTTTATAAGATGAAAATTTATAGAGATTACACTCTGGATACAAAACAAAAAATACGTCTATTCTACATGAGTGTGAGGGTAAATGAAATTTAGAAAAGCTACTTAAAGAATCTGAGTAACTGAAACTTGGCAATCAAACTATGATGGACGTTTTTTTCCCCTGATATCCCAAAGACAAGATGCTGTAAAATTATAAGGATATAGCCAAAATTAAATTAGGTTACCTATTTAGGTAATTTCGATCCATGTGTCACAATTAGATGTTAAAATGACGGCTTGCCAAAATTCAGCCAGTACTTTATTTTTATTTTATTTTATTGTTTATTTTATTTTATTTATTTTATTTTATTTCTGTGGGCCATTTATCTATGAACTTGAACAAAATGCCAGGTTTGGAAAGAACTAACAGAAATATTGGAATGGGGAGCAAGATCTGATTTTCAGCAGGAACCTCAAGATGTACCCCAAGTCTGCATTATGGATGCTATTGTGAAAGAAGTCAAATTCATGTAGGATACGATATGCACTCTATTCTAATTTGCAACATCTTGTCCATTTTTCTATGTTTTATGTAAAAAAAAAATGTGAGGAAGGAAATCTAATCTTCAGAGAATAGTGACATAGTTAGTTAAATACTGGGTAACTTGGTTTTGTGAGGAAAGGTCTAAAGAATGAGTGTTCATCTCTGAGAAGTAACATCTGGGGACTGATCATTTACTGATTTCAAACCCTTTGATGGTTGCAAAGTGAAATATGTTTAATGGTGATTCTCCATTAGGAATGTAGGAATCTCCATGTGAAAGTGCAAACAAAAGAAGTGGGATTCCTATTGTCTGAAACAGAATAAATACACTCATGTAAATGCTGAATCAGATGAACACTTGCAGATCCCTTCTAAATACACTTGAAAACTTTTAGAGTATGAATTGCTAGAATACAATTATTTTATTTGTGAACAAAAATTTGTGCATTTTGTATAAATGGAAGATTTTTGGATGAGCTATATTTTCTTTTGCCAATATCTAAGAAGCTTTGGTATATATTTGTAAATATACCAAATTCAATTAAAGGAGGTTGCATTAAATGAAAAACATTTATCACTAGAAGACATTTTTCATAAATGGTGTTTTCTTCTATATAGTTTAAGTAAATTCTATTTTGGATGAGCAAGGAAAGCACTTAAAGTAATTGTCATTGAATTTACATAGCACGTTCAGTTAAGACATCTATATTTTACATGCTACTGCTATTGCTGTCTTGTTTTTATTTACACTGATTTTAATTTATGTCATGAAGTATGATTATTAATAGTTTTATTTTCAAGATAAATTAACATTTGTCTCACCAATTGTCATGACTGCAAATTCTTTCTGTATTTTTTTTAGTTATCATTCTACAAATACTTATGAGGTAGTTATTCTAAGACAAGAGATAATATTAAAAATGAATGGTGAACATAGAGTATGATATACAGATGATGTATCACAGAAATGTACACTTGAAATCTTTGTAATTTTACTAACCATTATCACCCCAATAAATTTAATTAAAAAAGAGTGCATTTTTAAAACCCAGATATCACTTGTTTAGGCATGAGAAGAAGGGGTACCTGGCTACTTCTTGATATCCATGTGATTTTTGCCTTAAACTACCCCATACTATGGCCAGGGTAAATCCAAAAACCTCCAACAACCTCTGACAATGCTAAATAAAAGATGAACGGGGTGGCGTATGTTTGTTCTTAGAATGTTGCTTCAATTCCACATCACAAAATGTCTCATACTAAATCAGCCTCCTTTTAAAATTTTCACCTTTGAAAATCACTCTCACAGAGCGTTCATGAGTTTAGCGGGTTTTATTGGAATTTGGGGAGTCATAGTACCTTTTTCTCTTGGCTTTCTTCCCATTAGCTTTTGCTAGAATCCTACTTCAGGATTATACTTAAATGTGCCCAACTCTCCTAATTCTGTCAGTCCAAGCAGGTCATTGCTCCACAATCTTATTTTCCAAATTTGGATAGCTTATCCCCTTTAAGGGGATTGACAGAAAAGATTCACTGTCCCAAGGAGGCAAATTTGTTTATGAACAGCATAATTCCAAGAAAACCTGTTATACCTGTTTCTATCAAAATTCAAATACTTAATGAACTACTATCCTGAACTGCTATGCTTGAGCAGTCATTGGAAGCTTTCAGTGGCTAATTGATATTTAGAAGCAATTCGCTAAGTCCACACAAACCTGTCAAATAGATGAAGGATGTAGTCAACCCCCACTTTCTCCCTGGTACCTCCACCCACTTTTGCCTTTGGAAAGCAAAAACTTAGGTCATTTTTTTCTTCCTTTACAGAATTGGGATTCATCTTTAATTGATTACTTATGACATTACTTATGTTTATATAAATGTATGCATGTTGTTCTTGAGGTGGTCTCTCTTCCATAGAAATTATCAAGGTTAGGCCCAAATTATTTTTAGATCTTTTTTCTCTCTCTCTGAAAAAAAAAAAAAAAAGAAAAGTGATACATATTAGAATAAAGTAGCTATAGATAATATATTTTAAAACTGTTATGAAGAGGAAAATGAATCCATATTATTAATATTGTTTATAATTCATTGTATTTACATAAAATCCATTTCTGTGTTTATTACCAATTTTTAATTAATTTATTAATTTATTTATTTTTACTTTTAGGCTTTTTTCAACTTTTCTATTTATAGTACTGTGGTATTCACATTTATAAAAATTAAGGATAAAGAGCATATTTAGTTAACATTCCAAAATGATGGACAATGGATTAGTTTATCTTTTCTGTAAATTGAACTTCAACAGATGTGTAACGCAGGTGTAGATCATCAACACTTTATGATATGCCTGCTTTTAATTTTCATCTAATGCCTTGATTGCTAAAAGTTAGTCATGTGTGGTATTAGAAAAATTTTGAAATGGACCCTAATCTGTTGTTAATTAGAAATAAACCATCATATTTTAACAAGATGGTATCATACTCTTTTCTGATGAAATGGCAGTTGCTTTTTTACCTTTTGTTGTACAACAATGAGCTCTGAGATTTGAGTGGTTAGAGGTTACCAGCCAAAATTATTACGATGTTCTGATTTAATATTTTCCTCTTTGTGAGATAGTGGACACTTGTTGATGTATTTTTAAAATATAAGTGCTTCTTTGATGTGTATACGATGAGTATCAGTCATGATTGATATTTAGAAATTAGTTCACTGAAGGGTTTACATGAATGTAACATAATTGCATTTCTTTTTGTGCCAATTGGTTTTTATTGCTGTGCTTAATGGTTTGTTGCATACTTTGCAGGATAATGAATTTCATTCCCTTGTATTATCTTATAAATAACCTGGTAATTTTTTAATTATGATAATCATAGTAGCTATCTTAACTCTTGCAAATATGTACTGCTCCATGCCTTTGAGAATTGGAATATTCAAACCATAGACATTATGGAGATACACCGGGGTGCCAAAAAATGTACACATTTTAAGAGATGTTATCTATGTATTACTGTTCAAAGTTCAATTGAATTATGATAGCAATGTGTAGTATGACATTTGCTCAAAAGATGGCGTTAATCAAATGAATGCTAGCACCATTCATTGTATTACAATTTTAATACATTTTTTTCCTTTCGTAAAATGGGGTACCAATAAAATGTATACACATTTTAAGAAAGGAAAACTGTATTAAAATTGTAATACTCAACATATACAGATAACAAAAGATGAATACAAGTCACATTTGAGTTCTGCAATTACAAGAGGTGCTCAAAGTGGTTTACCATCTGCGTCCATCTTCCGGTTACTGCGAACTGTTCTTTGAGCAATGTTGACCAAAGTGGCCATTGTGTACATTTTTTGTACACACACATATATATATAGATAGATAGATATAGATATATCTATATATAGAAAGGTATATGTACATATATCTATATATGTATATATGTATATATCTGTACACACATATATATTGAAAATATTTTCATATTTTATACTTGCTAATGTTTTCTGCTACTTATGTCCATTGTTAAACTTGTATATTTACATGACTAAAGATGTCATTTTATATTAGCTTCCTCATTAATTTTATCAATTCATTTGATGAGGGCATAACCCCAAATTGTTATTTAGTATAAGGCAAAAACTTCAGCCTCAATAAGAAGCCCATTGGCACTCAACTATGATGGATACATACAGTTTGTATTGATGTTTAACTTTAGAATAATGTTTTTCTTGTCATTCTTAACTATACTGAGATTTTGCAACATGCATATAAACTTTAAATGTTTCCTAATAACAAAGAAAGTGATATTTTTCTTTATAGAGTACTTGAAAATATATATAACATTCATCTGTACAACTTGACAAAACACTAACCTAAACTGAACAAGCAAATTTGAAATTCAGTATTAACAATAAAGATACATTTCATTATTATTTTGTGTTATGTGATCCTTCATAAATGTTATATTTTGATAGGTGGTGATGACAGTCAGATTTTCAAAAAATATGCTATTTGCAAGGTAAATACAATCCAGGCATTCCAGGTATTATAAGGTATGATCCTCTTACAACATTTTTGGGCCTTACTACCAGCATTTGAAGAAAAGGCAGCTTGATAGAATCTATATATTTCAAATACATGAGTTTATTTTTTTCATTTTATTTGTTCTTTGCAGCTGTCACTACCAATCACCAGAGGTATTAAGATTGATATAATTTAAAAGCACATATTTTTGATGCATATTATATCTATGGAAGCAGCCTGCAATTATTTTTTTCTTTTTTTTTCTTATTTCATTATTTATAGATTCTGTAATAGAACAACTTTATGCTCTCTAAACTTGAAATAAAATAATAAGTCCATCCAGTTATTATTTTTTGGTTCATCAATATATAAACAAATATAAATATTGAGCCTCCCTATATGGTAGTGATGCTTTGTTTTATTCCAATTATGCCTGGAATGTCCTTCTCTCTTGTAAAATTTTAAAAAACAGTATGTTCCAGTTTTCTTTAATATTTTAAATTTTTGTGTTTTATTAAAATATTTGACCCATTTATAATTTAGTTTTGTGTTGTTCAGCTTTATTTGTGCTTTTTAATGAATGGCTAGCTAGTGGCATCAATATTCTCTATGAAATAATATTCCTTTTTCCAGATGATCTAAAATTCCTTCTTATTATATACTAAATTTCCATGTATGTATGTGAGCCTCTTTTCACTTATATTCTGTTCCATTAACATATTTGTCTTTTTCTTCATTACTGAAATGGTTTATTACTATTTAATATTTTACAATAGTTATTATGTCTTATTATTATATATTTAATAATTTATATTGACAGGCACTGCATTACTATTTTTACTACAGAATTATCTTAACTATTTTTACCTGTTTGCCTGCCTCATGTCAGCATATAATATTAAAATTGTTACATATACAATTTTTAAAATTAAAATTAATTTTAAAATGTTAAATCCGCCTAACTTCCCAAGGAATGTTGAATGTACATTGAAAGAATATTCATTTCAAAAAATGCCAAGTCAATAACTTCCTAGACCTAAGGATGTAAAAATATTTATTTTTTAATTAACAAAAGATCAGCTTTATGTGATAAGAACCCATCTAATAAATATCACATAGTTTTATTAGATTTTAAAGTTGAATTCAATGCAAATTAATGCATCTCATTACACTATTGGCCACTTTATTTATCATGGCTACATTTTCTGGAACCAAGTTTTAAAAGATTAATTTATTGATTCTTGTTTGATTGGGGAGAGGTGAGAATTTTGAGGGCATCCCTACTTCACTTGCTTGAGAGAGCTGTGGCTAATCCCTGAAGTGTGTTTGAGCTGGGGTTGGAGATAAAATTAGTTTTGGGGCTGCTGACTTAAAAGCAAACTTCATATGCTAATGTCAAATTAAAGAAAAATTTTTCCCAAGTTATCAATTCCCAGTCTCCTCGCAAGAATTGTTAATAAGAAAAATCTAGCATATTTTAGAGTCCACTTACAGGAATATGTGGCTTTCTACGAGACGTGGTCAAACAATACAGTGAATGTTTAAATTAAAAAAAAATTACAGTAAAAGACAGTGTCATTAATCCCCCTCAAAATACTCCCCCTTTTTTCAAACACCCTTATCCTGTCATGCTTGCCACTTTCTGAAACAGTTCTGGAAGTCCTTTTTCCTAAGTGTCTTTAGTTGCACTGTCTTGTCTTTAGTTGCACAGTTGTGGCTGCCTCGATGTCCTAAATCTATTCAAAATGTTTACCTTTCATGGTCATTTTGACTTTGGGGAAGAGCCAGAAGTCACACGGTTGCCAGATCCAGTAAGGTGGATGAGGACACACCACAATGTTTTTATGTGACAGAAATTGCCGTTTACCAGAAGTGATGTGTGACATGGAACATTGCTATGATGGAGGATGATTTATGGCACATTTTAAAACACACCTTCTCTCAACCGTAGCTCACACCCAATTGACTGATTGAACAAGTTGAAACTTGTCACACACTGTTACTAAGGTTCGACGTGCTGCTTCCGTATTGAAGATCCCTGCCTTTCCTTTGGATGGCACTTGGCAACAGCATTCACTGTAGCTTTTGATCACAATGGAAAGGCTCCTTGTATCACATGGCTTCTTGTACAGCAATTTCTGTCAAATAAAACATTACAATGTGTCCTCACCCACCTTATTCACTGGATATGGCACTGTGTGACTTTTGGCTCTTCCCCAAAGTTAAAATGACCATGAAAGGTAAATGTTTTGAATCCTTTCAGGACATAGAGGCAGCCATGACAGTGCAACTAAAGACACTCATGGAAGAAGACTTCTAGAGCTTCTTCAGAAAGTGGCAAGAATGATGGAATAAATGTATTCAAAGCGAGGAAGTGTATTTTGAGCGGGATTAACGGCAATGTGTCTTTACTATACTGATTTTTTAAAAAAATTTAAACATTCACCATATTGTCTATCTGGCAATAGATGGACTGACCCTGCCAACATCGTGACATGTACTTAGGTATTGGTATAAATACTTTGCTACTCTTTTGAAATTCATTAGAAAACTAAAACAATAGTAAACTCCTGTCCTGTTTGGAATTGATTTACTGCCTTTCAAAATATCTAAGTAAGGTACTCAAATGTCCATCTTTTGTTTTCCTGCTTTATTTGGTATGCATATTTCCTAGGAGACTGAATTTTATTTGTATATTACTAATGCATTGCAGTTCAAGCTGTGTTTTGATATCTCAAACTGGCAATTTTTCACCCAGCTATCTACATTTCTTATTTAGAGGAATAGCTGTAGAATAAAGCCTAATATGAATATTCCTGAGCACACTTAGTTTAAGTATGTAGCAGAATAGAAAGTAGCATTTGTGAAAATCCACAAACTGTATTTTGGAAAATTGGGGGATGTGTTGTACATACGTAAGTGGGTTTTGATTACCAGGGTGACCAACCTCTTGACTTTGTGGGGGGGTTAGTGAAACAGATAGTACATCACCTCTCCATTCCTGCCAAATGTATTTATTATTGATATATTCCTTTGGGAGGAATACTTTCACATTTTTTTATCTTTCAAACATTTGCCAAATGAAAATGTGCTGGTGACTTCCATGATTTTTTGTCCACTTATGTGAAGCCTGAAAATAGCTAGAACAAAGGAATTCAAATCAACCAGTTAATCAAAATTCGTTGTTGAGGGCTTCCAGATTCTTTCTAACCTCTCATTCTTTGTGAAGGGATTTTATTGTTAGTACTTAATATTTTATGGGAATGCTGTCAGCTTCTTACAGAGCTCAAAGGAGGCATAAATTTTTCTGACATATGATCATAATTTCCATCAGTATGTTTAATGTCAGCATCTGTAGGATTTTTTTTGATTTTTAAGGAGGAAAAAAACAAATTCCAGAATTGTCGAATAAGAATAACCGTACATGTTTTATGAAATTCTTATTACTCTGGGGATCAGAGGGACAAATATGCAATGGATGTCTCTTAGTGTGTTCTGGTTAACCTATTTTTCCTCTGTCTATTAAACTGTTCCTAGAATAAGGATGTTGAGAACTAGTTTTGCATATATACACATATGTAATTTATGCTCAGGTAAAACGCACACAGTATCCATATGTATATATTACATATATATACACATTTATATAGTGTAGTAAAGGATATTATATTACCTGAAAGTTAATCATGTATTAAAAGTGAAAAGACATTCTTAGATAAAATGAAATTGAGGCAAATCCAAAATGTTTAAGATTAGGGATGGTGGCTGTTTCTGTAGTTATTGCATTTAAAATAAAATTTCTTCAGAATACTACCCATGTCACACAGCACAGGACCACAAAAGAATCTTGGGATACGTTCTTTCCTTTGTGACAGGCTTTAATCGACCAGGGTTTAATCAGTTTGTTTTGCTTAATACCATTCCTATTTTATTCTTTTTACTCAGAACCATGAAGAGAAACATGAAAATTGCCTCTACTGGCAAAGCGACAATTGAGTGAATAACCCTTCCAAAGACAGCAACTGGTTTAGTTAATTAACATCACCTTTTAACTAAATTGAATGAATCATCCAGCTTTGGCATTAAGTAAATTCAGGAGCTAAACAAATAGTAAATACTTGATCTATTATTGATGGATTTTGCTATTGGAAATGCATGTTGTACCAAATTTAATTTTGGCCATGGTGTTAGCAAATGTTTTCTTCTGAAAAACATGTACAACCTTCACTAATGCTAAATTTACTCCATCAATATCCTGTTTCCCCAAAAATAAGACCTAACCTGACAATCAGCTCTAATGCGTCTTTTGGAGCAAACATTAATATAAGACCCGGTCTCATTTTACTATAATATAAGACCGCGTCTTATATTAATGTTTGCTCCAAAAGACGCGTTAGAGCTGATTTTCTAGCTAGGTCTTATTTTCAGAGAAACACAGTAGCTAGATTGTTCGCCATCATTTCACTTTCATTTCTTAGAATCATAGGTTTAAAGAGAAGTCTTATAGTTGGTATGTGTTTCCAGGATAGAATTTGAAATATTAAGATCTGACTATAAAATTTTGATGTGGCTTTGAAATCATTAAGTTTCACTTACTATTAAAAAGTAAGAACTTTGCAGTATCTGTTAACTCTACATGTATAATACCTTTCATTGCTTTCATTTTAAATGCTTAAGGGTCATATTTAGCATAGGCCGTAAGTTTAGTACAGCAACTTTATTTTTTCATGTAAAATCTTCATTTTCTTTTTGTCATTTTATAACGATTCATATTGATTATTGTGAGATGTTTTAAATTATCAACATGCATTTTCTCAGAAAGGTATTGCGAGGCAGTTGGGATAAAACTGACCAAAACAGAAAACAAAAACAAAAACAAGAAACAACTGGAAATAATTTCTAATTTGATTAAAAAAAAATTCTCAGAATTTGTGAATTGTGTACTTCTTTGGCATTTTCTTAAACATATTAAGCCAAAGCTAACATGATAAGCAAGATTTTAAAAACTAGCGATAATTTGACCTTGAACAACCAAAAAAAAAAAAAAAACCCAGAAAACAAACAAACAAAAACAAAATACTATTGCAGTTCATATTCTGACAAAGCAAAAAGACATGAAATGATTGAGACACAATTTTCATTATTTGTAGAAAGCATGATTATACACCGAGAAAACCCAAGAGAATACACTGAAAAACTTTAGAATTAATGAGAAAATTTAGTTAAGCATTAGATATAAGATATTGTAGCCTAAATAATTAAAACAATTCATAGTAATACGAAAATGGACAGCTAGATCAGTAAACTAGGCCCACAAAATCATTTTGGTGTGTTAATTTTTTATTACTATGCTTTAAAAATTAATACAAGTAAAATGAAGAATACCAAAATATTTATTTTTAATTATCACTTTGTAGGATCTTTGGCACACAAAACTTATTTTATTATAATCCTCATTCAATTATATTTATTGAGCATCTATTATGTGCCAGGAAAAGTAAAAATTACTGGCAAAAGACCATGCCTCTTAGATTATGCCATCTGCTCTTTTTTAATTGTGTTCTATCGTTTTCTCTTTTCTCATGCCAATCACATTGCCCTAACCCTAACCCTCCCAGCATGGGTAGTCATTCTAATTTCTACACTATATATATATTTTTTTCATCTACCACAAATTGTTAATATATTTGTATATATAGTCTTGAAAATATGCATAGTGTTCATGTGGATGTGTTTATTTTTAATGTACCAAATGGTATTTTTATGAAATTCATGCTCTTTCTTACTTTTTTATGTTTTTTATTCTGCATTTTATTTTTAAGATCTGTACTTTTGGCTGTATTTCTCCTGGATAATATTCCATTGTATGTCTATACATATGCCACATATCATTTACATATTCCCCTAGTGATATGGACATATAAATTGAATTCAACTATCCTAACATAAATAGTGTTATCGTGAATATCTTTCTATATATTGGCAGGCCCAGATGGTCTGTTTGGTTTGCTTAAGACATATCTTGTTTATGACTATGTCCCAGCATAGTATTTAATCTCCTTCCTTTACTCTTATCCAATCTCACTCTCCAAGAAACTTCTCTGAGGTGTATACCCAGTGTGGAAATTGCTTACTAGAGGGTATATGTGAAAATATTCTTCTTCAGAATATCTTTACTAGTTTTATATTCTATGCAGTGTATCTTGAGTTTCTGTTTTCCAGTCCTCATAAACAGTTGGTATTTATCTGCCATTTACTTTTTGATAGTCAGAAATATTTCATTGGCCTTATAAGTTGCTTTTTTTTTTTTCTTACTATTCTTCTTACCCATTGTAGCTTCTCTTTTCGTGAATTGATTATTCATATATTTTGCTCATTATGTATTAACATGGCCTTGTTTTGCTAATTTGAAAGGTTCCTTTTATATTATAAGTATAAATCATCTCCTTGTTTGATTTAAAATGTTACAAATAGCTTTTCCAGTTTGCACCCGGTATCATCACAATAAATCCTTAATTGTACTCAGATATGTTAGTTACCTCCTCTTATGTCACATTTTAAGCATGGGTATCTTCACCGTTAGGCGAGATTTGGAGCTTCTCCTTGTATATGGTGTTGATAGGGAATTCTTTCCATGTATGAGTTATCATTTGCAGAACATCTTTTACTAATTAAACATTTACAAAATAGCCCATTCTGTTTTTTAAAACAGTCTCTACATCAAATTGCCTTATGCATACAAGTCTGTTTCAGGGCTTTCTATTCCATTCCATTGTGCTCTATGGTTTTCGGCATCTGTCCTACTCTTTGAAATACAGTGACTAAGTGATATAATATCTGGTATGGAAACATTACCAATTTTTTGTCATTTTCAAAAGTAGTTTTAGCCATCTGTAGACTTATTTGCTTCCATAATTTTGTTGCTGTTGTTAAATCAATTGTTAAGTTTCAAGAAAAAAAAAAGCTGCTGGGATTTTGAAGTTGAATTGAATTTGTAGTTTGATTTGATGAGGATTAGGGTTTCACGATATTTAGTCACATCATTCATGCACAGGTATATCTTTCTACCTATTTAGCACTATTTAAATGTTTATTTATGATGCCCTGGTTCATTTATTATTAGATTATTGTTAGGTTAATTATAATATATGTTTTGTTATGATAAATGCATCTTATATTCTATTATTCTATTAACTATTTTAATTGGTTTTGGATATCATTTTATAATATCACAAACTTTCTGAGTTCTCTTATTAATTCTAATAGTTTTTTAAAAATGTATTCTGTTAGGTTTTCTGGGTACACTATCATATAATTTGCACAATAAAGCAAAACAAAACCAAAACCAGTCATAAGGCTTTCTGTTTCATGTTTGTCTGTTCTTTCTTTTTCTTGTCTTATAAAGTTAGCTAGAACCTTGTGTAACTCATGAACATGGATAGTGATATGAAGCATATCATCTCATTCTCAGCTTTGAGAGAAATATATCAAAAATTGATTCTCTGAATACATTTGCTATAGAATTTTATAAGTAACATTTTTCTACTTAAGAAACATGCTATTTTTAGATTTCAGAAAGATTTTATTGAAAGGCATTGTACACTATCAACAACATTTTATGTCACAGCAGGTGATAATGTAATTGTGTTTTGCTTTAGTTCACTAACATAGATAACTACGTTGATGGGTTTTTCTGACATTAAATAACTAAAAGTAAGTTTCACTTAATTATATCATATAATTTTAATACAGTGTTCAATTACTTTAAGTATTATTACGTTTAGTATTTTTATAATTATGTTCATAAATGAAATAAACCCATAATTTAAATTTTTTGTACTCTGTCCACAAGCTTTAGATTCAAGGAGATAACTTCCTCTATTTTTAGGATAATATATTCAATGATTGTAAAATATAACATTTGGAGATGTTTTTTGAGGAATCTGGGATAGAGCTGTAATTGTTATTTCAAATTATTTTATGTTAATGGTTTATTTGCATTATTTTGTGTTTTGTAATTTATCATATTAATTTTTCTAAAAAGTTATTGATTTTTGCTAGTTTTTAAAATTTAATAACTCATAGTTTATTTTATTCTTTCATAAATAAAATGTTTGCAACATTTATAGTTATTTCCTATTTTTTTCCTGTTTTCTGTCTTTATGGATCAAATAGACTCAAAGTACTTTTTTGATTTTATCTCCTCTACACAACTTTAAGTGGGAATGAATGGGTTAAAAAGGAATACCACAATATTGTAATTCTGCCTCAATCACTGTCTATTACCCTCTCCTTAATTGACTCTACAATTTTACACTAATATTTTCTTAAATACTAATCCACCTGAAGACAAACATAGCTATCATCTCATAGAAAAATATACAATTTAATGAATTTGTTTGAATAAACTGGAAACTTCTTTGTCATTTAAAAAAAATCATATTTTATTTTTTTCTATGAATTCTTTCAACATTACCTCCATAGTGATGCGTGCAATTTAACCCTAAAACTATTGGCCTTAAGTTTTTAAGCTAATATAATTGGCTTATTATTAGTCACTGAGGGAATCTTATAAGGGAAAAGAGAATGCAATGTTACATTGATAAATTCAGTCATGTATTTCTATACATAAAAAAGAAAATTGCGAAGGTGAAAGATTACTAAAATACCCATTAGTGGGTTTTATCACTTTTCTTGGAAATTATTATCATAAGAGTGCTGAATTTTTACAGGAAATTTTTGCCATAAATTAATTAAGATTACCTAATTGTGAAGCTGATGAAAGACAAAATATTTAAATGGTGTAAGAAAGATTAAGTTCTTGACAAGGGAAAAATTCAAGATGTTAAGAAAGTGCCAGATAATTGTAAGGCAAACAAAATTGAATAAATTCTGGAAATTCCATCTTCATTGGAATAAAAATCCATTCTTCTATATTACCATAGAATCTCAATGTTTTAGAATATGGTATCTTTGTGTATGATTAAAGTTGTCAACAAGCAAACCATTGAATTATCATTATTTAGCATCTTAAAACATGACACTGTTTTCAACTTACACTATGTCTTAATTATACAAATTCATAGCCATTTAACACAATGAGAATTTTCTCCATTGGCATCTGAACTGATGAATTTGGAAACAAAATGTTTCAAGATAGAGGTTTTAGTATATGTGATTTTTCTTTTTGTCATATCCATTGTACTTGGTAGGCAAAATTAAGACTTTTTAAAGAGAACATAAATGAGTTTTCTCATTCACTTATTTATCTGAAAAATGTTTATTGCACACCTACCATGCATATCAGACACGGTTGTAAGTCCTGTGTTGTTACCAGTGAAAACACGGAAACTCTCACTGCTGTCACAGAGCTTACAGGTTAGTGAGAGAGAGTCATTCAGCAATTAATTACATCCTGGGTTATTTAATTTCACTTTTTTTGTTTTTTGTTTTTTAATTTCAGTTTTGACAGTAGCAAAAATGAAAAGGCTTACAGTTCTATAAAAGCATATGGGAGTCGGGATGGGGAGAAATTAACTCACAGGGTGAGCAGTGAATGTTTCCTGGAAAGAGAAAAAAAATATCCTGGACCTAAAGGATGAGTGGAAGGTAGCCAGGAGTTAGGGTAGGGGCTAGGGGAAAGATAATTTTTTAGTGTCCTGACTCTCAATACCCATACAGCTAACTGATCCAGAGAGTGAGGTCAAAATCTAATCGAGACTGTGAGGTTTTTCCTGGTTTCAATTTTTCATTGCTTGGAAGTGAGTGGGAAGAGAGAATGTGATTAAATAGGATCTAAGGCAATCTGCAATGAAGGAGTTGAATGAAAGCCTTAGGATTCCCATTTGTATTGGTAGGTTTAAATTGTCATCCCTGCTGGTTGATGTTATTGTTCCTTGGGTAAAGCATTTGCTGAGTAAATGAGGTGAAGAGCAAACACCATTGCCCGTGGCTGCTCCACCCATACTGACTGCCTCAGCATGGAGGCCAGTGATTAAAAGGATGTGGAAATTTGCTGCCTCCAAACCTGAGAAGGCTCACTGCCATAAAGTGTAGTATGATGGAATATAGCTTTGTCTTCTTACTAAACTGTTCTATTGCGGAATAATATCTGGTTCAGGTTGTCTCTATATTATCTGTGAAATGCATTCTAATTTACTAACCATAAAAAGGGTAGTAATTTATAGGGAAAATACTTTTTCCAATTGTATTATTGAGATTGGCATAGGTTTTTAATTGTAGGTTATTTTAAATAATTCAAACGAAAGTTTTGCAATTAAGTAGAACGTAGATGGGCTGTGCCCTTATGATGTTATATTATATTCTTCCTCAAAGCACAACTTAGTTTGTGAGCATGCATTTAATTAAATACAAACAGTAGCCTTGACATTATCTTATGTAAAATCTGGATAAATAATTTCTAAAAGCTCCATTGGAATTACAGAATGACCACTTTAAATAAATTAAATTATGGACAGCACCATTCTATAATGACTGGTACGTATAACCAACTACTATTTTATAATGTGTTAAATGCTTGCTTCATTTTGGAGCACAGTAGTGTCTGAATATTAGGGCTAAATCTTTACCAAAAAGGTCAGTATTGAAGATATTCCAAGCACATTTCTAAATATAGCCAAAATAGCATGTGGAAAATATTCATTAAATCACAAAAAGAACAGAAGAAACCTACTGATTAAAGAGCTAAGCTTTTTCATGAGATTTCTAGTTACATTGGCAAGTAGACCAAAACATTACAAGAGGCTCTGAGTCTAATTGTTCCTCTCATTTTAATAATGATCAAAACAATTTTTAATAGTTGTTGCTACACAAGTATTTTTAATTTTAATAATTCTTGCTATTAAGCCATGATGTTAGTTTTCAAATGATTTTCATTTGATTTATTTCTGGGACTTTACTTGAAGTATTTCTGGTTACCCTCTAGAAAAGTGTGATCAATAGAATTTATCAGAGTTCGTTGTGTGTAAAGACTTTTCTAAATGTGTTTGGTAGATATTAAAAAAAGATATGTTTTGAACCAAATGGACAACATTTTTTGGTAAAATATCTGAACTTGATTAAGAGCAGCTCTTTCAGATTGTTGTCGTGCATCCATCTATTTATCCATCCATGCACTAATTCCAAAATATTAATTAATTACTTACTGCATGACATAAATTATTTTTTGAGGTAAAACAGTTAATTATAAAAACTAAAATTTACTGAATACTTTTTTTAAATCAAGAACACATACAACTATTTTATGTGCAATAAAGTAACCAATCTAAAAACTACCACATAAGGTAGATACTATTATTAGATACTACTAGTGAGGAACCAAGAGAAAGAGATGTGAAATGACTTGTCGTGTTCACCTAACTGAAAAGTGGTAAGATTCTTATCTAGTAAAACTCTAGGTAAGGGAGCTTTTAATCATTAAGCTCTTCTTTCTTCATGAGACACAGTCCCTAAAGTTTTTTCTAAATTATAGCATGGACTTTTAAATAAATCTAGTGATAAATACAAACCCACAAGTAGATAATTATAGTTCACTGTAGTAAAGTCTATTATAAGAAAGTTCTAGAGTGTTAGGCAGTGTAAATAGTCAGTAGTGCCTTTCAGAGAGTATGATGTCATGCAGTAGTGATTCTTTTTCACAAAAAATGAAAGTTATCCAATTAGCCAACTATTAAAATAGTAAAAAGATACTAATGGTAGGCTGATCACAATTTGCGGATCTCTTATTTAAGGGAAATGATTACTTAGTTTTAGGTTTTCTACTATGCCTTTTACATTTCGATACTTGCTTTAACTTGTCTGTCAAAAATGAATATATATATATATGTGTGTGTGTATACACACACACACACACATACATAGTCAAACTCAAATCATTATTCATACTTAGATTAGTTATTTCACAAATACATATATTTATCATTATGGCTTCATACCTTAATGAATTTTAGTTGTTATATGACAGAATATTTTCAATAGGTAGTACTCTTGCTACCATTATATGTGGAAATTAAATATGTCAATAACCCATCATGTTCTGCAAGGCCGTGATTACTTCTAGATATCAGTTTGGTAATCACTCCATGGATTCTATTTATGGCTGATGAAGTCTTGTTTGTTGTTTAACTATGTAGTTCATTATTCCGTATAAAATGTTTATCCTATTTTCAAGCAAAATAATGAAAAACAGTATCATCTGGAAAGGCTTTATAGCAATGAAGCTGTGATTACACACAGAAGCTAAAAGACTGGGGTGGAAACCTTTACCTAGAAAACTCTGGCAACAAAGCTCTTCTAATATGCATATACTGTGAAGTGAAAAAAAAAAAAAAGTTTTTGTTTTCTATTTTAACACTAGATTTTTCAAATTTAGGTATATACCTCTATTATGTAACCAATGAGAAGCTGATAAAATCTGAGTAATTTATGTGTCATCTAGAAATTTGTCTTTTTTAAATAAGACAAAAAAGTTTTCTATGGCAAAGGATTACATAAATTCATATCATTTTATAATTGAAATTTAGATTAATTTGTATATACTCATGAGAGTATTATTTAATATAACCTCTCTAATTTTGATTGAGGCATGCAATTATATCATTACTTACTCTTACTTCAGCTAGAACTATTTTTAAGATTTCTTTAATGAGAAAGTGCTCATTTGAAGCAAAACTACATTAAGTTGCATTTTGTTGTCAACTAACCTAGTTTGTTCTAGAGATGTATTAAATCTAAGGCCAAATACTGCATAACTGATACAAATATTTTACTTGTGGTTGGAAGACCACTTTATCTCTGAAAGAGAAAAAAAAAAAACATCAGCTTTTCCACCTAGAAACATTAGGATCAATATTTCTTTAAAAATAAGAAACTGAAGGTACATCCTATTATGAAATATGATTCTGTAGGAACAGCCTATACCTGGATGGTAGTAGTGACAGGTTGCAACAATCATTCTGAGAAATTTCATTACCTCTTCTCAGGCATATGTATCCATTAAGTTATTAGTCATCTCTCATTTAAAGTAATAGATTAAAGTATTTCTCAATGAAGACAGACACAGTCCTGCTTTTGGGCCTTTTCCTTAGAACATTCCCTCTACTTAGAACATTCTTTCCCTAGATATCCCTTTGGCTAAGTAAGTCACCTCCTTCAAGTCTTGATCAATTTTCTCTCTACCTTCCTACTCTCCTCCCACTCCCACCAAACCCTGTCTCATTGCCCCTGGCCAGTCCAGTTCCCTTTAACTCTGTTCTTTTCTTTTTATTTTCTTCCTACAGCATCTCTCATAAGGTTACCAGATTTAGCAAATATAAATACAGGACATCCAGTTAAATTTAAATTTCAGATAAACAACAAATACATTTTTTAGTACATGTCCCATGCAATAT
Source organism: Rhinolophus sinicus (assembly GCF_036562045.2). Taxonomy (NCBI): domain Eukaryota; kingdom Metazoa; phylum Chordata; class Mammalia; order Chiroptera; family Rhinolophidae; genus Rhinolophus; species Rhinolophus sinicus. The sequence continues at coordinate 132,742,335 of NC_133751.1, read as the reverse complement.
GGGACATACATATACTATTATAAAAATGTATTCCTCATTTATCAGCAATTCAAATTTACTTTTATAAATTTGGAAATCTTGTATTTTATCTGGTGACTTTAACTTGCCACCTTCTAATATACTATTGACTTTATTTATGTTAATTTTATATTTCTTGTGTCCCACCAAATCAGGGATCTCTAGTTTTTTCATCACTTGTCAAATGCCTCAAACACTACTGGTCTTGAAGCAGAGGCTCAGTAAATACTTGGAGGATAACATTTGTTCTCATAAAGATGACCCCAGCTTTTTGTGTTAATTTCAAATATAATCTCAATTACAGGGATTAGTATAGAGTTGATTTAATTTTAACAGTTAATTCATATTTTATGTGGTTATTAATTGGTAGAAAATTTATTCATTAAAAATACCTGACAAACTATATCAGCAATGACTAAACTAAAATATGGGGACATCCAGGATGAAAACTTCTTTCTAGGAGGCATAAAACTCATTTGGGAGCTATTAATTCTAATTTTCCTCTGTTACCCATGCTTGGAAGGCATATGTGTGAGGATTATTGTATTACTAAATTATTAATGTCCTTCATTTAGATACATTTTATTAGTTGAAGATTGCAAATAAACAGTTGCTCTGTGCTTTATATTGGGGTAAACGTGTGGTGACTTCTTTTTCAACAAATTAGGCTAATTGCCAAGTAGATTAAGCAAGGTGATTATTTTTCATTAGCTCATATCTATAGGGTCTCGTTCAGGTTCACTTCCCTTTCAGCAGAATGAAAGTTAGATTTTCTTTACTTTCACAGACATTACTAAAGTGGAAATACAATTTCTGGTACTTCAAGTGTCTAAAAACAGTCAAGAAAAAGAACCACTCCTTAGAGCCCTTACTGTCTGACAGAGTGGGTTGATGTTCAGGCCTTGTTTACCTGTTTATGGTAGCTAGATGCAAAAGAAGTTTCCTTTGAGCATCTAAATTGTTTTTAACGATATAAATTAGCTTAGAATGACCTCTGGTGTAAATCTTTGAGCATTTGGGTGGAATTTATATTGTTGAAGCGTGGTCAGTAGTGCGTGTATTGTATATGCTTATGAAAAGTAAGCTACATATATTGGAGAACTTGTAATTCTGGCTTGATATAAGCAATGATATATTTTCCCTATTTGACTGGTATTCCCAAAAGGAAAATGTGTATAGGTAGCAGTATTATCTCACCATTTGTTTCACTTACAGCCTCTTCTCTCATAATTAAATGGCTCAACATTTAGAAAATACAATTTGAATCTCTCTTAAATCCAGTAAAGAAAGCATGAAGTCCTCTTCAAGACTTGAAACATCTTTGTTTCAGTAATTCATGAGGTATCTAGCAATACAAGATTAACGAGAGAGAGAGAGAGAGAGAGAGAGAGAGAGAGAGAGAGAGAGAGAGAAACAGAGAGAGAGAGACAGAGAGATGGAGAGAGGGAGGGAGAGAGGGAGGGAGGGAGGGAGGAAAGAGAGAGAGACACAGAGAGAGAGACAAACAGAGAGAGAGAGACAGAGAGACAGGGAGGGAAGGAGGGAGGTCGGGAGGGAGAAAGAAAGAGAGAGAGAGAGAGAGAGAGAGAGAGGGAGAGAGAGAGAGAGAGGAAGGAAGGAAGGAAGGAAGGAAGGAAGGAAGGAAGGAAGGAAGGAAGGAAGGAAGGAAGGAAGGAAAGGGCCAGTGTTCTTACTTTGTCCAAACTCAGGAATCCCAGCTGTGGCTCAATAGATCCCCAGAAGCACACTGCTGATCAAATTACTCAGCTTCCATTTTGTTGAAGCTGAATGATAATATTCTTAACAGAGAATAGAAGGTATAAACACTAATATAAATTTCAAGTTTCACAGTCAATTTTCCCACCCACTCAAATTAAAAGTTCTATTCTATCTTCTTTAAAGGGATTTGTGATACAGCTCAAACATGAAACATTTTGTGTCCTAGAAAGTAAATGGATGTCTAGCCTTAATAAAGTCAGTCCATCTTAAAAAACAATTTCTCCAGTAAGAGAGCAAATAAGTAGAATTCATCCTGAAAGGTTACACTTTGTGTATCAGTACTCAATTATCAAGTCATGAGGCACGCTGAAGCGTTCAACCAAAATACAGAGAAATGTCCTCTACACCAGAGTCATAAGTATGTATGTACATGAGAAGTCAAATGCCCAAATGTGTTGGCTATGAAAGGGAGGTATATTTAATAATGTTCTTATCACTTATTCCCTAATTTTGTCTTCCCAAATGCCAAAAGAAATCCAGGCTTGTCATAGTTCAGTGGAGTGATGGGAAGGAGAAATCAAACAATTGCTAAATTAATAGTAGAGTGATGGAAAAGATAGAACATAGAGAGTTTATGGAATAAATCAACAACAACAATAATATCGTCTATCAATTTTCCAAGTTAAGTGCAGTGGCCCTGTAGGTCAGGAGTCCTTCGTTGTTATTTGATACTCCTTTGTTGAAATCACATTTGTTCATATCGCCAATGCTGATTGTTTGGTTTGTTGGCTGTCATGCCTATGATCCATCAGACTATGACATCGTAGCTTTGATTGTAGGTTATTATGACATTGTATTTATGTATGCCCTGCTTCTAAGCGAGGATCTGCTCTTTAATAGGTTCTCTATAAATGCATTTAGTGAAGATATATCATATGAGATGGGAGGTGGTCGGTAAATAAGCCACCCTCATTGTTTTTCAAAACTCATGGGAACCTACTTGAGTCAACATTTACTCTTAACTATTCTGGTACTTTGTGTTCTCTGCTTTGGTTTTTCTTGGCTGTATTTGCAACTGCATGTCATATATTTTTTTATATAGTATCAATTATATAAATATTGTAGACATTTCTCTGGGAGTTTGATGTAAGAACATTAATTAGTTGCATTTTGATTGAAGAAAACTCAGGCTTCATGTGTTGGTGAGATTTAACATACTAATACTACCAAAAAAAAAAAAAAAGGTCCTGGTACATCCATCTGGTCCTCTATTTTCATTCATCATTCGTTTAATCATTCAAATAGCATTTATTAACTTCCACTTATCACTTAAACCCATGATACTAATGCTTGGCAGATACATAGATAGAGAAGAAAAATGTTGTTTTTCTTAAGAACTTTTAGTCTACCAGGCTTATTTTCTCTATGCTTGCAAAAGCCACATTCTTATACAATATGTGGTTGAAATGTAAAGATAATCAGTGTGTCTTTTTTTAAGTCAGGAGAGCCTTTATGATTATGATAAAAGCTAAAGGTTTTTCTCATCATAATTGCATATTGTACATATATTAACATTTTTTATATATTGTTTTGGAGGGTTTACAGATAAATAGAAGTCTACCCATGGGTTAAATATTAGTCAAAGTCTTCTAAAATTTATATTTTAAAGATGAAAGAAAGGGCAATCAGAGCAGATAAAGTGCATTTTTACAGTCCATCACTTAGTTTTGATCTCTTTCCCTTTAATAGCAACTTCTATCAATTGACCTTCAAAGATTCTCTCTTTCCTGTTTCTCATTACTCTTAGAGCAAACGTCACCTGTACCACCTTTCCCTGACAGTCTGTTTCCTTATGGCAGTCTACAAATGTTGTAATCATTGTAACATCAGTTGTGTTTTCCATCCCTATATAATTACTGATCTGAATAATAATGTCAACCTCAAGCAAAATCCCATTTCTCTACACCCTCCATCCCTCCTACCATCCTAAAATAATGAGTTGTTGAAAACCTAAGCACTATGTAGTTTCAGTTCTTGTATTTAATTTCCCTATGTAAGTTAATTATTTTATAGAAATATCACTAGGCGTAAATGCAGTTTTAAATGTCAAAATGATACAAGATTTCTTTATGAAGAATACATCAATATAAAATCTATGTATTAATAATGAAGATTATTTAAAATAAGAAAAATATTTCTACTATTAGATTTATGTATTTCTAATAAATTTCAGTGAACAGCTTAGACATTTTGCTTATAGGACATATTTTGATCTTGAGATACTCATGTTCAGCACACACACATTGCAATTAAGATAACAGCATGAAGAAATATTGTTAGCTGTTAGTGTCATATGTGGCAGTAATATAAAATTAATTGATATATGAGTTACAAAATTATACTGCAGGTTATTCATTGCTTGAAGGCCTAATAGTGATCCCCATCTTCCATCAGGTGACAGTTTTAATATCTGCTCATGATGCTTATTTTATCTGTAGCAGCTGCTTGATTCTTCTTGCTTAGAGGATTTCAAAAAATAAAACTCCATGAGGTGTCTGGAAGAAAGGAGAAAACAGTAGAACAGACAGAGGAAGTAAATTTTATTTGTAGAATTGTATTTATCATAGATACATCATAAGTCTTTTGATATACAGCTTCAATTATCCAAGCACTTTACTTACTTGTATCTTTTTCTTGTTTATATGCGGGTTTTTTTCAGTTTTTTATTAAATGCCACCCTTCCTCCCATTCAGAAAGTCTTTCTGATGGTAATATAATCTTTCAGTTGGGTGAAGGATTTCTATGAGAATTCCTGGGAATTTTAATGATTCATGTTTGATAGTCTTTTCCTGGATTAGAATTTGGAGGCAAGTAGTGGAACTTATTTAAACGATATGATTTCACAATTATAAGATAGCCTTAGTTCACTCTTATACAAGTATTTCCATCAAAGACTTATAAAAAGATGACTGATTTAGATCAGTAGAAGCCATGCAACTTAGGGAAATAAGTAATTTTGGGTCCCATCAATTCAATTTATGTGTAAATATTGTTCCAAAGTTCATAATATTTTACTGCCCCCATTTACTGTATGTATAAACTTGCTTAGACCCATCATCTAGTCTAAGACAATCAGATAAAGAATAATTTTAAAACCTTTTTAAAGCCATAGTATGACAACATGGTGCTATAATGTTTCATTCAAAGGAATAGCTTGACTAAATTAAAAAAAAAAAAAACATTAAAAAGTAATTTTAATCTATACTTTAATCATTTTTAAAGGAGTTAAAGAGAATTAATTACACAAAGCAAATGGTACTAAATATCCTATCCTTTTCTCCAACAATTTCTACAAAATGTCAGTTACGCAAAACTCTTTCCTATTTCTCTTTCCCATTATTTCTTCCACCGTTTCCCCTCCTTTATTCACCTTCTGAATGCATTCTGTCCTTCATGTAGTAGCTTTCCTAAAGTAAATCAATGTTGCTATTTTTGGTTCTTCAATTCTGCACATGTAGCCATTTCCATGATGATGAAAAAAGACAGGACCAGAGAATGGCAGAAAGAAACCTCTTGGACAGATGGGGTGGAAAGATGAGGCATCAGTGAACATTGAATAGTAATGTGATGATATTTTCGTCCAGGTAAAGTGTACACTGTCAAAAAAACATCTGCAAAGAGCTTATAGCTACTCCTTATGTATCAGCTTCTGTATTTTACATATATTCTTTAGCCCAGTCGCTTCTTCCAATAGATATTATTCCTGTATTTTCTAATAGTGAGAGAACAAGGTAAAGTGATGTAAAGACACAAAACAACTAAATCTAAAGACTAAATGTAAACGTAGACCCCCTGACTCCATATGGTCCATGCCAAGCAAAATCAATTCATGACATCATCGTTCTTCTAGGGTTGATATGAATAATAAAATATTTACTATTAGAATAATTTGTTCTATGATCGACAACACTTAATGATTGCCAAAATCATGTAAGTGGAAGAGGAAATGATAAGAAGGAAATAAATATTTTGGTAGAAGTCAGCCAAACAAGGCAATAATATAGTGCAAACAATGGGCTAGAGTTGTTAGCGTATACTGGACAGTATCTGAGAAAAATTAATTTAACTCTTGAACAAATATTATCAGTGAATCAGAAAACAAGTATTTTAATGCTATTTTATAGCTGTCACTTTCTAGAAATATTTTGAACAAGAGCAGTTTCAAGATTGTACCACTCTTTTCAAACCCTGGCACCTGCATTTTGTCCTTAGCCCACAGGGAAAATAATTCATCAAATATGAAATTCTTCAGTTCTCTTCTACTCTATCATCATTTGTAACTATACTTAAAATGTTTTATTTAGATATTTTTCTATCTATAAAAAATGATATCTTAAAAAATTCAAATGTTTTACTCTGTGATCGTGTTTCCATTAGCTCCATCATGATCTTCTATAAAATATCTATTAATCTTTATGCATCCTTGGTTTTATTTTCTCAGTCAATGTTTGTTTTTTTCTTTTATTTTTCTTTTCTATGTTTGTCTTCCGTGGAAACCAACAAACATAGCAAATAAGCAAATATATTCCCATCCAACCTCAACTATGTCATTCACCATGCAGTATTTCCCCTTTGTTCTGGAAATATCACTTTACAGCTCTTTTATTGTCTTAACCTCCTTAGGTTATTGTACGTTTTCCCTCTTTTTTTTTTTTTCCTTTGTCATAGACATTGCAAAATTTTCCAGTTACTTCCTTTTCAACTGTGCAGCCTCCTTGGTTCTAACCCTCCTTGATTTGTCCGTGAAATTGGACACTGTGAACCACCATGGTGCATCCGTCCTCACATCTTTGTCCCAGAATCACATATCTAACTGCTTTTGGACATCTTTCCCCAAATCTCCCATTATTCCCTTCAACCCCATGTGCTGAACAGAGAGCTCAGTATCTTTCCCAACGAATGTTTCTTTTCTCTATCTAAGTTATTTAATTGTGCATCCACTCAGGAAAGCACTTGCCTCAAATACACCTCTTTTTCCTGCAGTGATCCACCTGCTGCCATCCATTTTACCTCTGAAATGGCTACTTTGTTTCCTTCTCTGTTTTCTTTTAATTGTTCAAGTTTAGGCTCTCTTCACTATATCACTGAGAAGGTATTGTAATACCTTTGTAATTATTGCCTATTTTTTCAATATTTTTTCTATCTCTGAGTCATTTTCCAGCTGCTAAGTTCTCCTTTTATGGCATAATGAGATGTTTCTTTTCTTTAAAAAAATTGTTTAAAACCTTCTTTACTATATTCAGTGTCTTTCCTCAACTGATGAAATAAAGTGCAAAACATTTGAGCATATTAACCACAGCCCTTCAAGACGTATTTGTACCATCACATAATTGCACTGTCCAGTCACATTTTAAAACTCCCTACTAGGCAGCCTAGAATCAAATAGTTATGGACTACACACTGGAAAAATTGTGTGATTTTCACCTATATGCCTTTTATTGAAATTATTTTTTATTCATGAAATGTCCTTTACTTTCTTAATCCTTTCCGTGTAGTAAATTTCACCTCTTCTGTCATTCCTTTCTATGCCTGGGAAATCCATAGCTATCTTTTAGACCCAGCTCAAAGATATTTTCTTTTGAGCCTTATTCCATTCTGCCTTTCTGCTTGAATATAGGGAAGCTTACTCTTTTTATCCCCTTAGCCCTTTGCACATATTTCCATTAAAACAATGATTCATTATTTTTCTCAACTAATATTTATTGAATGCTTTTTAAGTGCTAGGATGTAGAGATATGATAGTGTCATTTCTAGTCTAATGATTTGCTCTTGGAAACTTACATCACCATATTTAATTTATGTTTAATCTTAGTGCTAAATTTTTATTGTCTTGAGGTTATTCAGGTTTGTGTATGTGAACCTATGGTAAGATTTGACTACAAAAAAGCTATACACGTGTTTATTAATTAATAAATATAGTATTCCTTTCATTCTGTCACTGTTTTACCCTGAAATATTTTTGATGAGTCTTTTCCCTATTCTTATTGCATTTAAATTACTCCCTCATGAGACCTCAAAATACATACATAGTACCATAATTTCTGCACTGGGAATGAAATGACAAAGAACAAACATAAAGCTAACAACATACTCTGAGTCTGACAAGTTTTTATGGTTCTCTTAAGTTCAAGTAGTAGGGACCATGTCCAATCCAATATTATGTATATGTTATCAAAAAAATTAAATACTTTTAGAGAGGAAAAAATGTATACTTAATGTTGTAGGATTAAATATAGAGGAAGGAAATATGCATTTATTAAATTGTTATTATTTAATTATTTAGTGTAGCTACGTTTTTTGGGGGAGGTTTAACTAGAATTGCATGAGAAATAATATTAATCAAGAAACTTTATTCGTGAACCTGTAGTTCTCGTTAATGTAGTATGCGCATCTTGTTTGTTCTTCAAATATCCTGTTTTCTTCTTTGGGAGAGGGTTAACTGCCCATATTTAAAGATATAATTGAAATTCAAAATAGTATTTGTAGAGTCAATGGAATCGTAACAGCTATATATGATGTCAGAAGGGTAGTAGTAGATGGAGGATAGGGGTTATTACTTTGTGAGGGGTGTAAATGTCTAAGTGGTAGGGACCATTACATTGTTTTGTATAGCTGAGAATAATAATAATAATAATAATAATAATAATAATAATAACAAAATAGTGTTTGTAATAAAATTGAGTACTTATAATTTGTGGGAGAACTTTGAAATACTGTTTAAAAATGTAGTATTTTTGCCCAGAATTATGAAATGAAAGGTTAAACTTTTGAATATACTTGGTTCAATTCATTTTTATAAGATATATAGAAAATACTTAATTTGAATGAATGCTCATAACTTTGTTTTCACAACCTTAAATATGTATGTTCAATGTTGTTTCATGGAGACAGGACAAAAAAAAACAAGTTTTGTTAGTTGAAATATAACTTGCATCTCTATTATTATTTACAGCCAGTACATTTTCGAAAATTACATTGGGGAAACATTTTCACAGCATTAGAATGCCTCTCTGACTGTGGTTCTGCCAGGGAGTCCAGTGATCACTGAATGAACTGTTTGATTGCATTGTCAAAGTAGGCAACACAGTAATTTCAATTTAATGAAACAGTACAACCTTTTCAAACTCACAGAAAGACAGTTTGAACCTGAGAAAAGTGGTATTTTCGTGTAAGACTCTATTGTAGTCCACTTAGCTCACTTTATATACTGTTTTTATTTGCCTTCTCTTTTTTTATGTTATTGATTATGTTCACTTAACAAATCGTGTCTGTGTGTATGTGAATAATCATTGCCCACCAAGTAGGCCAATTTCAGCTGATAGAATTTGAATCACCCCAATAAATTTAAAAAAAAATAAGAAAAACAACAACAACAACAACAAAAAACTATAATTATAAAGACGGATTAGTTCTTAAGAAAGAGAAATTAATTGCAGTAAAGGTTTCTTCCTTTTTTTCACTGGTCAAGACTGCAGTCCCTTCAAAGTGTCCATTGGCTATTATTTCTATTGTAGAAAGTAACAGGGCCAGGGGTAAAAATAAGAAGAGTCAGGATTCTGTAACAGTGGTTTGACGAATCAAATCATTGATGCTGTTTTCAGCTAGCCAAAGTTAATAATACATTTTAGATGACTAAATAGATAAAATTTATTTTTTTTCTTTTACAGTAAATAATAGCATCTTTCATTTTTCAGTGTTCCCAGTATGCATGCTGGGAACATTCAAATATATTAGTATATTATTTTCACAATACAACCATGACATGTATACTATATTTCATGTTTTATATGTGAGAAAACTGACTTATGGAAAATAAACTTTGCTGAAGCCATAAAAATACCCCACTATACCTGATCCCATTTTTTTTTCATTATTTCAGTTTATTTACTTATTCCAATAAATACTTACTGAGTTTATGTATTTTTCAGCGAATGATGAACACGACATAGTTCCCACTTTCATGTAGGCTTATGGTCTAGGGAGAAAGGTAGACAAATGAACAGGTATGAGAATAAACTATGATTAGTATTTACGAGAACAGAAATAGAGTGCTGTTGAAAAACACAAGAGTCAGATCTCCCAGAAGATCTGACTTTTAAATTGAGACATGGGTATATATGGTATAAGAAATGGATGAAGCGAGAAGAGTGGTCTAAGCAGAAGGTATAGAATCTGTCAGGGAACTGAGGCAAGAAAATGCATGTTATATTAAAAGACCAAAAATAAGTTTGTTTGAACTAGATCTCTGACTTTGGGAATCTGGTGGGGAATGGTGGACAAGGGTTCAGTCCGGGAGATCCTTTCCACTATGTTTAATAAGGCAGGACAGTTTATGGTATCCTAAGGTTTTGGAGAATTTAGGTAGGGATTAAAAATGATCAGAAGTAGATTCTAAAAGTGGATCACACTCTGGAGAAGGAATCAGAATGAAACAAAACTTAATGCAGAAGGAGGCTGACGTAGGGATCCAGATAGGAGAGGTTCTTGGCTTGAATTATGGATGTTCCAATTGGAATGGAAGAAGAGATGAGGTTCTAGTGTTCTGTGGGAAGTAGGAAATAAAATTACCATAATTTAATGATCCATTGTATGTATAAGTTGACTCAGAAGCAGAGGTTTAGAAAAAGTCCCAAATCTCTGGTTACAAATATTAAGAGAACTGTATAATAAGTTAAATATTAACTACCAGGAATTATGTTCTCATTTCTCATTCTGTCTGTATGAAACAAAACCAAGTGGATATAGTTAAAATTGTGAAACAAAATTTGAGCAAATGGGTGAACTGTGGTGCTTACTATGTAGAAACCTGTGAGTAAAGAATAAGTCTGGTATTGTGATGACTATGGGCATTTTGGGAGTCTGATTTGAGGGACTTGAGTGCATAGTATATTTCATTTGTGTTTAGTGATATATTTTATGTTATTCACAGTCACTTCTATGACTTCTTTCAAATTCTCTTTTATTATGCTGACTAATCACTTGCCTCCCACACAGGAAAGAGTACTAGATTGTTGAAATTACTGTCATCTTTATTGGGCAAAGTTTTTGTATTAGACCACTTCATTGGCTCCCTTGGGTCATGTGCCTGTCTCTAATCCAATCAGCTATGACTAGAGCAAAGTGATCATATAAAAAAAGGATACCAAATCTGATGAAAGAACCATTTAGAAAAAAAACTAAAAGGTGGGGTCTTATTCAAAGGATGTAATGATTTTGCATGCAGCCTGAGTCTTGATATCTTAAGAATATTAATTATGCAATCTTTGCCCCAATCTTTAGAATATTTCTATTTCCCTAGCATTTCTTCCCCACCACTTTAGTTTCTTCCTGCATTTTTTAAGTTGAGTAAAATGTTACAGTTATGTTGTACCCTCTATATTTACTATATTCTGGCTGCCCATGAAGGAATTGAAATTTCCTTTAATTTTTTTTTAATTTTTGTATTTTTAAACTGAATTATAATACTGCTACCATTTCAATTTTGAGAAAATGTTTTTTCTTAATAAAGTGTTTAATAATTATTTTTCCATAATTTTTTAAAACATTTGTTAAAGAATGTCCAAGACACATGATGATATTTACATCACTGTGTTTATAGTTCCATATCAAAAAAATGATAAATATCCTTGGGAAACAAGAGCATAGCAGTATGTAATTTATAATAATTAATAAGGTAGATAATTAAAAACATAATGAGATATTGTGTTAATGTACCTTATTAAATTGCAAGAATTGAAATTCATTCAGTCTTCGTTCCATGTAGAACATAGTTTGGGAAGTTTCAATATTTAACAGAAATATGAGATGACAGGTACTTTTATATTGTTCTTAAATCTTATTATCTAAATGTTTAATGTTCTTGTGTCTAATTAGTTGTTTTAAAATATATTTTTAAAGTAGTTTAAACATTTAAAATAACTTCAAAGAAGTTATTTATTCATAGTGAAAGTTATCCACTTTAATTGCTTAAAAGTCATAAGTAATATCAATTAAAACATGGCATGCTTAAGGTTTGCTTACATTTTTACCTTTTCAATAAATGCTAATAATTGCTCAAAAGATATATATTATGGGTAACACACATTGAGATTTTGTTTCATTAACAGTTCATAGTGTTTGTTTTCCATTCTTCTATAGAACACAGATTTTTGTTATTCATCTAGATTGATTTTTGACAACAAGCCAAAAGACTTTTAAAATATACTTAAACACCCCTTAAAGAGAAAAGCATCCAATTCATAAGTAATCACCACATTTGGCTTATTTTAATGGGAAAAAAACATTAATATATTATGCTAAGGAAATTATTTTTATGATTTATCAAGTTTTCAGGGGGAAGAACTGTAAACGTGAATGAGAAACTCACGATTTGAATCTTACAAATTGAAAGATTGTAGTAGCTAGACTTTTTGGCACACTGAGCTATGTATAACTGAAGAAAAAAAATAGGAATATTTCGGTCTCACAATTAGACAATGATAGATAAATTTGATGTACTTTTGCATATGTATGAATACATATGTACTTTTATAATATATCTTTAAAGATACATGAAGATATGTATTAATATTATACATAAAGATATAAAAAGTATATGAGGTCTGACAATTAAGTTGACAAACTCATCCTAGAAATAGTGCTACATACCTCATTCCTGAATATCACTATGGTCACCTTCGAAGTACTCCCCTTGGGAAGCTCTGTATGGAGGCTAGTGCCTCGTTCACCCTAGAAAGCAATTTTGGAACTTTTTCTGGAATGGTCATCATAGCTGTCGTCATATTACCCTTCATGTTCTGAGTGTCATCAAAATGTTTTCCTTTCAGTATTTCCTTTATCTCCAGGTAAAGAAAGAAGTCATTAGGGGCCAGATCAGGTGAGCAGGGAGGGTGTTCCAATACAGTTAGTTGTTTATTGGCTAAAAACTCCGTCAGGGACAGTGCCATCTGTGTTGGTTCATTGCTGTGATGCAAGAGCCATGAATTGTTGAAAAGTTCAGGTCATCTAACTTTTTCACATAGCTTTTCCAGCACTTCTCAATAATAAACTTGGTTAACTATTTGTCCAGTTGGTGCAAAACCATAATGAATAATCCCTCTGATGTAAAAACAAAAGGTTAGTAACATCACTGCAACAAGATTGCAAAATTAATTGTCTGACCTTGTATATATAAAATATATATTTAAGCAGTACCTACAATGTGTGCGTCTGTATATTTTTAAAGGAAGTATGATGAATATTAAATGAATTCTAGCTTCAGGATATGCCAACATTTGCTGTGCCTCACTTTTCTAAATTAGATTACATTTTAAATATATCCATTTTGGTGCAGGAGAAATTTCAAGGCATCAAATGAAAGAAATACTCTTTTGATTTTTTTTATCAAAGTTGATGCCCAAACACTAACTGAATATTGCCTCTATAATGTTCCATCCTCTGTTGAGATTTTTGTATTCCATCATTAACTCTCTTAGATTCCCCAGGTAGCATTTCTCCTACTATGTGACTGTAAGAAAATGGAGATAAAGATATTACCTACAGCTTTGCAAATTTTTTATTCTTGAGACTGGACAGGCTGATCCTGGGCTGAACTTCCTCAAAACACTGGAAGTATTCTGAGTCATCCTCACTGTTTTTAAAAAAACAAACTTTTATGTGACAAAGCATATTACACATTGGGAATTTTATATTTAAACTTTTTTGGAAAATTCTATTAGAGTTTTCATTGGGAAGTAAAGTGACAAGGCTTTTCCTGAAAACTGGCCAGCCATACATATCAAAAGGGCAAGTAAGGAGGATTAGTCAACAAAGGAACTTTAAGGAACTGTGCATGTAGTTCCTTCCCCTCATGGCAGCTCTGGAGCTATATTTCTGGAAAGGATACTGCATTTTAAAAATAGAGAGGGGTGGTTTCCAGAGGCGAGGGATTTGAAAGGGTGGATGAAATGGTGAAGGGTATCTAGAGATACAAATTTTCAGTTATAAAGTAAATAAGTTATGAAGATGTAATGTACAACATGATGGCTACGGTCGATAATGTGTTAACAAATTTTAAAGTTGCTATGAAAATAAATCTTAAAAGTTCTCATCACAAGAAAAAAAAATTGTAACCTTGTGTTGGGAGTGAGGGTAAATATACTTATTGCATACAAATGTCAAATCATTATATTGTACACCTCAAGCTAATATAATGCTGTAGTCAGTTATACTTCAGTTAAAAAAAAAAATACACCTTAAGAATGAAGTCACAACTTATTTAAATCCTAAATTTTCTCAAAAACAAAAGATAGTTTATACAGCAGGCACCAGGATGTTCATGCCTCATGGATTTTTTTTCCAAATACTGTCATCATTGAATCTCTTTAAATTAATAAGATCCTGGAAATGGTCAAAAATATGAATAAAATATTTGAGGTTAAAAGAAATAGAAATATTTTAAACAATACAATCTCTTGGACTGACAGATTTAAAAAATAATAGAAAATATAGGTTAGGGTATGGGTAAAAGTAAGCATAGAGTGTAGATTTTGACACTGTATTTAGAGCATGATTTTCCTAAGAGCATCAGAGGTTCTAAAATCAATTCTTCTGTGAAATCTTACTTTTACCCATTAAGTAATTAAAAAAAAAAAATAAGACAAGTGACCAAAGATTACCCACAGAGTTTTTTATTATAACTTTTAATTTAACAATTACCTATTTTTGGATGTTAAGGTAGCTCCCAATTTTTTAAATTTTATATATATATATATATATATATATATATATATATATATATATATATATATGGAAAATTTATGTAATGGTCTATCATGTTCTTGTTAAATTTATTATGTACAATTACATTAACTAGTATGAAAATTTAGCACAAAATATTTTTGAGTAAAAATATAAGGCAATATACAGAGCAATATATTGAGTACTTTTAAAAGCCCAACAATTTATATGTATTCTTTGTTGTTGTTGTTACATAGAAAGGTCTATAGCAATGTTGAAAACTGTAGTAGTTATTATCTACAAGTGATGAACTTCAGAAGATTTGTTTTTTTTCCTTTTGATTATCCTCCATTTTCTTACATTTTAGTTAAATATAGGTTATGCAATTAAAATATCATCCAAACTTAAACTACAGAAAATGATAACACTCTAATACATTGTCTGGTAACATGACTTATAATGTATTGTGCTAAATTAAAGTATACTGCTTCTCAGTCATTTCTTAATTATGGGAAAAAAGAAAAGAAAACAAGAACTGTTATAATGTGAGAAAATGTATGCATTATATCTGTTCCTGAAAACATTATGAGGCTCAATTGATATTTTTTATGCCCCCATGGCTACCATTTCTAATTTCCTATTAACATTAAAATATTACATTAGACTTTTTTGATAGGAAAATAATTACCTTTATGAGGATTAATTTAAATTCTCATGAAATGTGTCTTCGATAGAGAAGTACACAATTATCTGTGTTACTTATAGTTTGGTTTCAGAAACAAATTGAACTTTTATTCATATTTTACAATTACCCAAATAACACAAGCCCACCTAGCTATGTGGCCTTTGTCCTTTACCATGTTAATTAATAAAGATGCTCTTCTCATATGACAGTTTGGGGTTTAGATATATGTCTAAAAAAGGGTGGCCTTTCTATGAAAACCACTATCTCATCATCCTTTTTTACCTCCTAATGGACTTTCAGCTATTTAAATATTTGTTTGATCCTGTAGCTAAAATGAAGGATCTAGAAAATTGATTTATTCCATGCCTTTGATTATAGAGAATGCTAAGGAAGGGGATTCTTGACAATATCGTAAAGGGTATATGCCTATGGTGCTTCCAACCTCCTTTGTTACTTCTGATTGGTAATGATATTACCCAGCATACCATGGCTAAGTACTAAGGATATTAACTGCATAACAGAACAAAATGTCTAGAGATTAGCGGGTTGCGGTGCAGGGGCACCTCAGGGTAGCCCAACAATATCATCCAAAACCAGGTGGTGAGCATTTTACCACTTTGTCATCCTCAGGCTGATTTATCCTCATGCTCTTAAAATATTTGTGGCTGCTCCAAATTTCAACTGCTCACAACATAAAGCAATGCAGGGGAACTCCTTTCAAGTTCTGTTTTTCTTGTGTTTTTTTTTTTGAAAGACAACGTTTCCCAGGAGAGTCCTAGGAGACTCTTTACCTCAGTTGCCATTAGTCAACATTAGAGTCTGTACGTTAGGTGCAAATGGAAGTAAGCGCATGGACTTCCTTGCTCCTGTAGGGGGAAGTGGGGTTTTCCAAAAGTGGTAAACAATAGCTGTTGGGTAGGCAACTAAAAGTATCTTTTGCATGCTCTCTCTGCTGAACCCTAACTAAACCCTAACTGTCCACAGCACAAGCTGCTCCATTTTCAGTGCTCTTCCAAAACTCCAGATACACCTATATTAGTGCCAACTTCGCATCATTGTATATATTTATATTTCCCTGACCTTCCAGCAATTTGTGGGTAGAAATTCTGTGGTTTGCATCATTATATTGTTAGTGCCTAATTTGGGTCACAGTGAATGAATATTAATTAAATGAATAAGTTTAAAGTTTTTTCAAATAGAAAAACATATGGCTGAAAAATATATTTTAAAATTAAAGTAAGAACTTGAGATAAGTAAAACTGTAGTCTTTGAAGAGTCCTTAATGGGTAAAAGATAGTATGAGTATAATGAAGTAGGAAACATTGCATCATCCTTGAAAGAGCCAAGGCCTAACCATCTGCTTCATATCTCACTAAGCCTAGAGATGAGAAAAAAGATGTAAATTTTGGTACCCTCTGAGAGATTGGATGAGGATCACACAGGATTTAGAGAATAGAACTTGCAAGGAAATGTCAATAATTTAGGCTTATTTTTTACATTTACAAAGGAGACATGCCAAATGGTTCCTCTTTCTTAACAATGTAGGACATGAAATAATTCTGCAGATTCAGTTCAGTGGGCTCTTGAGAAAGGGCAGATTAAAAGGAAATAGGGCATTTGTACTGAAATTTCAGGAAAGAACCTAGAACTGCAAAGCATTAGTCCAATGGTAGTGAAATCTCGAGTCAACCATATTGAATGGTCCAGTTTTATTCCACTGAAAAAATTATCAACTATCTCTTGCTAAATAAAGGACAGGGTTTTATTCTGATAGTTTAAGTTATTACTTTTTTTTTTCTTAGTAAAGAAGCAATTTCAAACAGGTCTATGCTGAGTGCTTTATAATTTTCCATATTGCTGCCTGAAAAAAACAAGGAGCCTTCCCATGTTTAAATGAACAAGGAAAAATAAACAAAAAAAAACACCTTATTTTCTCTTTGAAAATCAATGCCAAATTGGATTTGATTTACAGAGATACTTTTTTATTTGTTCATTATGATAGAAATGATAAATGAACAAAGCTTCTCCCTGGGGATAATGCTCTTGTTTAAATTTTCAATTTTGTCTTGGTTTTATGTAAGACATTTTAAATAAGAATGAATTGCCATTTGCAGCACTGAAAACATTTGGTGCTAAATAAGGCATAGAATGATTGCAAATTTGGTAGCCATTAGGAAGCATAAAAATATGCAATTAATTACAATTTTCTCATAATGGAAAGATATCTTTGCACTTGAACTTTCTCATCTCCTAATAACACACACACACACACACACACACACACGTGTGCACATTCCCAATCCATATACATCCCAGTCAGGGATGTCATTTATTTGAGCAAATATGGTGTTTTTCATAAAGTCCTTTCATGTGCTCCTAGGCGTTATTTGTGGTCTTAGTTCTGTGCAGATGTATTTTGACTGTCATTTAACAACAAGGACTGAATAAAAAGGTATTTTATTTAAGTAGATCGTGTTGAAACTAACAAGAACCAGCTTAGTAGAAAAAGGCCTTTAAATTATTGGTAGAATAGCTGACAGCTTCTTTGTTTCCTACTCATTTAATCAGACTTACATAAGTGATGTCTGTGTTGTGAGATGAAACTGTGGTCTGGAGTGGCTTAAGGCAGCAGAAGTTTATTGTCTTACTGTTCTGGAGGTTAGGAGCCAGGGCTGAGTTCTTTTGGAGCTTCTAAGTGAGAATCCATTTCCTTACCTTGTCCAGCTTTGAGTCGCTGCCCGCATTCCTTGGCTCTTGGTCCCTTCCTCAAATCACACCAGTTCCTGCTTCTGTGGGTACATCTTCTCTCCTCTCTTCCCTTCTAATTGCACTGGGCTCACCTGAGTAATCCAGGCTAATCTCCCCACCTCAAATTCCTTAAATTAATCACATCATTTTGATGAATTTGAACTGTGTACATGTTTTAACGGTGTACATATTCACATGTTTTGGGAATTTGGACAAGGACATTTTGGGGGGACTGTTTATTTATTTCAACATAGCACTCTTATTCAAGCATTTGAACAGTCTTTCTTTTTTGAATTAAATTTTATTGAGGTGACAATTGTTAGTAAAGTTACATAGATTTCAGGTGTACAGTTCTGTAATACATCATCTATATATCACTTTGTGTGTTTACCCCCCAGAGTTAGTTCTCCTTCCATCACCATATATTTGATCCCTTTTACCCTCATGTACCACCCCCTCTCCCCCTTACTCTCTAGTAACCGCTAAACTATTATCTGTGTCTATGAGTTTTTGTATCTTCATTATTTGTCTTGATCTTTTGTCGTTTTCAGTTTTATATACCACAGATCAGTGAAATCATATGGTTCTCTACTTTTTCTGTCTGACTTATTTCACTTAGCATTATAATGTCAAGATGCATCCATGTTTTTGCAAATGGCACTATTTCATCTTTTCTTATGGCAGAATAGTATTGCATTGTGTATATATACATCTTCTTTATCCAATCATCTATCGAAGGTCACTGTGGTTGTTTCCATGTCTTGGCCACTGTAAATAAAGTTGCAATGAACATTGAGGCACATATGTCTTTATGGACAAATGTTTTCAGATTTTTTGGGTAGATCCCCAGGAGAGGCATTGCTGGTTCATACACTGTTGGTGGGAATGCAGATTGGTGCAGCCGCTATGGAGGGTAGTGTGGAGGTTCCTCAATAAGCAAATGGTCTCTCTTATTCAGTCTTAGCTTCAGAGATAGCAGAGCTCTAGGCAGAGGTATATACTAATTTTAAGATAAAAAACACACATGTACATACTGTATGAGTGTGTGAGCACATATATGTAGAGTAATTAAGTTTCTAAATGATCAATAGTGACTCAGCATGACAATGGTAATTTTTAATTAAAAATCTTGTTACCATTGACATATGGATACTTTTCATTACTAATTGCTCTCTAATTCAAACCTGGGCAAATTTTTAATAAAGGATGAATTTAACATAGATAAATTATAAACCCATTGTGTATAATAAGGTTTATTTTTCAATCAACCGTGAATTTTATGAAGAATGTATATGAGTATTGGTTGGTAAAATGAAATTTCCAAGTTTGAACATTTTTGACCTACGTTTCCTGATACCAATCTTCCAAAATGTGTATAATCCAAATATATTTTTGTATTCCTATTAAACATGGACTTAAAATGGAAAGTTTCATTTTATCTTACACTTAAAATGATGATATTCCTAAAGGGATTATTAAAAAACAACAACAACAACAACAACAAAAAAAAAACTATCATTAACACATTGGCTAAGTTACCGTTATACAACCAACTATTACAAAAGTGTAATTTTCAGTATAGTCTTTAAGAGACTCTGGAGGATAACTCTGAATTTCTCTCAAGGTTGATTTTTATTTTTCATGGTTGCTTTAATTTTATATGGAATAATCTTTTACTATTCAGGGTATTTTATTTTAACCATGGGAGAACTTAGTTTTATTTTGGTGATTAACTAAATAAAGCTATTTATAATTCTGATAATAAAATGCAAAACACTAACATTGCATTGTTTTTTCTCTTTCCCCTCTTTCCTAAAGTAATGCATAATTATTTTTCATAAAAGTTGATGTTTTATTCCATTTAAATCACCTTGTTAGGGGAATATATGAAATCTAGTACGAAATCCTTTGCCCTCCAGGAGCTCATCACCTAGTAGCTATAATACATAGAGTAAAATACGATAAGAGATTTTTCGTGGTTTGGATGGAGTGTTACAGAACCAGTGATGGAGGAAGAAAATGTTTGTTGGGGATGTATTGATTAAAAGAGGTAAAACATCATTGGAATTTAGACAAGGACTAGAATTTTGTTATATGGGAAAGGGCATTCCAAGGAATAGAAGAAACAGTAAAGACACATAAAATGGTATATTTAGGGAAAGAGAATAGAACGGTATGGAGAACTAAAAGTGTATGTCGAATGGTGAAAAGCTAATAGAAGAAAGCATTGGAGAACTCCTTTAACCATGTTATGAAAAACAATTTAAATGGAATGCTTAGGAATTTACTCTTCGCCTACATTTGCACTTTTTTTGGAGGAGGTGAATATAGAGGACACAAAATTTAGGTACTTTCTGATACATGATAACTAACACTGTTGCTTTACTTTTACATGAGCTTTATCAAAATTTGAAGATGAATTTGTACTACATTGTATAGGTCTCAAGAAGAATTCTGTTTCCTGGTAATGAGTTCATTGCCTATTAAATGATGATAAAGGCAATATAACCATATTTCTGTTTTAGCAGTTATAAATGGTATATTATTATTAACCACAGTATGTTTAAGTTAGTAATGAGATACAGAAATAATAAATATTGTTGATCTTATCTAAGATATGAAAATCTGTCAGAGCATTTTCCTAATACCTAGCTTGTCCAAGAGGTTGTACCTATTTTTTAATTTAGCTAGGATCAATATTGGTCTCCTCAGGAATTTAGCTGTTGAATGGATACTATCCCTCTTTTTCTTCTAATTTGTAATTAGTAGCCAGAGTTGATCATTTATATTTCCTTTAAATTTTCCAGTAGTGTCCTGTTATGCATTCAGTTGGCAGAAAATTTATTGGTAAACTACCCACTGATTAGTATTTAAATAGCATATCAACTTCTAAGGGAAATTACATAACATTATTATTAATTAATTATGGTGAAATAGTCAAAAACTGGAGCCTACATAGTTATTATTCAGTAGACCCCTATTGAAAAATATTACTTTTAGTATTTGATTTTGATACTTCCTTTTTTTGAGAAGACTATAATTAGCAGTTCATGACATTAAAATGAGAAAATGTAAGTTAACTAGTCTGTGGCAACTAATGTATAGTGATTTTTTTAGCTAAGACGGTTTATATCTAACTTCCAAAAATATTACACATTTTTGTTAAAATAAGTAATTAGATGTTTTCCTATAAATGTAGCAGGGTTATCATACTAAGCTTTTCTCATGCCAGGATGAATCCAAACTCAGTATAGGCTATGGTTGTCATAATCTTTTCCTGTCTTTTGATTGCAAGAGTCTATTATTACAAAGAGATAGGGTACTGGCTTTGATCTTCTTCCTTAGGGATGTAAGCAAAACCGCCTGCATGTTCTCATAAGCTTCTTGTTTTAATTATAATGTATAGCATTATGTTTCACACAATAGAAAGACATTTAAAATAAGATTAGTTTGGCTATCTGAGAAGTGTAGCATGAAGCATAAAATAGGATAAATGGAAAATACACATACACACAACATACTTAGCTTCTGATTCAAGGAACTCAATTCAGTGTATATATTGGAAAATAATCACCTTGAAATACTGAAGATTCATTTATTTGAATCCTATAATCAATCCTTTGAAAAACTGATCTTGAAATGTTATATCTGGTTGAAAATAAATAAGTCGTTGTAGGAAGCTATTCTTAACAGATATTGCTTAAAGGAATAATATAAAATTGTCCCCACAATTGCAGCAATGCAAATTGTCTTTAAAGGTTGGAACTTGCTTAACAAACTGATAACATGGTCTTATCAGGTAAATCCCCTTAAGTCTATCTTACTCCTGAAAAGAAATAAAGTTATTTTTGAATCATGATGGATTGGTGTATATGTTTATATACATACAAATACCTATTGAGAATGGGTGGTTTGCATATTTTCCAAAGAAATTTTCTTCTTGGATTTTCCCAAGGGATTATTCTGTATCTATGACTTAAGGTAGGTGAACATTTTGACATTAATACAAACAAAATGAACAAAACATTCAATTGTCAAATATATACTGTTCAACCTTAGCTGGATCTTTATTGGTGTTAGAAAGAAATCCTTTCACAAATTCCACGTTGATTCTTTTTCTAATTCCCCACAGCAGTTATTCTAAACCTTTGCCACTCTTTCCAATTCTACTCCCTCAAATTTCAAGTCTTGCTTTTTCAATTCTTTGAGAAAACACAACAGAGTAAGAATACCTTAACTTTGTTCCCTACCAGCTAATGATATTTCTATTTCAATTTTCTCTCATTTACTCCTCAGGGAAAGTGCCCCTAGTATTGTTTAGATTCTTATTCTAGCCCCATGTGTTTTTCTTAGGAAAGTTCTCCATTTTCACTTCTGTCTTGGGCCTCCAGTCTCTCTTCCTTCATTGGCACCTTTCCCTGAATGTGCATGTCTATACCATCTTTTCAGAACTCATCATACTTGAGTTTTGTCACTGGTGACTGCCTTCCTCAATTCAATTTTTGAACTTCCACGTGGTTTTAATAAGTCTCCTTACCTATTGCTCTTCTCCTCTTGTGTTTCTGGCTAAATTTTCTGTCTCCTGTGTTTCTTTGGCTGACCTACGCTCACTCCTTTGTGTTTCTCTTTCTCTCTCTCCCCTCTTCTCTACCTCGCTTTAATTTCATCAACCTCTATTCCCATGTTTGTCACTGTCTCACAGCTCCAGGTCTGTTCTGTGTTTCCAATTTAGATCTTTCTTCTGAATTTCAGACTTAAGTGTATCACTGCCTAATGCATATTTATTCTTTGATGTCTCCCAAGCACCTCATACTCAGTATATTACAAAAACTGTTGAAAAGTCATACGTTTGCGGTCAGAGATCTGAATTCAAGATTCTGACATGTAATGCAATGGTGAACAAGACATTTGATTTTAATTTCATCAAATATTGTCTTAGAACGCCGTCTCATTTATCCTCACAACTTGCTTCTACCTTCACTTTACTGTAGTCTATTCTCAACAGAGTAGCTAGGGTAATAATTAAAAAAAAAAAAAAAAAGCTAACTTGAATTGTGTCTTTCTACTCAGAAACTTCCAATGGGTTCCCCTCTTGACTTTTAGTAAAACTCAAAGCCTTCATCGGCTGCCCTCAACCTTCATATTCCCTGATTCTCAGACTTATTTTTTTCTACTTTCTCTTTTGCTCTGTCACTCTAACCTCCTTAATGTTCCTTAATTTGCTGGGCACTTTCTTGCCTCAAGTTCTTAACATATGACCTTTAGCCTTTAGCACAGCACCATTTATTCAAATGGATGTCACTCTCACCTTCTGTAAGCCTTTATTCAAATGTCACATTCTCTGTGACATATTCTCTGACCACCTCATTTGATATTGTGCCTCTACCCCTCAGCCTCCCACCCTTAATCCCCATCACTGTTTTACTTTCTCCATAGGCTTTATCTTATAATATACTATACAATGAACTTATTTATTTTGTTTTTGTTTCTAGCCTTCACTATAATGAAAGCTCCATGATGGCTGGGACTTTGGCTTTGTTTTTTTTTGCTATTGTATCCCCAGAGCCTAGGACGTAGTAGAAGCCCAGTAATATTTGCTGAATAAAGAAACAAATGTACAAATTAAGATATCAAGGGTAGAAGTGCTTTTTTAGCTAAAATGCCCTATAAAAATACTAACTATTCTATCTATTGTTTCTACTATTATTATTCCACTGCCCACATGGCCAGGCTTATATGCACATTCACACACACACACACACACACACACACACACACACACACACACACAGAGGATTTGTTTCTTTTTTTATGTGTATGTCCTCTTTTGGTTTTGAGACACATTCTAATCAATTTCTGAGGCTATTTACTTGGAGACATATTTGAGCCTTTCAACCATTTAGTCACCAATTCCTAATTTTTATACTATTTGAAATATAATGTCCATTTTAGTCTGCACTACTTTATCCCAGTCATCTATAAGTTTTCCCTAGACAATTACAACAGTCTAACAGATGACTTTGTAGCATGTTTTATCATTGAAGTACTTTCTTAAGTACTTTCTCGTGGCTTGAAATTATCTACAAAATGCCTCCTACAGTAATCAAGGTCCTTCATTACTGACCCTGACTTTGTTTTTCGGATGCTATTTTCCAACACCAAAAATCGTTCTTTAGGGTCCTTTTTATTTTTTTATACTTTCAATAAGTACTTATTATTTATTGAGTCAGATACTACCCAGTGGCCTTTAACAAGGAAGCATCTATTTTCCCCTCTCCTTATAGCAGTTTATTATAGTTTGGGAGGAATGGAGGAAGAGAAACTTAACATCTTGAGATCATAGATCAAATGAAGAGTAGCTATAGGTACAATAAACATTCATTCTGAATTTTTTGGAACAGACTTGGTTTATATCTGTTGCCCCAGTGTAATTATTACTAAGTTTTTCTTTATTCTCAGAACTCTCCCAGTTTGGTGATGAATTATATGGTCTGTTTATTTGTAAGCAGAATTATTTGAATTTTATCCTGTGCTCTTTCCTTACATTACCTACAAAAATTTTAGGACTATCTAAAGCAGAATTTAAGTTCTCCTTCTCTGGCACTGGAATATGCTGGCAGATATGATATGTAATGTTTGTTGGGGAAAACCCAAGACTTATAACCTAAATGTCATTTCAATTTTAGTAGAAAAATTTATTTGTCTGAAATACATATTGATGATTACCACCTTAGCAATTTTGTTTACCTTTTCTCTGGAATGTCCTATGTTTACTCTCCATTTATTCATATCCTACCCATCTTTAAAGTTATGCTTACATCCCCAACATATTCTTTGTATCTGTCGCCATTTCTGGTCTCTCCTTTTAGTAGTCATTTTCTTTGTCATTTGGCAATTTTTTGTATAAAAAGTGTTTTTATTTTCTCCTGGATCTGTTGGCACAATTAGCCTGCTGGATCCTTAAAGACAAATACTGTGACTTCTATACTTTTTTATTCTGTAGCACCAAGTATAAGGCCAAGTACAGAATATATTCAAGACTTAATTATTTATTGTAAAAAAACAATAATAATTATGGTAGCAGTGGTAATGAATGTGGTATTGATGGCAAAGTTATTGAAAAATGTAGTAGCATAAGATAAAATAATATAAAATTTCAGGAAACACTTATAGTTTGAAAGTGGACAGAATAATTACATACCCACATCTATAGATTTAAAATGTGTGTGTGTTTGTTTGTAATGTATATTTATTGAAACATATGTTGAAGTTGAAGGGAAGAGTTTGAGGAAGAGAAAGGAAAGATATACCATATTTTATCAAACCATTGCATTGAAGATATACCATCACTTTCTAATTGCTTGGGTAAAAGTGCCAATTAAGCTATGGTTTAATGCTTTCATATTACTTAGAATTTTTATTTGATGTATATTTACTGACAGATTTTTAAAATTTTGAATCATTCTTGTATGTATATAACAAATATGTAAGTGATATCAAGTGGTTAAAGTGTTCCTATATTCTTTCATTTTCAAAGGTCATTAATTGTAAGAAACATTTCTTTTCTAGTTAAAATATAAAAATTAAATATTTTATTGAAGGGATTTACAGTGTATAAGTAAGTATATTGCAAAGAACCAACATTGGACAAGTTTAGTAGGACTGAGGATATAGGGCCTAAATATTCTGAAAAAATGGATGTTAAATAATGGATTTTATGGATACAACCAACTGTAAAAACCTGAGTTAAAGCAAAGCTTTATGGAAGTTTCCTATCACCTTTGCTGTTTAGTAGCAGAAGCTGTCACCTGGGAAGTCATAGCAAAAAGGAGAGGAACATATTATGTGATATTGTTTATTTAACTAACGTAGAAACCTGAAGCCCCTATTATTAGGTTGGAAGTACAATATTGCACTTTCATTATAGTTTTTTTGTTTGTTTGTTTGTTTGTTTGTTTCTCTTGGAGCAGAGGAAGAATAGAAAATTCTATGCTTGAGAACTTCTGCTTTGGATCAACATCTGCTATAAAACCTGCTTACTGGGATATCTGTATGCCTTATCCAGTATGACAAAGGGTTTTGTCATAAACACAAACAGAATTCCTATTTCCAGAACAAATTGTGTGAGACCAAAACAATGTCGCATCATCACAATTGTGTACTTGAACTGAGTGGCTAAATTTAAGAAAGATAATTAGTTTAGCTTTGCTGCTGAACAGAAAATGTGGATCACATCCATGTACCTTTTATGTATTGCTTTCTCATATTTCATCTTTGTACAGCTCTTATGTTCATGTTCAGATCATTCATATTTTATTTTGAAACATTTTCATTTTCAGATCAGCAGTTGTGTGATCCTGGTGAATTTCTTTGCCACGATCATGTGACTTGTGTCTCCCAGAGCTGGCTGTGTGATGGGGACCCTGACTGCCCTGATGATTCAGACGAATCTTTAGATACCTGTGAGTAGAAAGGTTTTCATGCCATTTAGATTTACCTTACATATGAAACTAAATGTCAATTGTTTTCACGGATGACTGCTATTATAGTTGATTCCTTTTTTTTTTTTTTTTTTCAAATAGCCTAAGAAGCTTGGAACTTTTTGTTTGTGTTTCCCTTAAAATGACTGTGTGAATGAAAGAATACAGTCAGTTTTGTAATGTGAATTAATTTATCGAAGGAAGAAAATGCACAGTAATTTATTTCAAAGTTATGTTTTACTAGTAGGAAACAAAAATGGATTGAAGAGGATCTAACCCTTTAAAACATAGCACTACAAGGGGTTAAGACCCTCTCCAATAATTTATCTCAAACATTTTGAGACAGAGGAGCACATCAGAGGAATAGTAATCAAGCTTTAGATCTTTCCTATTTATATTAATATCTTAAGATACTACTCAAATTTTTGAATGTGTCTTCTTTTAAAACTGAAAGATAGAAGCTACATTTGTCCATCAGTGAAGAACTTAGCCTTTGTAATATAAGGTTCAGAAGCTCTTGGTACATACACATGGATCCTAATTGTCATCCTACCAGTGTATCTAACCTGGAGTTCACTGAGGAATTTGTCCACATGAAAAATGCCACCAAAACAAAATTATAAATATTAGAATCACAGCTAAATCTGCAAGCCTTTTTTTTTTTTTGTAGAATACGCACTATCATAACAAGTATGAACAGTCACCTAAATTTTAGTATTTATATTTGTGGCACTTCTTGTGTCAGGCTATGCTCCCCATGCAACCAAGTATGCTGGGTTATCAATATCATTTTGAAAGCAACTACGTAGTGCTGTGAGGTCGAAGTGGGAAAACAAAACAAAACAAAAAACAAATGAACAAAAAAAGTATCATCAAATTGTTTGATATTGTAGAGATAACAATTATTGCTTCCATTAAGTTTCAATTAAAATCTTGCCATGAGAAAGCAGAGGCAATCCTTATTCATTTTCTTGATGTTTACTAGTGTTTTCAAAGTTTAACAATCTATGGGCACTTGATATTTGCATTAATAGCTTCTCTTTACTTTGAACAGATCACTTCTTTCATAGGAAGAGGTTGCAGCAGTTTACTACATTTGTAATTTTGTTTCACCAATTTCGTCAGTTTAATTCTGAAAACCTTTACTCCTTTACTAGACTCTATAGCATAGAAAAAGTTCTAGGCATAATAACAGGAAAACAATAGATTAATAGGAAAAAACTCTAATGGATAAAAATAGTATGGTAAATCCATAAAAAGGAATATTAAAAAAGAATGAAGTATTCAGGCATGTTTTGTGGATAAACCTTAAAAACACTGTGCTAAGGAAGAGATTCCAGTCACAAAAGACCAATGATAGAAATGTCATTTCATTTATGTGAAAGATCCTGAATAGGCAAATTTGTAGAGATGGAAAGTACATGAAAATCAGAGTCAACATGTAAACAACCAAAGCGTCCTTCGATAGATGAATGGATAAACAAGTTGTGATATATATACACAACATAGTACTATTCTGCCATAAGAAAGGATGAAATAGTGCCATTTGCAACAACATGGATGCATCTTGATATTATAATGCTAAGCAAAATAAGTCAGACAGAAAAAGTAGAGAACCATATGATTTCAATGATATGTGGTATATAAAAATCAAAACAACAAAGTAACAAGACAAACAAATGAAGAAACAAAAACTCATAGACACAGACAATAGTTTAGTGGTTACCAGAGGGTAGGGGTGGAGGCAGGTGGTAGGTGAGGGTAAAGGGGATGAAATACACGGTGATGGAAGGAGAACTCACTCTGGATGGTGAACACACAATGTGAAATATAGATGATGTATTATAGAATTGTATACCTGAAACCAATATAACTTTACTAACAATTGTCACCCCAATAAACTTTAATTTAAAAAAAAAAAGTGAAGAAGAAGAAAAAAAGAAAGTAGATGAATGGTAAGGTGGAATGCAATGAGGAATGACTGCTAATGAGTATGGGGTCTCTTTTGATTGTGATTAAAGATTAAAGTGTTCTAAAATTAGATTGCAATAATGGCCCAACAGCTCAGTTAGTATATTTAAAAACATTGAATTTTATGTATAAAATGGGTGAATTGTATAGTATGTGAATTATATCTTAATAACATTTTTTAATGATAGAAAAAAATAAAAAATCTCAATATTATGTTTATGGGTGCAGATAGCAAAGCAATGTGAAAAGACAATAATAATAAATGTTCTGGCATATATATATATATATATATATACATATATATATATATATATATATATATATATATATATATATATATATAATTTTCACATTCCATATATATATACAGAGGGTGCCAAAAAATGCATACACATTTTAAGAAAGGAGAACTATATCAAAATTGTAATACTCAATATATACCAATAAAAAAAGATGAATACAAGTTACATTTGACTTCTGTAATTACAAGAGGTGCTCAAAGTGGTTACCATCAGCATCCAGGCACTTCTGATTAGGGCCAACTACTGCTTGACCAACGTTGCCAAAGTGCAACATGTCCACTTGTATACAGTTTTTTTGGTACCCCCAGGGTGTGTGTGTGTGTGTGTGTGTGTGTGTGTGTGTGTGTGTGTAATATTTCATATATATATAGTAGTAGAACTTAGTTCTTTTTAGGCTTTAGCCCTCCCCTATTTAAGTATCATCTAAGAGTATTCTCTTCGTTAGCTAGAAGGATTGCCATGGTATAATTATAGTAAAAGGTTAAATTTGATGAATTTTAGTAATGGAGTGCAATTCTGTCCCAATCCTCTCATGAAATTCCTGATGGGAAAAATGACAGAGGCATGGGATAGATTTATGTGATCAATATGCAGGAAAGCCAGGGTGAAGGAGAATTGCCATGCACCATGTACTTGGGACAATGCAAAAGCAATTGGAAGACATGGCTGGATAGTCTCTCTAGGCAGGAGTTCCCTTCATGTTGGTAAAGAACAGAGAATGATAATGTTCCCTTTGTGCTCAAGAGGGAGTTTAGTTGGAGAACCAGTCCGGAGAGGATTTGTGGTGTTGAGTAGGAAACGCAGGGATCTGGATAATTAAAACTAAAACCCAGAGAGGAAAGACGTCACAGTGAATGAAATATTGGTGGGTGGCGGATATTCCATTATCCCTTTCCCCATGAGCACTCCATGCCTCAAGGAATATGGCTGATACCCAGAAGGGCAACATCAGTGGACAAGACCTGTGTTTGCCAGTCAGCATGTACCCTAACTGATTGGAAATAGGCTCTGAATGGTCAGTGTCTCCATTACAATGTTGTTGTTAAATATTTTGAATATCTACCCTGCCCAGAAAGTACATAACACCCTGGTTTGGGTAAAAGGTGGGTCCTTCAATTTACAAAGATAGGGGCTTTGGCAGACTGAGGTCTCAAATTGGAAATTACATGTGGGTTAATTAAAAATAGAGATACATTTTCTGCTTACTTAGTTTTTAAAATGAAATTTATACCTACCTAAGATATTTTTGGCATTTATTTAAAAATGTTTCTTAATTTTGGCCATTCTTATTCTATCCTTAAACATCAAGATTGCTTCACATCCTTAAAGGAAATAATAAAAGTATTCTTATATCAATGTATCTATATAAGTAAGATAGAGAAATAACATTTTTTTCTACCTGGGTATTTAACCTGACAACATATTTGGATCTACATTTAATTAGTCCGTTTCAAATAAGTGGTTTTAGAGAATGCCAACTGAAATCTGGATAATCATAGGAAAAAAAGCTTTATGAAAAATATTAGACATTTTTACATTTAAATTTCTCAATCCAGGTGTGCACAATTATTTTTTCCTAATCATAGTGATTTGTAATGTGTTTTTATGACAAACATATGTAGGCATCACTAATCTACATAAAATAGTTGCATGATTTGATATTGGTATGAATGTATTCATTCAATGTGAAAAATAAATACTAGAAATCAAAAACCTTGAAGATTGATACTTAGAAAGGGTAATTTTGTGTTCAGTATATGAACAAAAGTATGTTATCATTTTTTATTTGAAGACAAAGTATGTTGTATCTGCAAAATATTAGATGAAAACAGCTGAAGCAATACACTTATTTTTCCTAATTCCACTTAGCCTTTAAAATAATAAGAAGACCAATACAGCATGGAATTCATTATGACATTATGAAAGCTCTGCAATGATGACAAAATTCTATTAGGAAAAAAAATGGATATTGTCAAGGAAGAGAAAATGCTTTCCTTGTGAAATGCTGATGACTGAAGTACTTTAAAAAATAAGCATGCATGCAGTAAAACAAGAAATCTTGGAAATTAAATGAAATTCAGATATTTGGGGATCTGAGAAGTTAATGTGTACATATTTTCCCTCCTTTCTGTTCAGGCCCAGGTTCTGGGGAAATGCTCAAATATCCATGAGGTGGGAATTAGATTTAACATACAGCAATACAAGGGAAAAAAAGAAAACAAATTAAAAATACTGATTTGCCACAAAGCAGGTTACACATTGGGATGAGTTTTCTAAAATATGGAATATATGGAGAAATTTAATAATTTATATTGTTACTATTGCGTATGAGAAAATGTTCTTTAGCCTTATATTAAAAAATGAAAGTCTTTATTTCTTCACATTATTCGAAGTAATTTTTCAAGTGTCTAAATGGATAACATCTTTTAAGTCCTGTGAGGCAACGAGAATAGAAAATCAGGGAAATCATGATCCTCCTACTCAGTGCTTTAAATCCAGTTTTCAGTTGCATGTTGTGTGTGACATGAATTCAAATAAAGAGTGGAAATACATTTTGTGGAATGAAAGCTAGGTACCACCTGTGGCTGGGAAGTCTTCTTGAAAGGCATTTTTATTCCGAGGTATTCAAATTTTAATTCCTTCTAGGATTTTCTGTTGAATATTTAATGATACTTCCCTTCCAACAATCAGCTCCAGCTGATGTATATTTTCTGGGAAGCTGATGTTAATATACTTAAAACTAATTCTTCCTTTTTAAGTCAGAAAATTATTAGCCCTGCCATTTCTCCTTCTTCCTATTGTCCTACATTAACACTCCCCCCACCCCGTCAGAAAATCATTTATAGAGTCCTTCAATTATAGATCATGTTTTGGATATAATGACTCCTTGGCTAACAAAGAAGAATAAAAATGGCCTTAAAGGAGGGTAATATTTGCAACCTGGAAGTTATGATAATTTGCACATTGACTCTACTCTGTCCTGTCTTTCTGCAGAAATCAACAAACTTTTTCTACGAAGAACAAGATATAAATATCTTAGATTTCACGTGCTATATAATCTCTGTTGAATACTATGGTTGGTTTTTGTTTGTTTTGTAAGTGCTTTAAAATGGAAACAAACAAACAAACACTCTCAGCTCTCAGTCTATACAAAAACAAACCACAGATTAGATTTGGCCAGTAGGCTGTAGTTTGATACCTTGTCATGGTATCATCGGTGAACCAGATACTCTGTATGGTTATGGAAATGAGTCTGTGTCCAGGTGCAGCTACCACAGAGAAGAGAATAAGTCATCACAGTGGAAGTGTGAGGCTCATGTGGCATAGAGCTGTGTGTGTACGCGCTACCATATAGTGCTAGACTCAGGCAATACAGTGTCCTCTCCAAAAGCTGTCTCATTCTTCTTTTTTTGCATGCCTCCTTATTGGTAAGTATTGCATTTGACCCTCTGTAACAAAAACAGTAGCTTAACCAAACGGGTGTATTTTTCTCATATAAACATTTACAAAAGTGGAAAATTCAGGATTGATACAGAAGTGTGAGAATGGTACCAGGCTTCCTCTGTCTTTCTGCTCTGCCATCTTTAGCACAGAGATGTCTGTTTTATAGCCAGAATATGGCTGCCCCATCTCTACCAGTGGATAATTCCATTTCAGGCAGAAAGAAGGAAAAAAGAAAAGGGAAAAGGCGAGTGCCAGCTGAGTCTCTCTGTTTATCAGAAAAACAATGGCTTCTACAGAAAACAAAGTCAGAAGATAAATGCTTAGATTTTCTTCACCAGAACTGGTCATATGGGCTGTGGGGCCATGATTATTTTCAACAGGGCCAATTGCTTTCCAAAATAAAATTGGTGGTTCTGCTAGTAAAGAAAAAGGGGAAAATAGATACTGGGTAGGCAGAGGCACCAGGTAGCATGCACTCTTCTCCTCTTCTCTCCATCCTTTCTTTTCTCCATCTACTAAATGGGACGTGGCAGTCTCAGTGTATGATATGGAATTTGAAATCCCAACTGCTCGGCTGCAAGGCCAGTACCTCCACAAATACCATTGCTCCTGGGCAATTAACTTAACCCTTTTAAGACTCCATTATTTCATCTGTGCAATGGACATGATAGTACTTGCCTCACAGTAAAGTACTTAGAATAACGCCTGTTCCGTAGTAAAAGCCCCTCTCTCCTGCACATCCTACCCTGAATTCCAGATGTCCAGAGCTTTGAGCAAGTACCTTATCTTAAGAGTCTTCTGATGGAGCATCCTAACTGCTCCCTATTCGTTCCAAACTTAAAATCGGTTTTGTTCTCTAAGGATATGACTAGGAACAGGATTAACTTACCACATACGGAAATTCAAGTTAAATTGTCAACTGTTTTTAATAATTATGTGTATTACATTCAAATATTAAGACAGATTTGGTATAGAGATTATTTGGGACAGGCTGCTTTTTTCTAGGAGATCTTCTAAAAACATGTTGAGTAATTAACTAAAATAAAAATTAATGGCTAAAAAAACATGTTAGTGAATAATATTATTTGATTGATACTGCAGATAAAAGTAGATGCTATCTCATTTTAGGAAATAAGGAAATTGAGTTAATGGTCATTCTATTCTCATCTAAGTTGGCTGTTAGTGGTTAAAGCAAAGTTTATATTTCTTTAAACTTGCCCTCCTGTTTTGAAATACTGAGGTAAAGAAAGATCCAACTCCTAAAACGACCCCCATAGACCACCTAATTTATAAATATGGAATCATTTGAGAAACATGGAACGCTATCCCAACACAACTATATTGTACTGGCTTTTGGAGTAATCAGTAATAATTTTAAAATGCAGTAAAAATAACAAGCCTCATGGGTAATAGGAATGAGAGCATTTATGAAAAATGAAAATGGCTGTAAGTTACTAGGGTTGGATGTGCCTCTGCATGAAGTTGCTTTTATTGTGTAGTTTTAACTTTATTTAGATAGGAGGATATTAATTAACTTCTTATATTCATACAATGACCTTTCCCCTAGGATATAAGGTAGAAATCCTTTTATAATTTCCTTCTAAACTTTCTTTCTTTGACAGAGGTCGGAGAAATACAATAAAATTCAGGTCGGAGATTATTAGCAAATAGATATTGCTCTTTAAAATATACATAGAATAGGGCACTGAAAATAGACTATAGGAGCAATAAAATGAATGGAAGTATGGTTCTTGTTTCTAGGTAATATGTAGTGATTTAGGGGTCCCTTTACAATGAGCTAATAGATGAGAGCCACAAAGTTAAGGTTTTCATTAGGTACAGAAGCTGAAGTGATCTTACAGATTAAAGGGAAAGCATATGAGACACATGAAGACAGTTTATGTCTCTTTCAATTCTTTTTGTTTTGCCCTTCATTTTACTGTGAGGTTCTTCTTTTTAGCAGTGGAGAGCCTGAAAACACTGACCATTCTTTAATAATAAAACGACCCTCTTAAGAGTTGATATGAAGGGGTGACAGGAAGGCAGGGAAAGGTACAATTATCAATTGAAAAGAATTGTCTAGTGTTGATTAATTTTCTTAGCACAGTGGGGATGGGATGAGGGTGGGTGGGTGACATTTCCCTTAATTCTGCCCCATGATGTGCTAACAGGTCTCTGAAAGTCCGCCTCTGCAATTTTAAGAAAGGTTGATTGCAAGCATAGGTGATAAAACTGAGCTCACTGCAGTTCAGACAGGTGGAGCAAAACCAGCATCAAAAAAGGCTTCACTTTTCACTCAAGAAGTCACTGTTTTTTTGGTTTTCTGATCCAAGATCACAAGTCACAGCATAAAGAGGCACTTAACCTGGACTGGAAATTATAGAGAATGAAATTCAGGAATAGTATAAAATAAAGGGGGTAAAATAAAACAGGAGAACTCTAGGGATAATTGGTAAAATTTCCTTGGCTTAAGGGATGATGTACTGTAAACAAATGCTTTTGCAGGGCTCTATAGGGACAAACTGATGGCTGAGTAAGGCGTCTTCTTAGAAAAGATTCCATCCATCATTCATCCACAACTAATCTAGCATTTGGGTTTGGGGATGAAGGCCTCTTACCTTTCATGGGTGAGCAAGTGTCTTCCCAGAGGATGTTTTATTCTTTATAGTCAGCGTATAAAATTTACATTTGACTTTCGCTCAGAAGTGCTTCTTAAATGACATATTTTGCTAAATGAAGCTCTAAAGGGTGTTGTGTTCTAAGAACTTATTTTAATGGCAATGCCTTTCTTTCTCTCTTCCTTCCCCCACATCTTCCATCATCCTCCCGAAAAGCAAGATATAAAACTCTACTATATGCTTATAGAATTTTCAGTAGATCAAAGAGTATCATATTCTACTAATTGCTGTATTGTCTCTGTTAAGGTTCAGACAGCATAACTTGACTTTGGGTTGAAATTTTTAAATTAAAGTCTTTGTAACTTTAGGTTTGCTGATTTTAAGGATGGGAAAAATTGATCACAAAAAAAAAAAAAAAAGAGTTCATGAGGAGATGAGTAAAAACAAGACTTATGTTGGAGTATACCACTTCAGTGAATGTGGCTGATAGCCTTCAGTTTCTTTTTTATTTTTATTTTCCTTCTCTCTCTCTCTCTCTCTCTCTCTCTCTCTCTCTCTCTCTCTCTCTCTCTCTCTCCCCCTCTCCCCCTCTCTCCCTCTCTCTCTTCTTCTCTCCCTCCCATCTTCCCTCCCTCCCTCTCTCCCTCTTTTCCTTCCTTCCTTCCTTCCTTCCTTCCTTCCTTCCTTCCTTCCTTCCTTCCTTCCTTCCTTCCTTCCTTCCTTCCTTCCTTCCTTCCTTCCTTTTCTTCTGGAGAATGGGATAATTTAAAGAGGGAAGAATCCCTCAACTGGCATAAAGCTTTCTGGGTACTCAACTGCAAAGAAGAAAACAAACCAACAATTACTTCCCAATATCTCTGATTGAGTTGCCAAGAGAAAAGTAATTACTAATATAAAACACTTTTGTAGAATTCAGCATACAGCCATAAGACTAAAAATCTTTAATAATTAAACATTTTCTTTCATAAATAGGAATTGTAGAAATAATATGTACATGTACTTTAAAAATGTTTTAAGAACATGTGCATTAAACTTATTAAATATCATTTGGTCATTGTAACTATTTTTGAGAAAGATACACCAAGTATTGTGGCCATTAAAAAAATAAATCTGAGACATGAACAAATTGCTTGGTCAAAAGTCTTATAGCTAAAGGGTAACTTCTAGCTTACAGAACTGTGAGAAAATAAGTTTTCATGAATTAAGCCACCCAGTCCATGGTGCTTTGTTACGGCAGCCCTAGCAGACTAAGACATAATTCTATAATATGTCTAATACAATTTCATTTATTTTTGTATCAGTATAAGAATAATGCAGTAATTTAACAATTCTCCTTTTTCTTAGAAGGTATATAATATCAGAGTATTTAACTTACAAGTACTATAAGCCTGATAAAAAGATGTGAAGTTAAATTACTAATCAGTTTCTGATGGGATAAAGGGCCCATCCCTACAGTAGTGGCTCTAACCCTCTAAGAAGACCTAATTTAACTAAACAGTGCTCTTCATATGCAAATGACATTTATTTTCAATGAAAAGTCAGTAGGTAATTAACACTGATTTATTTATTTATTTTTTTCAAATATTTATGGAGATGGGTTGCTCCAACATTTAAAAAATAATAGATTTGCCTAACCCTTCCTCCTGGTGATCTAGGACACTCATTTAGAGGAACAGTTGGTAGCCATCTTTGCAATGCTAGTTAGTTACAAAATAAAACATAAACATGGACAGATGACCTAATTACAATTGCTGTCTGCGGAAGCAGTAGAAATGCGTAACTAGCATATACTCTTAATAGTATGGATGTTAATAATTTTTTATATTAAGTTGCTATAATCTGTATTAGATTGTTGTAATTTAAAATTCTGAATTAATCACTGGGTTATGCAACAACTACATGTAATTTATAGGTAAAAATAAATGTTACTTTCTCTATACAGACCTCTGGGGAATTTTGTTACACTTCACTCCCACATTTGCATATATTACATAATTCATTTTTTTAATTAAAGTTTATTGGGATGACAATTTTTAGTAAAGTTATATAGATTTCAGGTGTACAATTCTGTAATACATCATTATATATTACATTGTATGTTCACCACCCAGAGTCAGTTCTCTTTCCATCACCATATATATGATTCCCTTTACCTTCATCTACTCCCCCCGCCCCCCTTACCCTCTGGTAACCACTAAATTATTGTCTGTGTCTATGGGTTTTTGTTTCTTCATTGTTTTGTCTTGTTCTTCTGTTGTTTCAGTTTTATATACCACATATCAGTGAAATAACATGTTATGTATTTTCACTTAAATAGTGAAGACAGTTTTGTCACTGAACTAGACTTCTCACAATATTCAGATGGATTTTCTTTAAGAAAACTAGAAATCATTCAGTCAATCATTGACTATTTACTGAGGAACTAATGCATTCAAAGTATTTACTAGGCACCACTGTCCTTCAACTATTTATCCCATGGGCTACCATGTACCAGGGTTTTAGCCTATGCTAACTTAGTTATCATGGTTAAATGTGATTACTTCCATGTTAAAAAAAAAGATGATATTTATGATAAACATGATGATAATATTATTGACACAAAATGGATGATTATTAATATAAGCCAGATGTTCCAATATGATCTTTATATGGATTATCTCCTTCCATGCTGACAACAACCTTGAACAGCATATCAGGTACAGTTGTTCAGGTTGTGTAGGGCATTAAGGTGACATAAATATCATAGACAGCATGGGTGTATATATTTTCCCACAAAAAATAAGCTATCTTGAAATGGGCAACATTTTTGCACGAAGGCACTGTATGAGTTAATAGCATCCTGCCTATGATACCCACCTGCCTATGCTCCCCTTTTACAGGTGATAAAAATAAAGCATAAGGGAAGTTATTTGCTAGAGGTCTTAAAGCAATTAAGTAACGGAGCTATAATTGAACACTGTAGCATGCTATGCAGTTTTCTATATAAAGCAAATGAAGCTCAGGGAAGTTAAATAGATGCCACTAGGATCCTCTCTTAGTGAAGACGAGATTTCCATGCATGCTC
Organism: Rhinolophus sinicus; assembly: GCF_036562045.2. Classification (NCBI taxonomy): domain Eukaryota; kingdom Metazoa; phylum Chordata; class Mammalia; order Chiroptera; family Rhinolophidae; genus Rhinolophus; species Rhinolophus sinicus. The sequence continues at coordinate 132,704,509 of NC_133751.1, read as the reverse complement.
ATTTCACATAACATTCAAGTCAGCATTCTTTCCTTTATACCACACACCTCCTGTACATACTCCATCCGGATACTTGTATATGTGGCTATTCAATTTATGCACATCAATTTTAATTGAGTGACTGCTATGTGAAAGATCCAGTGGTAGATTTTGGAAATGACAAGATCAATATGCTAAAGATGAAAGACAGATATAGTAACAGCTGGAGAGAGGATTTTAATTATTTTTTCAACTAGAAAGGGTATATTTATGAATCTGTATGTTACTGTATTAACAATGATAAAAGGTATATGTATTAACACTTATATGTGCATGTATATGAACTTTACGTGTATGTATATGAACAAATTGAATCTGGAAAAATAATTTAACTTTCTTAACCATCTTTGTTTACAAACACAAATCACAATACACATAAATATACACCCACACTAATTTAAAAAACACAATGTTGAGCATAACTATGTTGGTGACAAGATTTTTATTAGCTTCCTATTGCCGTGTAACAAATTACCCCAAATTTAGCATGTTAAAACAACACCAATTTCTTATCGCAGAGAAGTTATTGGTCAGAAGTCTGGGCAACATCAAATGGGTTTCTTGCTTTGCAAAGCTGAGATCAAGGTGTTCCTCAGGATATATATATATATATATATATATATATATATATATATACACACACACACACATATATATATATATACACACACACATATATATATGTGTGTGGGTGTGTAGCCAAAAAATGTGTATACAATTTTTAAGAAAGGAAAAAAAAAACTATCAAAATTGTAATACTCAATATATACCGATAACAAACGATAAATGCAAGTCATGTTTGATTTCTGCAATTACAAGAGGTGCTCAAAGTTGTTACCATCAGCATCCAGACACTTCTGATTATGACGAACTACTGCTTGAGCAACATTGACCAAGTATCCACTTGGATACATTTTTTTGGCATCCCCAGCGTGTGTGTGTGTGTGTGTGAGTGTGTGTGTGTGAATTGGAAGTTTATTTAAATAGGATCTTCTTTATAAAATTTGGGAGTTACAGAATCGTATCCAATACACCTTAAGAAATATACACAAGTGCTTTGTAACCCCTTTTCTTCACATTAGTAAGGAAAATGTTTCTTGAGGAACGGTCTATCATTCCAAATATTTATCCAACCTTTTTTTTACCACTGTCAACAAGTTTTTGTATATTTATTTAATTGGTTCACCAATGGAACAATTAAATGCAGTATTTCAAAAGGGAAAGGACCCTGAATGATTATTATCATTTAAAACAAAAATAACTCTCCCCAGGTTGGTCAGTGATGTAAGGCACGATGCTTTGGTTTTTGTGAGAGAAAATATTTGAATCTCTTTTACCAGTACAAATGCAAGAGAAAATGTTTGCAAGTGAAGAAACTTACCAAGATTTCAGTCAAATGGAGTAGTGATGACTTTGCATTCCCAGTGGAACCTTTCACATATCATCAGAAGTGATTAATAATAATAATAACAATAACAATAATAATAATAATAGTAATAATGTAGTAAGGTAACATGGTATCTATATATGCAGGTTGAAATTGAGGTTAAAAAAAAGAAGAAAGAAAAAGAGAAATCCACACAAATACTAGTTACAAAATTCCTGACTACAATAGCATCCATATTAAGGCAAAGAAATTCAGATACATTCTGACAATGATAAAGCAGAAGGCAGTTTATAAATTCAAAAAAATATTAAGATACTTTCTTTACTATAATGGTAGATGTGTGTTTGGAAATGGTTGACTTTTGAATTATTAAGTGGTCATATTGACTCATGGGAATCCAGGTAACTCTGCAGGAATAAAACTGGAAAGCAGGACTGTGTTGCTTTAGCCATGTTTCACTGACTATCTGGATGATCTTTTTTAAGTGGACTCAACATAACTGGAACATAATATAATTAATTAATAAACCATGAAAATTTGAAAACTCAACAGAAGAGGGCAAGACTGCTTTCTGGCTAGCATGCTATGGTTGTTTCAGTTTTTCAGAGCGTACATCTGTTCTGTATGCCCATTCCCATTTTTTCCCCCATGCCATGATGGTTGTTAATCATTCTGAAAATTACCCTTGGAGTGAAGAAAGATGTTGTAACCTCAGTGTTCATTTGGAGTTTATTTTTCTGACTATGCACCAAATTAAAGTTAGAGGGATGATTGTACATGTGTAGAATTACTGAAGTCTGGTTGACAATCTAAGAATACAGTAAAAATTTAAAATACTTTATTTGAAATTTGCTTTTGCACAGTATTCAGTGTGGACAAAGTAGTAACAAAAGGTTTCAAAGTACTAATGTTCTATCTTTAAATAGGTTCCTAGACTTTGTGTGTATAGTATATAACTTCAATCAATATAAATAACTTCAATCTGATAAGTTTGGAAGAAATAATTTTTCAGTATTTGTTGTTGTTAATATTTATTAGTTTGTGTAAGTATGTTGTCATTCAAAAGGAAGAACAAATACAGTACTTGTCTACATATATATGTTTTAGTGTAGTTTCATAATTTTCTAAATGCCTTTAGGGGAGTAATTTTCTCATTTTGTTATTTTCCTTAGAAGTTTTTTGTTTAACACACTTCATCACTTGCTATATTTTAAAAATTTAACCAAAACACTACAGAATCACTTCAGCAAAAATTATATTCTTAATAGAGATGATACATAAAAATTAAAATGTTACTTAAAACAAAACAAAAAAAACAGAACTAACTTGTGAACAATTTTATATCAATGAACAAGGTCTTAGAACATTTACCGATAATACAGGCATACCTTGAAGATACCGTGGATTTGGTCCTAAACCACCGAAATAAAGCAAATATCACAATAAAGTGAGTTAACACATTTTTTTTCAGTTTCCCGGTTTACATAAAAATTATATTTACTGTCTTGCAGTGTATTAAGTGAGAGATTGCATTATATCTAGAAAACACAATGTACTGTACATACTTTAATTTGAAAATACTTTATTGCTAAAAAATGCTAACCATCATCTGAGCCTTCAGCAAGTTGTAATCACTTTTGCTGGTGGAGGGTTTTGCCTCGATATTGACAGCTGCTGACTGGTCAGGTGGTGGTTGCTGAAAATTGGGGTAACTGTGACAATTTCTTAAAATAACACAACATTGAAGCTTGCTGCATCTCTTAACTCTCATGAACAACTTCTTTGTAGCATGCAATGCTGTTTGACAGCATATTCCCCACAGAACTTCTTTCATAATTGGAGTCTAAGATAATTATCTTAGACCTTGCCACTCCTTTATCAACTATGTTTATGTAATGTTCTAAATCAATCATTTGTTGTCATTTCAATAATCCTCACAACATCTTCATCAGCAGATTCCTTCTCAAGAAACCACTTTCTTTGTTATCCATAAGAAGCAACTCTTCGTCCATTAAAGGTTCATCATGAGATTTCAGCAATTCAGTCACATCTTCAGGCTCCACTTCTAATTTGAGTTCTCCTGCTTTTCCCACCACATCTGCAGGTACTTCGTCCACTGAAGTATTAAACCCCTCAAAGTCATCCATGAGGGTTGGAATCAACTTCTTCCAAACTCCTGTAAATATTTATAGTTTGACATCTCTCCGTGACTCATGCATTTTTCTTAATGGCATCTAGAATAGTGAATCCTTTCCAGAAGATTTTCACTTTATTTTGCCAATATCCATCAGATGAATTGCTACCATAGCCATACCAATTGGAAGCCATAGCCTTATGAAATGTATTTGTTAAACAGTCATTCTTGAAAGTCAAAATTACTTGTTGATCTAGGGGCTACAGAAAGGATGTTGTGTTAGCACGAATGAAAACAGCATTAATCTTGTAACTCTCCATCAGAACACCTAGGTGACCAGGTGCATTGTCAATGAGAAGTTATATTTCAAAAATATATATTTTTTATTATGATCAGTAGGTCTCAACAGTGGGCTTAAACTATGCAGTGAACCATGTTATAAACAGATGTGCTGTCATCCAGACTTTGTTGTTCCCTTTTGAGAAGAAAAGCTGCGTAGATTTAGCATAAATCTTAAGGGGTCTAGGAAATTCAGAGTGGTAAATGAGCATTGGTTTCAACTGAAAGTCACCAGCGGCATTAATGCCCTAATAAGAGAGTCAGCTTGTCCTTTGAAGCTTTGAAGCCAGACATCGACGTCTCCTCTCTAGCTATGAAAGTCCTAGATGGCATCTTCCAATATAAGACTGTTTCATTCACATTGAAAATCTGTTATTTATTGTAACCACTTTCATGAGTTATCTTAGTTAGATCTTCTAGATAACTCGCTGCAGCTTCTATATCAGCACTTGCTACTTCAACTTGCACTTTTATGTTATGGAGATGTTTGTTTTTTTCTTTAAATTTCATGAACCAATCTCTTCTAGCTTCAGCTTTCCTTTTGTAGATCCCTCATCTCTCAGCCTTCGTAGAATTGATGACACTTAGGGCCTTGTTCTAGATACACTTTGGCTTAAAAGAATGTTGTGGCTGGTTTGATCTTCTATCCAGACCACTAACACTTTCTCCATATCAGCAAGCAAGCTATCTAACTTTCTTGTCATTCATGTGTTCACTGGAGTAAAACTTAATTTTCTTCAAAAAGTTTACCTTTGCATTCACAACTTGTCTAACTGTTTGGAGCAAGAGGCCTACCTTTTGACCTATCTCATCTTTCAACCTGCCTTCCTCACTAAACTTAATCATTTCTAGCTTTTGATTTAAAGTGAGAGACATGTGACTCTTCCTTTCACTTGAATACTTAGAGGACATTGTAAGGTTATTACCTGGCCTAATTTCAATATTGTTGTGTCTCAGGGAGCAGGGAGGCCCAAGGTGTGAGAGACAGATAGGGAAAGGGCCTGTTGTTGGAACTGTCATATCACACACATTTATTGTTAATTAAGTTGGCAACTTATATAGGTATGGTTATTGAAGAACCAAAACAATTACAATAATAACATCAAAGATCACTGCTCACAGATCACCATAACAAATATAATAATAATGAATAAGTTTGAAATGTGTCAGTGAATGATGGGATACAGACTGAGATATGTATTGCTAGGCAAGTTTGTCGTCATGCAAACATCATAGATCGAACTTACACAAACCTAGATAGTACAGCCCACTACATACCTAGGCTAGATAGTATCATATATTGCTCCTAGACTAAAAACCAGTACAGAATATTACTGTACCAAACCACATGTGATTCAATCAAGCACAAGAGAAAAGAAAGCAGTCAAGAGAAGTGGGAAACAGGTGGATGAGGCTGCTGCCATTGAAATAGGTCATACTATTTTACAGCAATTTTTAAATAAGTAGTAAGAATACACTCTAAACTAACAATACAAAGTGTAGTATAGTAAATGCATAAACTAGTATATAGTCATGTATTATAATTATCAAGTATTATGTACTGTACATAATTGTGTGTGCTATACTTTAGTAGAACTGGCACCACAGTAGGTTTGTTACACCAGTATCACCACAAACACATGAGCAATATGTTATGCTATGACTTTAGGACAGCTACAGTGTCACTTGGGTTTAGGAAGTTTTCAGCTCCATTGTAATCTTATGGGACTGTTGTCATATGTGTGTCCTGTTGCTGACAGAAATATTATTATGCAGTGCATAACTATTGCAAAAATTACCAAAATGTGACACAGACACAAAGTGAGCGAATGCTGTGAGAAAAATGGTGCTGAGAGACTTGCTGGACCCAGTGTTGCAACAAACCTTCAATTTGTAAAAAAAACACAGTATCTGCAACATGGAATGAAGCGAAGCTCAATGAAACTTGATATACTTTTATTTCAAGTTTTCTGTCACATCGATTTCTCTATTCATTTCATCTTTTATATCTTCTTATAATGTGCATACAATTAGTATCCTTAGATTTTCTAAACTATTTTTAAATTAATAAAATATTGAATGCATTGTTTCTAAGGAACTCATTGCTACATTTGTAAAATAGTTTTTCATTATTCAAAACATTTGTAAAATAGTTTTTCATTATTTGTAATGAAGGATGATGTAAGATGGTACTGCTGCTGATTCTGCTTCCAAAATGTTTTCCTTTTAGTCAAGAAACATTTTTTACTTTTTGATGATGATTCCTATTTTATAAATTAGATAGAATCTTGATTAGTGTTGTTCAAGTTGGGTGTACGGGAGGGCTCTGATTACTTGCCACCTTCCCACACTCCAGTCCACAATAGCCCCTGATGAACTTTTGCAGAATCCCAGGATTCAGTAGAACACAGCTTGAAACAACTACTCTAAAGTGTGTCTAAGATCAGAAGAATTATATATGCGACAATTTTTTTAAAAAATTTAAGTATAAATAAAATAAAAGAATGTGTAAATTAGGATTAATTCTATTTATTAACAGTACATTTGTTTTAATTAAATAACTGAATCTCTACCAGAGTTTTCACTGGTAATTTTTCATGATAAACATATATAAAGATAAATGCAGGGTTTATCTCCAGAGGGAAACTAGGCATCAATAGCAATGAGGTAATGATTCAAACTGTGTATGTCCAATCTATTAACACCTAAAGAATGCATCTGAAGAAGTGGGAGGAAGACATCCTTAATGTGGAACACTACTAGGCTTAAACAATTTCTTTATTCCTAACTTGAATTCTTTATGGATCTTAGCCATCTAACTTGATGGACTATAGTGTACTTGAAGTTATAATGTAGCATGTCAATGCTGGTCCAGTCATCAATACAAGGGCAAACGAAGGGCATTTGGAGTCCTTTTAGTCTCCTCCAACTAGAATGTTCCTATATAAGGCAGATCTGAGGGAGATTGCGCGGCCTTGAAAATATCCCAAAAAGTGTTAGGCCACCTGATTCAAAATTGGCACACGTTTCCTTGGCCTTGCTCACATTACCAATACCAACTCATGAGCTTTTCTTACCTTCTTTCCTTTCTTCTGACTACATGAAAATGCAAAGTACAAGCATCTCTCTTCAGCTAAAACACTGAGATTCCTATCAAAGCAGTTTTTATTCTACACCAACAAAAAGAAAACATAGACTATAGCTGGTGTATTTCTTATTAATCTAAGGCATGATTTTACCTGTTTATTTATTGTAAGTGTAAACCTCAACCCTGCAATCACTACCATGCCTTCATTGATAATGTAGTCATTACAACAACCACAAAGTACTGATTGTATCTTTCTTGAGGTGGTATGTGGGTCATTCTTACTGTTATTATTATTATTTTATAATAATGAAATATTCTTATTATTTTTAAAAGCTAAAATTTGAGTTTTCACCAGGTGAAGATAGGATACTAAGGTACTACTAAATTGTTTCATCCCTTTGTAACAATGTTGTGAGGTACTAGGAGAGTCCCAGTAGGGAACTGGAACGCATCCCACCCACATAAAATATCTAGTTTTCTTTATCGATCCTTAGCCGGAAGTTATGTATTAATTTTTCTAAAAAATAATAATATAACTAGGGGCCATTAGCTAATGACTGTTAGGTTCTGGGTATTACTTTAATAGTTTTGCAAAGTTTCTAATTATAACACTTAATTGTTAATGTTATATGGTGAATATAACACAATAGCAACAGTAGTATAATTCTTGCTTTAAAAAAAATCCAGTTTATGGGACTCTAGCAGAAACATAATAGAATAGCTCACAAAATCTTTCCAGGTTGGAAATCATCACATCAGTGTTAGGGGAGCTGAAGATTAGAGCTCAGCAGTTCCAAGGTTTCTGTAAAATTATTTCAGATGGTACATAGCTCAAATCCTGGGTTTGTTACAAACAACAAAAAATTACTAGTTTTATCTTTCTTTGGAGAGTTATAAATGTGGGCCTCTCACATGAATCTTGTAGAAGTAGGTATGCTATATTGAAGAGTCTTTGGCAGAGAAGAGGAAAGCTTATTTCTGTCTCAGACACCAGGTGCTTCCTACCATTTATGAAAAACTAACCCAAGAATAGGTGTTTGGTAGCTCAAATTTAGGACAGAGTTCTATCCATTTATGCATATTTGAAAGTGTTCCATCCAAATATGATCATGGGAATGGTTAGAATGGTAGCTTTAAATAAAGTTACTGCAAAGTAAGAAGAGATATATGGGAACAAATTAAAAAGGGCACTATATTTTTATTAGACATCAGTAGTCTAATTATGGATAAAATTTTTAGAATATGTAGCTAAGTATAGTAATTCACATCATTTTGAATAAAACATGAATATGTCTTTTCCCCACTCAAATTCAACATCATATTGATTTTGACTCTCAGTTAAAGCCAAACTAGCATTCTCTATTGGAACAAACAACTAAGGAGTAAATCTGATCCGTAGATTTCTAATCTGCCTGTACTTCTGATTCTCTACAATCCTCACAGTACAAGAACACAGACATCGTTGAGGATATTCAAATAAATCAATTACAATCTATTAACTGATATGAAACCCTCCATTTCTTTTCTTTTTTCTTTGTATTTCACAAGAAAACATTTGTGTTTAATTAAAGGTTGGCTTTATAAGTTTTCCTTATTTAAACAACTTTGTTTTCTTCTTCCACATAAATATAATATAGCGATCACACAGTGAAGAGGTATCAACCTACTTCTTAGAATCCTCTTATTGCCAGATGGAAGGAAAATACAATCTATCACAGAGAGTAATCTCTATAGAGATTATAAGGGAGTATACTGAATCTCAGTCATCTCCAAAACATCAATATGGTGTGTCGCTTAGAATATTTAATTTGCAAATATTTGTGAATTACATTGAGTGTAACTTTCAGATAAACTTTATCTTGTCTATGTCTTTGAAGCTAGATCAAATTTTCCTTAACTCTCCCCTTTGGAATTCAGATGTTAATATGAATGCAGCATTCTGTATGAAAAAATCTGATGATCTGGAAAATACTCTTTCCACACATGCAAAACTTTTATCTCCCCTTTTCCCAAAGGCAACCATTATGGTGCTCATCATACATGGAGCTTGAACTCATCAGTTCTGAGAATAGATTGAACTATAAAATGAAGAAGTACATGTAAATTTTTGCTCCATCTTTTCTAAACTAAAGATACATTAGGCACACTGGATTTGAAAGAACATATGTATTTTCCTGTATTGGACAGTCTAACATTCTGATCATCCTTATTTTTACCATTACTGGGATCAAATGGCCTTCATTTTATTGGCTTGTTTAGCTCCTCTACATCTCTTGTAGGGAGTTGTGGTTATGAAGCACCTTTTGATACAGAGCCAACACAGTGACGCATAGCTGCATGTTAGGGCTGGCTTCGTTCCCTGTGCTATCACACGTTTCTCACAGATGGTTACAGATGTGTTAGGCAGGGTATATAACTAGTAAGTGCTGCAACTGATAAACCCTGAAACTCAATGGTTTAGTTATTTCTTGCTGACACAAAGTGTGATGACTCTCAGAAAGTGTGCTTTGCCATCTGCTGACTTCTTTTCTTGACATTGCCATCTTAACACATGGCTTCCAATGTCATCATTTTAGGGGAAAGGGAAATGGGCGAATGGAGCACTGGCTCTTAAGAGTTTTAGCCAGAAATGATGTCTGCCATTAGTTAGACTAGTCATGTGAATCTGTGTAAAACAAAGAGGCTAAGAAGTGTTGTTTTCCTGTGAAGCTGGGAGGTAGAGGGAAATCAGACATCAGTGAGCACTAGAGTGTACTCTGCCAGGGAACTCCTCATCTATGTATTTGATCTCCAATGGGGTTACCATTTCCATATCTATCTACCTATCAGTAACTTGACCATCTGCATACACTTCCCAACTCACATTTAAGACCTGAGGAAAATCAAAATAGTACCCCAGCCATAAGAGAAACTGGGTTAGAATTAAGAAAGATGGATTCTTATTGGTGACAAACAATGCTAAAAATTGTATAAATGATCATTTTGGAGTGACTGCCGTATTATTAATATGAGGATTATAAATTACCATATTGAATTTAAGAGACTTTTGAGAAAATGAATTGTATAGTCTCCACATCCTTACTGTTTCAATTTAGGAAGAAGGAGAAAGAGTGACAAATAGAACGATTTAGCATTTGGTTATTTGGCATAAGAAAACCAGATTTCATGTTCTAGTGGTCTCTGTAAGTCAAACTACATTCTACAAACTACATTGACTTTTGAAGAACAATCAAAGATAGAATTAAAAACAAACAAACAAACAAAACAACAAAACGAAACACACACTTTTTTAATGTGGGAATAGCAATGGTTTTGCTTAGAGATACTATACTGTTAATGAAAAGACTAGATGAAATAACTTACTAAATACACGTAGCTAGTGGTATAGTGTTGGGATGAGGATCCAAACATAGTAACACAATTTTTCAATAAAACATCTGCTCTGTAGTATACAGAAATGTCCATTTTATCATCTGCCCTGTGCAAAAAGTTTAAAAGTATATGTGCATACCATATACAGGTTTAATCTGATCACTATGTAAATATCAAATGTCTATACCATAATTATCTTCAAGTGTTCTTTCTACCCCTAACCCCCAGCATATGTAATTATTTCCACTTGGGGAAGGTAAAGGTAGCAAATGAAACTAGTCATGTTTGTTATTTGCTTTAGCTTTATTTTCACCCGTGTGTTTGTGCTTTTGTGTGTATACATATATACAAGTTCTAACAATTAAGTTCAACAACTTGTTGCAACAATGTTGCTAACCTTTTTGATATCGGAGGGATTATTCATTATGAATTTGTACCAACTGAACAAACAGTTAAGCAAGTTTACTGTTTGGAAGTGCTGAAAAGACTGTGTGAAAAAATTACAAAACCTTTTCTTTTCGTCAACAATTCATGACTCTTGCGTCACAACAATGCACCAGCTCACATCGCACTGTCCATGAGAGAGTTTTTAGCCAATACACAATTAACTGTATTGGAACTGTATTGGAACACCCTCCCTACTCACCTGGTCTGGCCCCCAGTGACTTCTTTATTTACCTGAGATACAGAAAATATTGAAAAGAAGACATTTTGATGACATTCAGGACATCAGCGGTAATACGACAGCTCTGATGGCCATTCCAGAAAATCAGTTCCAAAATTATTTTGAAGGGTGGACTAGGCATGGGAGTGGGTGCATAGCTTCCCAAGGGGAGTACTTCAAAGCTGAACATAGTGATATTCAGCAATGAGGTATGTAGCACTTTTTCTAGGATGAGTTCACAAACTTAATTTTCAAATGTCATATGTAGCAAATATCTTATGTATTCTATGTATCTTGCTATAAGATAATAGATAGATGAGAGACAGAGAGAGAGAGAAAGAGAAAGAGAGAGAGGCCTAATGTAATTTCTTATGTTTAAAACTATGCACAATAACTTTTGAGTACCAACAAACATGATCATTTTTTCAAAAATAATCTGAGCTGAATAAATAGGCTTCATCACAGTAATTGTTATCTATATATTAGCAGGTCCTAGCATCAAATTTTTAAGAGGTTGATTGATTTTTTAATAAGTCCATTAATGAAATGTTAAGAGTAAACATTTGTCTAATATATTCTCAGAAATAACATTGAAGGTAATTGAGAAATATTTACTTAATTTCCTGGTAATTAATATTTTACTGGTAATTGATATTTTATTAGTATTTAAACAACTGCTCATTGTAAGAGACAATCTAATTCTCAAGATGTCCATATCAATATTACTTGATATGTAAAATTTATATGAAATAACATAATCTAACTTATGTTATTTCTATATGTATAATGGAATATTTTCTTAGGTCTGCTGGAGAACTTATTGTGCTTCACAAATAGCTACAAATTTCAAATAACACTAATATGTCACAGCTAGGTCAAATCATTAAAGATATAACACCAAACAAAATTCATAAATTTAGAGACTAGAAAAATAATGGCAACACAGCCTAAGTCTAGTTCTGTGAGGACTAGATCTGGGTATACTATGAAAGGTTTCAGGATATCTAGCCAATGGTTAAAAATATACAGTCAAGGACATTTTCAATGTGATAAAAGAGATTGGGATCACATATTTTGACTGTATGATCTTTGGATATTGTAGCATATACAGGACTATAGACTTCTTTCTTCTTTGTATGTTGATTCTTTCTAGCAAGCTTAGAAATGAATTCCTCTCTCTTTGACCTCCTATTCTAGTCATATCTAAAGTCATAGAATTGCCTCCTTTAACAAAAATGTGCTCATACTTTGTGCATCTAACAGCAGGGATGCATGAGTGTAACTGGGGATAAATTAAATCCCTTAGTTTATCAGTGTAGCAGGGACTGACTGTATCTTCCCACCATTTGCTACTACTGTTCCACACTCTGCCTCATATAAATCCTAACAATAAGTAGTGCTAATAAATATTTGTTTATATCAATATAAATTAACAAATGAAGAAGTAAACCAAATGATCTCTACATGTTTCCTTAGCTTTCATATTCTCTGATCCTGTGATTGCTTGGAAGAAACCACTGACTGCCGAAAGTTCACTCTTATTCCCACATCCGCCCGTTTGTATCCTCTCTTGGGAGAAAGCCTCTTCTAAATTCTCTTCGGAAAGGCTCTCTAACACAGTGCCTTATACGGAGTGAACACACAATACAATTTGTTGAACTGAATTGAACCGGGAAATGGCTTTTGTGAAAAGCTGACAGTGCAATTACTTTACCTAGATCACACATTCCTCATTGACCATATGCTCAATACTCACAAACATATGCTATGTTTGTTTTTGGTAATTTTGCTCTCTATAACTATTGCACAATAGTGAACTTTGAACAAACCCCATATGATCAGTGTCTAAAGCACTTGGAATTCTTATCCTTTCCTATTTTTTTTTTTTTTTAATGAGTGCTCGTTACTTTAGTTACAGAGCTGAATATCATTCAGTACATTACGTTACCAAAAAAAACACCCCAAAACAAACAAAATAAACAAAACAGGACATGTGAAGAAGTGCAGTTACAGACCAAGGAAACTGAATGTTACAAGGATAAAACGGACTAAATGATAGTCTCAAATTATGAAGGCTAAATGAGTAAAGGATAATGTCATTTTGTCTTAATGTGCATAAAGCAGAAAATGGGGCAAAGTTTTATTAATTAGAAATAATTCTGAGATAAAATCCATTACTGTTTAAATGGACAGGAGTTGGTTCACTCTAAATTTTTATACCCTAGAAAATTTGAAGACACTTTTAAAAGATATACTTCAAAAAAACTTTTTACTTAAGACATTATAAGCATCTTCCAATCATACCTGACAAGTTCATAATGGTCATGAATAACTCAGTGGGGATGGGGTATTAGTTATGTAACTCACAGTAACATTTTTCTGGCTAATTCAATCTGTAAATATCAAAACACAAGCAGAAACTACATATTTGCAGCACCCTCAATGAGGTGATAATTAGACAAATTCCCCAACCTTGAGGTGTGTTTTTGTATTATAAAACATCTCAGGGACCAATTTCCACCCAAAAAGGTTATGAAGGTAAGAGACAGAGAAATAGTTGCCCAGATAAGAAACACATAAGATAAAGGATTGCTTTACCTTTTAAGATTTATTTAAATAGTGTTTTAAGAAATCAGATGAAGTAAAGAACCACCATCATTATCTTCATCATCTCAGTGAAAGCAACTTACTTGCTTAGCTGGTAAGGATAGTTTTTCTAGGTATCTTGGATAATTTTGGAAAACGTACATAGGCATCTTTTATTTATGTCTATCTGACTACAAGGAGACATAAATTCTGAATAAAGCCAACGAGTGCTATTTATAATTCACAGAAATGAATGTTTAAAGTAAAGAATTTATTAAAATTTCCTGAAATGATATACTCTTCTCCCAAACTCCCTCAAACAAATGCTGCTTTCTATTTTGCTTTCTGGTTTTTAAAGCTACTTTGTTGTCCAAATCTGTGAGGACAGAAAAGATTGGACTGCCTTTCAAGAGCAGCTGGAGTGCTTCTTTATTTTTGCACTGATTTCAGTTTTGTCTACAGAAGATTCTACTCATTACATACAGAGACTGCCAGAGAATTTCAGTAAACTGAGTAAAGAACTGTAGTAGTTAACTAAGTAAATGGCAGAGAAACAGATTTAATATCATTTCTTCAGACTTGTTCAGCACAAGAATAGGGTATAATCATTTTGACATAATTGCATCCATAGCATATACCCTAATTGGCCTGTTTTACAGGCTTGTTTTAATCTATTTGCATATAGTCCTCTACTCTATCTCAAACAAAAAAAGCCTTTAAAGCCTTTAAACATACAGTGTTAGTTGAGTGCGAGATTACCAAGGAGTGGTTTATGGACAAATAGATGGGTTTTCTAAGTTGGAACTTGAGTTCTAGAAAAAAAAATGAGAATTGGGTAGAAATCATTTTTAAAACCACTGCCTTTCCTTTCTACCATCAATGCAACATTTTTTTTTTTTTCTCTTGGACTTTGTTCTCTTATGTTCTCTTCATCCTACCCTTACCCCTACATCCTATTTCCTCCTTCTGGCCTGTCCTTCCGTAGTGGCTTGCGATTTAAAATGACACATTTAAATCACTCCCAACCCCAGCTCCCCAATGCAAAATACACATTACATACCTAAATTAATGCCGGACTATTGGGAAGTAAAATAACTTGAACATCTGAAAAAGCAATCTATGATAAGGTGAAATGGAGATAAATTCTCTAGGAATATTTCACTTGTAGTGTTGTTACTGTTGCTAGTAATTCAAATAAAGTTCTAATGTAGTTAAGAGAATGAGAAATAATTGAGATAAAAGTGTCCCACATCTAAGGGACCTTTTCCCTTCATTGGGGGTGAATTCAGGAAGGTATCGAAGTGGCTAATAAAGACTTGGGAGAGTGAACTGTGGGCAGGTCTTCCCAACTACAGTTCAGTGATACCTCTCTCTAGCCTAAAATGACCCAGAGTGGGAATATTTGTACCATGAAAATCAGCAAAAGCTACAAATTGAGGATTGTTTTTTTTCTTGGGGATTCCGTTAGCACATCACCGATTGAGTTAGACAACACGATAAATGTTCACATTATTGGGGGAGTATTGTGGTTAGGGAAGCAGCAGACTGTTATAGATTCCAGAGGGGAGCAGCTACCTCACTCATTCATCAAAAACAAACATATGTGATTTCCACATGAAATTTCACTAAAAAGGAAAAAGAAAGGAAGATCATAGTGATAAGAAATTGTTTGAAAGCTACTACTTTTTAGCACCTCTGAAAAGTGATTCCCTTAAGAAGTAAAGAACAATAGTGTAGCCCTATTGTTTTGTTTCCTATAAAAGACATCGTTTAGGTTAGTTATTTAGAAATGTCCTTCTTATTATTTTCTACATTGTTTCTAGATATTTGTTAGTATTTATGCAATTTATAAACAAGCTTTTATGACACTGCTTTTGTAAATCTATGTGTTCTTTTATTTATATGAGAAATACCCACTGTTAGGAAGAGATTAGAATTCTATGTTTGCATTCTTTATTTTCTGGAGATGTTGTGAAGCATCACCAAAAACAGTGAGCTGGGAAAAGAAAATATCATCAGGGGCACAATAGGAAATTAGTATAAAATTATCAATTGGTTAAATAAGTGACTGTGACAAGTGGTATCAGTATGGAATAGTGAAAACAGCAGCGATCTCTGGATCCAGAAATGTCTGGATTTAAAAAACAAATGTCTTTACATACTGTCTGTGTGATTTTAATCACATTATTTAGCCTTCCAGAGGTTCAGTTTCCTCATTTTTTAATTGGAAATGATACATAATACCCTAGACTTTTTTCTAGGATTAATGATGTATTAAGATGGCCTGGCCTAGTGATGCCATGTAACATGGTAATAGGTATCTTTAAATATTTTAAAGATTTTAATCACACACACACACACACACACACACACACAGACACACACACACACACAATATATATATTTGTACATTGTTAACCAAAGAAGAGGTTGCAGCTGGAGTAAAGATCACAAGACATTTATTTGAGCAAAGGGATTGTTTAATTTGAGTAACGTAGATTCAGGTAGCAACCCAAACTGAGCTCCAGGGAGAAAAAAGAAAGGCAGGGTTTATAAAGGCAAAACCCACAAAAATTATTTTTTTCATGCAAATGAAGGATTGCTGGCTAGGTTAACAAGGATTGGTTAGTTCCAATATGCAAAGGAGAAAGCTGAAAACTACAAGAAGTAGGTAAAGTCCATATGTGTCCATATAGCAGTTGTTGTTCCAGAATGTTTATGGCTTGGCCTTGAGCTGAGTTCAACAGCAGGTTAGCAACTTAACAGCAGCTCTGAGAACTGAGGCATAAGATGTGCATAGGCCACGTTTCCCTAATAGCATCCTGATTCTGTTTTAAGTCTCTTAGTAATGCTTATTCTGTTTTATTTTTTCTCATTATCAACATACATATATTTATAATAACATCACTTTTGGATATTTTATGCTAGAGGACCAGTGTATCTTCTTTCAGTATATACTGAAAGAGGATAATTTGAATATAGCCGATCTGAAGCAATAATTCAAGAAAACTTGCTCTAGATCAGAGATCGATACACACTAGAAAAGCATTGGATGGAATCATGGAATTGTAGAATCAGGAGGATTCACAGAAATGAAGCAATGCAATCAGTTCATTTGACGTATGAGAGAACCCAGGAGGTTAAGGAATTAATCCACGTAGATACAAATCTAGGTTAAGTGATTGGGTCATCAGCGTGTTACATAACCTCTCTAAACTTCAATTTTCTTTTCAATAAAGTGTGAATCATTTCCTCAGCATAGATTTATTTCTCAGATTAAATGGGAAAATACAAGTGGTCAAATAGCAACCAGAGCTCTGAGATTCTGGGGGACTGAGGTACAAGAAGAGATAAAGGCCACGAAATCTTCTCCCCACCTGTCTCCCCCGTGGCCACCCCTAGCAAATCTATACATTGTGGGACTTGTGCTTAATATTTACTTCTAAAACATTAAACAGTAAAAGCATTCTTTCCTATAAATGATGATGGGGTTGTTGATCTAAATATAGCTCCTGTCTCTCTCTGTATTGTTTTTCTATGCTACAGAGGAAAAAAAGGAACAAAAATAAAGCGTCTGTCATTCCTCGTCTCCAAAGCTGCTAGAGCAAAAAAGAGAGAAATTCCAATTGTGTAGGAGGCAAAATAATGTGCGTCTGCATTTTCTGCCCCATTACATTTTGTAGTTCATGGTCATACCATAAATTTGTTTTGAGACATATTACACACACCATGGTGGAAAATGCAGTCAGCTCTTTGCTGTCCTGAGATAGAAAATGACTGTGACTAACCATGAAGGTCTGAATAAATACAGCTGCTTTCCACTATGCCTGTGAAGCACTACTCCTATCAGGGCAACTGCTCTCTGCCTATCTCTGAGCTGCAGGCACTGGAGCGAGCCGAGCAGATACACTGTGTCTAGAGGCTGGAGAGCCGACTATAGATAGGACTACATTAGCAAGCAAAGATTTCCGAAGCATGTGAGGTGCTTGCCAGACCCTTTGGAATCTCAGAATTTTCAGCATCTTTGGGATAGTGTGTAAACATGCCTAGATCATGAACTGCTTTCATAAGACCAAAAATTCAAAGATCATGTTTAATCTTGTATATGGAAAATAGGTGCAAGGGAATCAAATCCTACATTCTAATCACCTGTTCTTATTCACAAAACAATATCAATAACAGCAAACTTACTAAAGCTGGAACTACTTTTGAAAGATGATGAATAATATAGATGTAAAAACAGAATAGAACAAAAATAACAGCAAACAGCAAAGTGCAAAATGAAAACATTATAGTTCCCAACTCTCCCAATGCTGTTCAGTTTCCTGAAATGATCCCATTTCTCTTACCACAACTGATTTGTACTGAGCTCACTTATCATTTCATATAGTAACTAATTAGTTGAATATGCTATGCTATAACTATACAAATCAAACACATATATTTGCATATTATTTAATTTTTCGTGTATGCTTTATTAATAGCTTGAAATTTTATTCACTTGCTATTTTGAATATTTATTTTAAGAAATTGACAAAGTCATAGAAGTAACTTCCATATTTTGGTTGTCAATTCCTATTATCCAACATTTTACTGCAATAATAGCCCAGAGAGATTATGGAAGGCTCTAGTTGTTTTCCTGAACTCATCCTTACCTGTTTTTGAAAGTCACTATTTTCTTCATCTTTTATAAATTTGACCAAACTTTTTTTTGTTCTATTCTTATTTCCTGCCTCACCATATCTTGGCATAACATATTTAATAGCTTCTCTATCTGCTATTTGAATTTGGATTTTCTTTTATTCATCTTTAAATTACCTTGCTCATATGTCAAAAGTTGCCCCTCATCCTAGCAGTTCAGAATTTAATTAACAAATCAATGTTCACCATATCTGTACCATTTGTGATTACCTGTCAATCATGTCTTATTTTAGTCTCTGCTACTCCAAAGTATTTTGGTCAATTTTTAGTCCTTCCAGTCTGTTGTTAAGTAGCAGTCCTGACTCCTCCTTCACTGTACTTATCACACAAGTTAAACTTTTCTGAACAGTTTGAATTTCACTCTTAGTTTTCAGATATAACAATTACTGTGTACGGTAACTCATGGCAGAAACAGTATAGTTTAAGTTGCTTCCGAGCAACTTAAATAAATATAATAATGATAATAAAATATGATGCATAATAATAACCATTGTAATGTTGATGGTATCTGGCACATAGTAAACCACCAGTAAATGGAAGCTGTTATAATCTGTTATTAGTTATACTTTATTAGCTCCTACTCTTCTCCAGTCATTTCCTATACAGAATCTTATTTACTCAGGACTCATGTATAGCATCTCATTTAACCTTAACACTCTTCTAAAATAGGTGCTACTTAAAGAAATTAGTGACTTGCTTGCGTCACTGAGCTAGTGAGTGCCAGACAAGGTTGAAAACCTGGTCTTTCTGATTCCCAAAGTGCAAACATGTTCTTTTTTTATGAAGCCATCATTACTGTGCTAACAGTGATACTACTGATCAGCCAGTCAATATGGTATTATTGATGATTTACTTTGTTTGGTGTTGCACAGGTTACAAAAAGCATTTCCTTTGCTTTTAGGGAGCATAGAGTCTATTTGAGGCCATGGGACAAGCACACACAAAGCAATAGTATACTAATACAAATTCTGCATGACATGAAATATTGAATGGTCTGAACTCTAAGGTCTATTGCAATTAGCAAGGCTATGTGGACTGGCTCTTGTTAAAATGCTTTAAGTAATGCCAGACTTAATTTTTTAGAATTTGGAGAATCAAACTAATTTTCCATCTCCATATTTTTCCTTTAAAGTATTCTTTCAGTCAATTACTCTCCAGAAGTGATAATAATAATAATAATAATAATAATAATAAAATGACATCGATATAGCATGTTAACACATTTATTTCTCAAGATCTAAGCATTTTGGAATTAAGATATCAAGCCTTAGATTGCAAGTGAGGCTAAATATAGGACAATTTGATTAATATGCAAATAAATATATATATAGACTCTATATTAGTTCAATATTAGATATCTTTTAAAGAAAATATTTTTAGAATATTCAAAATGACAATATTCTCATTAGGAAGACCAATTAACCCTTTTTAGAGTCCTTATTTTTCTAACATGCTATCTATATTTAGAGTTAGTACCATTCATTCAAGTACATACATGTTTTCAATCCTTGAGAATACGGTTTCTTTGTTAGCTAGCATTAGTAAAAAGGAGTGTTCAAGATTTTTTTAAGGTATAATCATTACTCTCCTGTTAATAAACAATGAACACATGTCAAATATTTTATTGAAGCGTTAGTGAGTGAAAGATCCCATGAGCTATATTATAACTGGCTCAAGGGAAAGTCCAAAGAAACACACATATATGGGCACATAAGGAATGCTGAATTCAGTTTACAAATGTATGCAGAATAGGTCTATCTACAGGGCAAAAATCTATTGTATCCCACACAACCAATCTGAATGTATACGGACAAGAATCCGTTGCATTAATTAGTACTTTTGTACAACTTACAAAGCTGCAAAATACATAATAAAAGACAATGAAAGGTTAAGATAACCCACAAGTGTTTGCTAGGAACTATAGGCAGTGATCTCTTTTGCTTTATTTAAATGCATTTTACATTTTTCCCCTGCGGGAATGATAGAAAATGACTCCTACATGTCATGTGGTTTTCAACAGAGGATAGACATTAAGAATATTTTCAAGGTGTTATGAAACTAGCACAAACCAATCTGTGGTTCCTTCCTGAACACTTTTATTCCATTAGAATCAAGTATATTTTAAAAGTGTAGGATAATTGGAAAAGAAAATGTGACCCAAAGGTGTAGCAAGAGTAGTGCGGGTTACATTCCTCTCCATTGAGAGAATTTATGAATGGGCCTGAGCCACCCTGGCTGCGGAGAAAGGTAAGTCAAGCTAGCAGTGAGGGTAGGATCTCTTCCCTGGATCTATCTCCTGTGAAGATTCTTATCGTATTAAGAACATTTTCTATATAAGATTTATGAAGGGTTACCGGCTGGTGGCAGAGGTTAGGTGAACTGATGTAAAAACATTTTAAATAAGGTAGCATTTGAAGGGACAGTGTTTTTACAGAGTCCCACATTGGGGAAAGAGCAGGTACTTTCCAGTTCTTCTGAAGAAAAATCTATGGCTTACTATGCCAGCAATCTTTTTGAGCAGTTCTTTCATTCTTATGAACAAAGATTTTTATTAGACTTTAAATATATGATTTTAATTACAATGACAGCTAAATGTGGTGGGAGTGCTGTAAATTTGTGGAACAAGACTACATATGCTAAAATTGAAATAATGTCACCCATCATAATCTTGTTTTTGCAGTCATTTACTACTGTGTTTTTCAATATGTTTTTGAGAGTAGCAAAAGACTTAGAGTTCCTGACATAAAAACTGATACCTAGGTTTTTATTTTTCTCTTTTGACTTAAACCGTCAAAGCTTCCACTTGCTTAGTTTTGTATTTCAATATTCTCTGTTTCTAGTTGAGTGCACATTCATAACCATCATTCTGCCTTTGTATTTTATGTACCCTGAAAAATACTTTTTCCCCATAGATGTAGTTTTTCTTTTCTTTTTTTTTCAAGACTTCATCCCAAAATAGAGCTTTAAAAGCTTGCAATCAAACACTCTCTAGCTGATAATCCAAGGAGAACATGTTTTAGGGAGTTAGCAGACACAAAGCCTAAGTAGACAGCAAGGAAATCTAAGTGAAATGACTGATCTTGAGTTTCCACCATGTTCTCTCATTCCACAAATGTCCTTAGGTAGTCCTCTTGTCCTCTGATCCTTTCCTACTTTGTGATGATGAATAGTCTTCCCCATTTGGGGTACCTTAAAGCTTTATTTTTTCCTTGACTTTCCTTCCAAGCAAAACATACTTGACTTTGATTATATTCCTGCAGCATCTGGTTCTGTGATTGACTACCTATTGATTGACTAAGTAAATGTAGGGCAATAAGTGTTTAATGATGTATTTCCAAGAATTTTGGATTTTATGGAAAAGTCAAATAAAAAAAAAGAAGAAGAAGAGGAAGGAGGAGAGGAGAAAGGGGAAGAGGAGGAGGAGGAGGATGATGAGGAGGAGGAAGAGGAGGAGGAAGAAGAAAGAGGTGAAGGAGAAGAAGTAGAAGAGATGGTGACACAGATAAAAAAGAGTCTAATTTGAATTGTATCAAGTTATGACATAAATAAAACATTAAAATCAACCCTAAATGACACTCTCCCCATAGTATCATAATATGAAGAACAATTAAACCAGTGAAAGAAGATATCATCTAACCTTACAACAACTAACAGTATTTACCATTTTAAATTTAATAAAAATTCATTTGGGAAAAAAATCTTATTTCCTAATTTATTCTGGTTTCAAATATTACCACCACTGAGTTAGCATTTGTATTTCAATAGTTGCTTTTTAAGTCCTTTCCACCAAAATATGTCTTTTGGCATAGGAAGAGTAAGGGTAATATGTGGAGACTGGAGAACTGTGAACTCCCTTAAATTAGTAAGGTCAGCCATGACTGGTAGAAAAACTGAAAGACCTTCTGGAATGTTTTCACTTATGAACATCTAAGGACAAAAAATAGCAGATGAATATGTCCAGGGGGTTTATGAGCCTTCTCTGAGGCAGAAGATTCCAAAAAAAATTTTCCTAGGTACCTGGCCTCTTTTCTCTGTACCTCTAGGCTAGGAATACCCCGGGTTGCGAAACAAAGGAGATCATTATAACATGATATTAATAATGAATAACTGTGTGTACTATATAGTCAAATTAAAAAAGACAGTTAACCTTCTAAAAAAGGTGATTTTCAGACTTTAGCATGCATTATAATGAACTGGGGGTCTTGTGTAAACAGCAGTGCTGGACCCAAACACTGAGTTTCTAATTCATTGAGTTTGGGGTAGAGCCAGAGAATTTACATTTTCAGTAAATTCCAGGTGATGCTGATGCTATGAATCAGGAACCAAACTTTGATACTGTGATTTTATTAAATGTTCATTATTGTGCATAATAGAACTTATATACCTCTAGACACAAATTAGTGAAAGCATATTACTCTTAATGGAGAAATTATCAGTAAATTAAGATTAACAGGTGTCTTAGTTCCGGTTGCTATAACACATTTCCATAGACTGGGTGGCTTAAACAACAAAAATTTCTCACAGTCCTGGAAACTGGGAAATTGAAGATCAGGGTAATGGCAGATTCGATGCCTGATGGCATATTCGGTGTCTGTTTTCTGGTTGGTAGAAGGCCACCTTTGCATTGTAGCCTCCCATGGGAGGGGGAGAGAGAGAGAGAGAGAGAGTTCATCACTTTTTTCTCTCTTCTTGTAAGTTCACTGATTCCATTCATTAGGGCTCCACCATAGTGACCCAATTACTCCTAAAAGCCCCACCTTCTCCTACATCATACTGGGAATTAAGGCCTCAACTTACGAATTTGGAGAAGACACAAACCCACAGTCCTTAGCTATAGGGAATAAAATCAAAGTTTTAGGAAAAAACAACAACAATGCTAATAGCATTCTGCTTTCTTCCAAACAATGCTTATATTTCCAGATTGTTTCTGATATAGTTACCAATGCAATTTTTTCAATTTGTTTTCTAACTTGGGTAGACTTCCCTTGTACTTGGGAATCAGTGTTTTATGCATAACTATAATCCCCATTGAAGAAGCTGTTAATATATTAACCAAAAAACTGACATGGGTGGATTTAACACATGTAAAAATCAATTAATTTCCTGTAAAATATTATGAACATCGTATTTTTCCAATCGCGCCCTGACACATTGGTGAAGTTAGGCACTTGTGTGTTGTACTGTATCCAACTAGTTTGTTGGCTAATTAAGTAGTAATAAAACACTTAAGGTTTTTAAGGATTTATGACCAGCATGGATTTACTTCTTATTGTTCCAAAAGCCATTAACTCCCCCAGTAATTAGTTATAACTGGTAAAAGCAAATGCTTAGAAGAATTAAGGGTATATATGGGCTTTTGAGGCGATGATGTTTTATTATTTTTAACAAAGTGTTTTAGGATAATGATATAAGACTAGAAGGAGTAGACGTCAGTACAAGGGCTCAATCCATTACTCAGTATTTAATTCTGTTTATAATTAAGCAAGAGGGACCTGCAGGTTAGTCTCCTCTTAGCTGTTAACAACCAGCTGGAGAAGCTAAGGGCTATCTTTGCAATTATAATATGTGAAGACTGAAAAAAACATTAGGATAAATAAGGTATCTACCTTATTAACAGGCAACTCATTTCCACACTTGAATACATATCAGTAGGGATCCCAAGTTCAATCTCCTTCACTGACCTCTTCCAACCACTCATAGGGAGGTGACATCTAACTGTCTGCTGAGCTTTGCATTCATTGCAAGAGGCTGGGGGAGGAGGATGGTTCTTGAAATAATGTCATAAGACTAAAAGCTTCCAAACCCACTTTGGAAGAAAAAAAAAATGTTAAGAGAAGCACAAAATGTATTTCTGGCAATAAAAAAGAACACTTCTCTCTATAGTTGTGGCAGTCAGTTATGATGCTGAGTTTATAGGCAGCAGTCTACGTACTAGTGAAATGATTTAGGCTACGATCTAGAATAGATCAAAATTAGTTCACAATTATTAAATATTCATGGGGAGCATGCCATTTGCAGATCTAAGAAATGTTTCTCAAGTCTCAACTTTGAAGTACTGTAGTGTCCAATTCTCTCTGATTTGACCATTGATAAGATGAAAATAGTGATGCTTATGCATAATTATTTCACAGATTTTGAGTAATGAGTATTTGACATTAGCATAAGACAATCCTTCATTTTGGTGAAATGCAATAAGAGAGGTGCAAAGATAATGCACAGAGGCAAACACAAAAGGATCATATGTATATATGCATGCAGCTATTTTGGAGGAAAGAAATAAGAAACAAAAAGGTAACTAGTTTTTTTCTGGAGAGTAAAATAACACTCGGCAATTGAGGGAGGAGGAATGTCAGAACCAATCAGAAAGCCATCATCTGACTCAGTTTAAATGTAAAGAATGAACTACCTTTATTTCCTCTTGACTCTCATTGCATACTTTAATGGGCCATGCTAAGTCTTTGTCTGCAAGTGGTCTTCAATGGAGAGAAACTGGATTTGTGTCCAGCATTTTGCCAGTAAGTCTTTGGGTGACTTCAAACTCGTCACTTAAACTTCCTTGGCATTAGCTTCTCTGTCCATTAAAGGAACAGGACTAGAGAAATGTTCAAGCTTCCATCTTGCTCTAACATTTCCTTCCTCAACAAATCCCTATAAGGTAGACCACCTTTAAGACATAGTGAGAATTGAGAGGTTGAAAGACAGTGGCACAGCAGGTGCAAAATGTGACTTCAGTTGAAAGGTTGTTGGTAAAAAGTGCCAATTACAGAGCCATGTAAGAATATCTACTTTAACTCCTTAGGTTGGTTACCGTTATCATTGTCATCAGGATTGAGTGTAGAAATGTGACACCAATCTCTGTGGTATTGCCAGCACCATTTCTAACTTCAGTGAGTCCAGAGTCTCATTGTCCTGACTATCCAAAGCCACCTACTATTGTATTCCACATGGGGCCTGACTTCCAGTGTTAATGTGCTAAATTACGCATCTGCCTTTCTACTCTTATCCAAACTAACACCTTGTGTGTACCATTTACTTAAGGCACTGCTATCTGCATGATAAAATCTGTTTGATAAGAACTACAGAATCTCAGAAGTAAATTTCTGTTGACTTTATTCCTGTGTTACCTCTCAGAGAAAACATATGCCAATTTTCACCAAAGACTTTGAAAGACAATGTCTTAACTTCAAGAAATAGCAGCGGTGTTAATGGTGGGAATTTCAATTTGCATTAAAGAGTAGTGCAGAGATGGTCTGCAGAGAGGAGCAGGCAGATATTGCTGTCCTTCAACTTGTAAAGTTTAAATGACCAGCAGCTCTCTCTATATTTCATGCCAGGCCTGACTACTGTCACGTGAGACTTGAATTACCTAGCAAAACACAGTGGTTAAAATGTGGGAACTGTAATAAAACTCTCTGGATTTTGAATTCGTCTTTACTTATGAAGACCTGTGTGACCTTGGATTACAGGTGGTTGAAATTTCTCATATGTATAATCTCTCATTTCCTCATCTGTAAAATGGGGATAAGAATAGTTAATAACTCATAGAATTTTTTGGGGGGGATTATTATGTAACATATAATATTATCCATGTATCTATATCTATCACAGTACAGTGCAACAGTGATAAGTACTATAATCCTGGTAATTTTTAGTATAATTATTAATACTGTCAAGCAAATAAAAATCTTGGTAAATTTTCAGTAAATCGAATATTATGGAGAAAATGTTGCCCTATGAAGTATCTGAGTTCAATTTGATTGTTTCTTCTGGTGGACAAAGACAACTGATGGAAAATTGTCATGATTAACAATGACTAGTTTCAATGAAAACAAAATGGTAACCATCCTTTAAATAAGGAACAATAATTTAATTTCTTCTCATTTTTGAAAAACTTGGAAACTGCCTAATTAAAATATGCCATACTCTGAATTAATGACATAAGGAAGATGAGCTCCCTTTAAAACTTATATTGAAAGTGTCACTTTTTAAGTGAAGAACAAAATGAAATTCTAAGTTGCCTGTGTCAGCTGGATGAGGGACAAAAATATATGCTATTGGAAAATAAGGAAAAGAAAGCTCAAGCATGAAAAGATTTGCCTGGAAAATCTCCATCATTTAGATCGAAGTATAAATACGAGGCAATAATTTCTAAAACAAAATAAAACAACAACAAGACAGATCTACCATGACAAACCATTGAGAGCTAAAGTGCATGTAAAGAATATTTAATGACTCTTCAATATGTAGAATCTTCTAAACCATGTCATTGACACAATGCACACACTCTTATTTCAAGGCTCCTTATACCCTGCGGATATTTCATTTGACATTTATTGGATTGTTTACAACCAGCTTCACTAATACACTGGGGTAAGCATCTCAAGGAGATCAAAAAGTTATATTGTCTCAAAACTCTTCTCTCCCACTGTTTCCTGGCTAGTAGGTTATTGTCTTCTTTTGATTTTGTGAATAGAATAACCAACCATGCAAATGATTTCAGAAAATGTGCCAATATAGGCCCCATGGAAGTTTAACAAATTAGCTTCATTTGATTCAATGGCAATTACCATGGAAGAGAAAAATGGGCCATGCTTTCACCCAGAGACTGGAATTCCTGTTTAATCTGCTTAGCCCTGTGAATTGAACTTGAAGTAGGGGAAATATGAAGAACTGTGTTTTCTCAATTCTCTGGCTCCCATAAGCCATAGGTATAATGTCAGACTTGCCTGCCCATTCATTGAATTCACACTTTTATCCAAAAAGACTTCTTTCAGAATCATGTAGTTCAACCATTTACTTTATATTTAGTAACCCATGGGAAACAGTGAATGATAGAATAAAGCTATAAAATTAAGGCAGGATAAAAAGTATAGCAACCCCTGAGGGAAAGAAATGAACAGTGCATTCCTCAAATCTAACAATATGTATAAGTCTTAAGAGAAGATAAAAATGTAAAGTCACTTGAGGAGGTTTAAGGGACATAGACTGTTTTACCTGAACCTTCCCAGTAACTTCAGCAATTAAATGCAATTGCTTTCTTCTGCTTGGTTCAGAAGTGGTTGCAGACAAAATTCACAAGTTTTTTTGAATGAAAGTGCTTATGCAAGCTCTGTCTTAAAATAAAAATGGTGACTCATGCAACTTTGCTTAATACTATAGCTCATTAAACTTAGCTTGTCTAGCCTTCCCTCACAGTCTAGCCAGATTTTAGAGGATAAAGGCATGTATCCCCAGATTTTTGAGGTCAATTCTCTCCCTGAGCCAAATGCTGATGGGTTTCTGTTTCTGTTTATGTGTGTGTGCACGTGCCGTTCTTTGTTCTACAAAGTCTTTTTGCCTCAAAGCTTTATTATTTCTATAGCTTATCTGTAGTGGAATTCCTATCCATTATTTTCCCTTAGGTAAAGTCCAACTCAGAATACTAAAAATTGGTCTGTTTTCTCCTTTTGTGTAAGACTTGTATAAAGAGGTAAATATTTTATCGAAGTGTATTCAAGGGTTTGTTTGCTTTCCTATACTCACTCTCAGGTTCAAATAACTGCAATAGGTTGGAAAGGAGGATCAAACGGCATATATACAAAGATGTAAGGCTTCCTGTTGTAATGGACATTGCCATGGGTTTTCTAAAAAATAGTAAGAGAGAGGGATAATGACTTTCTTACTATTAGAGAGGAGAGAATGAGAAAGAGAGGAAAGGCATTCACACAGAGCCAAAAGGATTTTCTGTGCGGTGATTGAAACCCCTTCTAAGCATCGGAGCGGGTCTTTGAAAAGACACTTTACTCTGTCCTATTGTGCATTAGTTTTGATTTGCTTCTCCATTTTCTGAAGGAGAGAAGCATCTCTGTTCTTGAGGACTCTTGAAGAGAAACTGAAAGACTTCCATCATTCTTACTCGGAAGATGAGTTTTAAATCAAGTCCTCTAGAAAGCTAGTTCCTGCTCTCTGCTCAGTCTTCTGAGCTTACCGCTTCAGATGACTTTCAGGGCTGAGAACATTAGCTGTAATATAATACTATCCTTGAAAATGCACCCGCACACATTTAAAGGTAGCATCTATTACAGAGAAGCTTCTTCTGTGACCAGGGAATTACCAGAGATTTTACATAACCTTGAGTACATAGAAGACAGTCCTTCGTATTCTATCAGAACATAAACATATAAGCAATTTCACCACAGTTTATCCTGTTTTTTATTTTTTACTTTGCCCCCAAGCTAACCTGACCAAGTTTAGGCTGCTTGAAAATCTATGCTTCTCTGATTTTTCCTTTTTATTTCTTATTATTCTTTTCTATCCTTATTTGATTATCTTTGGTGATAAATAGCTCTATCTAGTTATCTGTACTTTAATTTTATATTTATAAGCATAGGGAAGAAATACATAAGTAACTAAGGGAGTGATGTAGAAATGGAGAGAAAAAAACAAACACTAGGTTAATTATTTTCACATGTTCCTTTACAATAGCAATTTGGTTCCCTGAAAATTGAATTAAGGCAATGCTTCTCAAACTTGAAAGTGCATTAGCATCAGCTGGAGGGTTTGTTAAAACACAATGCTTGCTGGACCTCACGCCTAGGGTTTCTAATTCTCAAAGTCAGGGGTAGGGTCCGAGAATTTGCTATTGTTACAAGTTCCCAGTAGAAGCTGATGCGGTGGTCTGAAAACCACACTTTGTGAGTCACTGAAATAAGGGGCAAGAGGGGGCGAATCACCAGTTTTTAATTCTACCTGAAGAAGAGGCCCTACTACAAGTGGCTTCTGCTCCATTTGGAAATGAACAGCTTGGACGGTGCTCGAAACTGGTTCATGTGAGTAAACTTTGTTTCTGGGCAAAATGGCAACGTCGCCAAAAGCCTGAATTTATCTATTATCTCACTTCTAAATAGTTCCAAGGATATGGTTTTTGAGATTTTTAGCTAGTGTTTTGTCTTAGAATTTAACTAGGTCTCTATTTCGCTTTTTTAAATATTCTAGTTTTATTGAGAAAAAATTGACATACATCACTGTGTAAGTTTAAGATATACAGCATGGTGGTTTAACTTATATATATTGTGAAACAATTACCACAATAGATTTAGTTAATATTCAGAATCCTATACTGATACAATAAAAAAGAAAAAAAAAATCTTGTGATGAGAACTCTTAAGATCTACTCTCTTAACAACGTTCCTCTCATACAGCTGTGTTAACTATAGTCAGTATGCTGTGCATTACCTCCCTAGTACTTACTTATTTTATAAATGGAAGTTTGTACCTGCCTCCAACTTCCTTTCCCCCAAACCCCATCTCTGGTAACCACACATTTTATCTCTTTTGCTGTCAGTTTGTTTGTTTGTTTGTTTTTTGGGGGTTGGGTAGGTTGTAAGTAAGTACTTACATGTAAATAAAATCACATAGTATTTATCTTTTTCTGTCTGACTTATTTCATTTAGCATAATGCTTTTAAGTTCCATTCATATTGTTGAAAATGGTAATATTTCCTTTTTTATGACCCAATAATATTCCATTGTGTATATTTCTTGTCTCTATTTGTAATGCCCCTAATATTGGCTTTGGAAGCCAATATTGAGCAAGCTGGCCTCAATTAAGCACCTATCAATTCAACATGGAAAGTTTAAGACAATATCTATAAGTTAAAATGTAAACTAGCTATTTGTAAGTGACTATTTGATTAAAATAGTGATAATTAATAAAAGAAAATAATATTAAATATTCAGTAGATCATAATTGTGCTCTTAGCGCTATTGTAATTTTAAACTTAGGTGACCTAATTATAAAATGTTTAACTAGAGTCTTGTTCTTGTCAGGCTGCTTATTAATTACTAAAAAGTTTCTAATCTCAACTTATCAAAGGTTATACTAAATGCATTTTTTCCACCTTTGGGGGAATAAAAACTACTTAGTATTTTCCATTTTCTGGTGTAAAGTGATAGCCTCAGCCTCATCCTCTCAGGCAGGAGACTCACATCTCATTATGAAAGAGTTTTCCCAGGGAACCCATTTTATAATCTAACAGGATGAGGATAACGTGCAGCCATTATCAATTGTATTAGTTACCTGTGGGCACCAATTTCTTAACATTATTGAGAAAAGATAAACCATAATTAAAAATAGAAAACTGATCTGATACAGTAACAATTTTCTACTATCTAGTAATCTTCTTGACCTTGTTGACTTGTAGTGATAATTATGGGCACTATTTTTTAAGATGTTATTAAAAATATATTAATGACTAATATACAATATTATATCAGTTTCAGGTTATATCGTAGTTATTCAACATTTATATGCCTAAAGAACTGATCCCATGTAAGTCCAGCAATAATCTGACACCATACTATTCTATCATAATATTATTGATTATATTCCTTATACTATATGTTACTTCCCATGACTTGATTGTTTTAGACATGGAAACTTAGATCTCTTATTCACCTTCACATTTTCTAAAAAAAAATTTCAGTTACAGTCGACGTTGAATATTATGTTATATCAATTCCAGGTGTACCGCATAGTGGTTACATATTTATATAACTTAAGAAGTGATCACATTTATATAATTTAAGAAGTGATCACCCTGACTACTCTAGTGATAACCTGGCACTATGCATAGTTATTACCATGTTATTGACTATATTCCCTATGCTTTACTTTACATCCACATGATTATTTTGTAACTAGCACTTTGTACTTTGTAATCCCTTTACCTTTTTCACTCAGCACCCTAGTCCCCTCCCATCTATCACCCCCAAAAATTTCGTAGCCATCTGACACCATCCATAGTTATGACAATATTATTTACTATATTCCTTATGCTATACTGTATATCCCCATAACTGCTTTGTAACAACCAATTTGTACTTCCCAATTCTTTCCCCTTTTTTTCACCCACATCCCCAACCTTCTCTCATCTGGCAAGCATCAAAATATTCTCTGTATCTATGCGTTTGTTTCTGTTTTGTTTGTTTATTTTGTTCTTAGATTCCACATGTATGCACAATCACATTGTATCTGTCTTTCTCTGTCTGACAATCCACTCAGCACAACACCCTTCAGATCCATCCATGCCGCCTCAGATGGCAAGAACTTATTCCCTTCCATGGCAGAGCAATATTCTATTGTATATATGTACCACCTCCTCTTCATCTATTCCATCGACAGACCCACAGGCTGCATCCACATCTTATCCATTGTTAACACTACTAAAGTGAACATATGGGTGGACATGTCATATTCAGGCCACCAAATTATGCTCCTTAACCTCAACCCCCAGCATATATGCACACAAACAACCGATAAAATTCTCATCAAGATTTGTTTGAAACCACTACCGTGTTTCCCTGAAAATAAGATCGGGTCTTATATTAATTTTTGCTCCAAAAGGTGCATTAGGGAGTATTTTCAGAGGATGTCTTTTTCTTTCTTTTTTTTTTTTTTCATGTACAACAATCTACATTTATTCAGATACAAACATGTCATCTTCTTCTAGAACATCGTCATAACATATTAAATACATCTGTCTGGCTGACGATCTTAACTGGGGCTTATTTTTGGAGTAGGTCTTATTTTCCGGGAAACACGGTATCATTTATTGTTCTTTCCCATAGGTTATCCTCCATGCCTCTCTAAGTTAGAGGTATGCTCTCTAGACTTACACATCTTTCTCACTTTATACACAGTGTATAAAAGACAGTCTAATGTGTGTAAAAGATATGTCTATATAGATATATGTATATATAATGTTTTCTCTATCATTTTTAATATCAATTTAAAAATATAAAGCATATACAAAATTGATAACCATTACTATGGATATCATATGTAAAATTTAAAAAAAAAGAAGATCATCTCTTGTATGCTCTACCCCTTTCGCCCCTTTGAATGGTTTGGAACATGCTTATTTTCCATTGACTACTCCCAGCATCATCCATTGTCTTCTTTTCCAGCCATCCTGGGCTTCAGTTAATATAATAGCCAGACCTCAATGGTTGCCCATTTATGAAACATGAAAGACTTGTAAAAATGTAGCTCACTGAGAAAAAGCTGTTTTCCCACTTTTCTCTCCCATACTTAGTGTCCGCTTCACCCAATGAATAGTTAACAAAATTATTTTAATATGAAAGAGAAAATGAAATAGAACAACAGTCATGAAGAAAGCACCCTGATTAAAGTACTTTAGACGTGAAGAAAAAGAGCATGCTGTGAAACATATACTTCTCAGAGATTTTAATTTTTGTGACATTAGAATATATTCTGTGGTTACGATTCCCAATCCGTGTGGCAAGGAGCCACAGAAATTGAAAACTGAATAACAGGTACAAAACGTAATCACAGAATAGCTTTGCTTTATTTTGTTAAATGTATACTCTAGTAAAATATAAATCTTTATTCTATATTCACCTTCCAAACTTTTATTACAATGACCTATCTGGCAAGTGAATCGGAAATTATCTCCATCTAAAAATATAAAGTCTCATGCTCTTTTAAAATAAAATTTTGTTGAGTAGTTGTTTTTTGTTGTTGTTGTTGTTTTGCTGTATATATATATATATATATATATATATATATATATATATATATATATAATTTTGTGAAATATTTTGAAAATGCAAAGAAAATAAAGATCATGAAAAATTTCCATTAACATATTAGGAATAACAGCATAGGAATACATCTATTGTGACATCTTTTTCACAAAAATTAGGTAACTCCTAATAAAAACTGGACATTTACTTACCTTAAATATTCTTTTACACCATTTTTGATGTCTCCTTAGTATTCCATCAATTGTCAGTTAGTTCACTCATACCTTATAGGAGGACATTGGATTTCCCTCCAGTTATTGTTATTGTTTTCAATTTCACCATCACAGAACAAGTGTTTTCTATTAACGTATGTTTTGTTGCATGAATCTTGAGAAGTAGAACCACTATATCAAACAGAAGCAAATTTTTACAGATAGTGATGGATGTCTCTCATTGCCCTTCAGCAAAGTGAAGGGTACCGTGACCTTTCATCAATGCATCCATGTTACCTCTTTTATCAAAATTGTCAGTTCAGTATGGAGAAGAATATATATTTTTGAAAGGTTTGTGTTGTATTTTAAACAACAGAACTAGTAGTTATTTTTGTTTTGCAAAATCATATTTAACCTATATTTGTCTCTAATTGTCAGAATCAAAATAAGTTTGTATCTTAGTTCTTATTCTATTTGAAACAAGAATTTAGAAACTTCTTTTCTCAGTTCTTCCATAATCTACTTCTGGTTTATTAACATAATTAGAATTTTAGAATAAAATAATTATATTAAAAACATTTTTACTTTATATGTCTTCTATCTTAAAATATAATTTTAAAATTGGCATTTATGTTTGTAACTATGTTTATAATATATACTTAGAATTACTTCAATGTTTAAGCTCTTGCAAGGCACACTGCCATCCAGTTTATACCAGGATTTTCCCAATCTTGAATTCTTAATTTTGTAGGCTTTTTTTTTTTAGCACATATATAGGTGGAGTTCTTTTTTCCTTAATATCAAAGTATATATTTTTTCCATTGCTTTTGACTTGAAGTGTGGCTTTCTCTTAAGTCCTTTGATCACACAATGTCTTCCCTCAGAAATCTAAAAATTTTACTTGATTATAGTCTCAGTAATGTTCCAAAAGTCCATTCATTATTTTATGTTACCTTGATGATTTGCTTTTTTGTTTTTGTGCATAGTGGTTTTTGTTTTTGCCCTCCTTTTAGTGCTTCCCATAATGTGTCTAAGAGGGTTCTCTGTTCAATGATTTTGTTTATTTTTAGCAGTTTTCATTTTAAAAAAAATATGTGCTTAGTTTAAGGAGATGTGGAATGCATTAATAATTCAAAATGCTGTCATTTGTACATGCCTAATTAAAAAAGGCTCTTCAATGACTCCATCGAGTGGAAAAAAAATAAATGAACTCAGGTAGTTAGATTTTTTTTCTATTTTTTCTTTAAATATTTCCATTATCCAGTGTGTCCTATTATTTTATCAATACTAATAACCCACAACTTGGATCTCCTATCCCTATCATTCGTGTCTATTTAATTTATTCTTCACTTTTTCCCTTTCCTCTCTGACTTGTAATAGCACATCTTAGGTTTGTCAATCATATGCTTATTTTGTTATTCTGCAATATTAGTTTTGCCCTTCCATCAGGATTTTAATTCTGCAAATGAGTTTAGAACTTCCATGCAAGCTGCCTAATTTTATTCATTGCTTTGCATTATTTCATATAGTCTTTTCATCTCAATCTCTTGATTATGACTTGGTTTGGTCTAAGGGTTTCTGGGTTCTTTTTTTCTATTAAGGGTTGCAAACATTTTTCAGAGGATTTTTTTATTAATTATTTAGAGTGATGCTATTGTTCCTTGTCTAACATTTGCAGTTCTTTTCAGAGGCTCCTCCTTGCATTTTTATCAACATATTTAAGTATCATGATTTGACTTATCATGCTTTGGATTAAATCCTGATCTTTGAAAATTAGGTTCATGAAAATCTCTATTTTCTAGATCCAAAGTTGAAGTGTAAACTGATTGTTTTCAGCTCTCATTTAAAATTCATTGTCTATTGGGTATTAATCTACTTTCCTATAAGTGTTTCAGAAGAAATGCTTTTTAAAAATTTGTCGCACACACAAATAGAATGAAATAGTAAATTAAATAAAAACAAACATTAAACATCAAATGAAACATAAATTTATCTCTGTACCAGACTATAATTTTCTCAAACACAAGGCCTTTCCTTTTCCTATATTTATATATCTCATGGCTAGTAAAGTACCTGGCTTATAACAAACAATCAATAAATGAAGATGTGAGCAATATTCTTTATTAAATCATTGTTGAATTTATAAATTCCAGGTTTATTTTAGTGAATAACTATTGATATCCCTTTTTCAAATTATCACATCCCTTTATAATAATAATATATTCATAGTTGGGTATTTTATTCAGTATATATATTTGATTTGCTGATATATAAATTGTTACAGTTTTTGGACTTGTAAAGAACTTAACATTTGGTTAAATTAAAAAAATGCAGCTTGATGTTCAACTTTGAGGATCCTTTCAAACTTCTAGAGTGTTATATATGGCTCTAAAATCTGAGGCTAAGACAGCATGAATTAATAAAGTAGAGAATATAATGCAGTGTGTGTGTGTGTGTGTGTGTGTCTGTGTGTGTGTGTGTCTGTGTGTCTTTAAGTCTACAAAGAATACAAAATTTAGCTGTTACAAATTTAATGCTCCTACAATAAAGGTAGAAAAGGGAAAAGGTAAAATTGTCCTCTTATCTATGTATGTATGAATATTCCCAAGGGCCATGTGTAGGTTAATGACACACTTAAGGGCCTTATACATCATTTGCATAAACTGCATCTGTAGAGAATATAAGTTTTCCTCTTAAGTTTTCTTTGCAGCTGTGAAATTTGCATAATTCGTAAATATAGCTATAACACATTTTGTCCATTTTTTGGGCTCTAAACAAGGTTAAAACTGCCTCAAAATTGGTCATTTTAAAATGTTTTCCTCTTAAGTTTTTTTGCATTTGCATATTGTCTTTCTGGTGTATATTGCGAAGTCTTGCAAAATTCTAAAATAATTAATTAAAATCACCAGGAAACTACAAGAAATTGTTGAAGGGGTAGAAAAGAATTGGAATTACTAAAAGAAAGATTACTCCTTCATAAATAAATGCACCAAAATTTTTACTATGTTTCTTGTTCTTAAATTTTATGTATTATCCTTGTTGTTTCCTTTCATTTAGTATATCTCAAAATTGTGTGTGCAGGTGGTTCCCCTGGGGATCCTGTGAAATGCAGGTTCTGATTCAGTAGGTCAGTGATGTTGCTGTGACATGTGCTGCTCTCACGAGCTCCCAGGCGATGTTGATGTTGCTGATGAAGGAACCATCTTCAGAGTAGGGAGGCTCTAGTTCATGTGAAATGTTCCATCACATCCCTGATGGCTTTTAAATAATTTGTACTTTAAATTGGTAATAAAAGCTTTGGAAAGATACTTTTAAAATCTACTGAAGTTGAGTTTTTTCTTAAAATTGCTAATGGTAATTGTTGCTGCATTGTATCTATCACTCAGTTAGGGTGAAGGTTAACATAAATTGTATCTTAAAGTTTTGTATTTATAAAATTGAGGCTAGATAATGTACAAATATTAAACATTTAGAAACATTTAAACAGAATACTTTTTAAAGGCAAAAATAATAGCTTTGGTTTCCTGTCCACACTGAGGAATGAAAGTGTGTGCGTATACAGAGGGTGCCATAAAAATATATATACACATTTTAAAAAGGAAAAAAAAAACTGTATTAAAATTGTAATACTCAATGTATACCACTAACAAAAAATGAACACAAATCATGTGTATACAGTTTTTGGCACCCCCAGTATATTTTCTGTATTTATGTATTTCCATGTGTGTGGGTATTTATAGATATATATATATATATATACACACACACACACATATAAGTTCATATATATATATATATATATATATATATATATATATATATATATCATGTATATTATATATATGACAAAAGTATAATTTGGGAGAAATTCAATCATAATTCATCTAAAATAAAAATATTTTTAATCCTATAATCTTGGTTATCTTATTCTACCATACTTAATTTATATGTTGAAATTTAAGTTCTGGATGAATGCATTTTGGAAGTTGGGCTTAATTCCTGTTGCATTCAACATATTTTTCAAGTGCATGGTGCTGGTCACATAATTAATTTGACCTCATTGAAGTCAAGGACCCTTGTATTGGGGAGAGCTTAGTGCTTGGGTTGTTAGGAAAAAGGAACATACTTAAATAACCGCAGGTTGATAATTCAGCTAAACTGTTTTCAATATCCACGTACTGATTCAAACACTTGACGTTTATTGAGACGTTAATAATCCTGAAGATTCTGGCAAAAAGAATGCAGTAGAGAATAGAAGTGCGGCAGTCATTAATTAATAGAGATTTTGGAGGTAATAATTCTGTTGACTAATAGTAATTTTTCTGATTGTTAGTAATATGTAAAAAACAGTAATGATATTTAAAATTTTAGGTATTAAACAATTCTACCTTTTTGTATGTTTGGTTTTTTCTATGTACATGTATATGCATAAATATCAACTTTATATATGTTTAAATTAATCATACTCGTATGATACATTTATATTGCTCTTTTTATTCAGTCTTGTATGATTCCCCACATTATTAAATTATTAAAGAGCTTGTAAATATATAATCTACACTTCAGATTCTGCTCTGTGGATTCTACTCTGTGGGTAGACTAGGAATTAATTAATCAATTACTTATTTCCAGACACATTTGTTCAAATTGTTATTATTATGATCAGTGCTACAGTGAACATTTTTCAACATCTATTTGCAAATGCCTTTACATTAGTTTATTATTTTTTTAAGCTGCAGGGTTTTCATATTTATTTTTAGTTGCATATAGTTGGTATACAATATTATATTGCTTTCAGGTGTACAATATAGTGATCTGAAATGTATATAAGTTACATACAAGGTAATTACCACACTAAATCTACTAATCATCTGCCACTATTCAAACTTATCCCAATATTATTGACTGTAATCCTCTTCACCTTTATCACCCATCCATCCACATACCTCACCTGCCTTTGGCAACCATCAGTTTGATCTGTTTCTAGAGTCTGTTTTTGTTTTGTTTTATTCAGTGGTTTTGTTTTTAAATAAAATCTTGTCAAAAAATTGTGATTGGAAGACTATAAACATTTTTAAGACTCTTGATAGATATTTCTGAATTGTTGCTCTCCATAAATATTTTACCTAGTGACCTGCCTAGTAACAATGAACAAAATTTTCTCTCTATACTTGCCAAGACTGAACAGGTTTATTAAAATGTTTTTTACAAATATACGTAATATAAGTCTTGTTTGTATTTACTCGTATTTCTTTGATCATTAGTTTAAATTAAATATTTTCCTCACAGATATGTGGTTTATCTGTATTTTTTGACTTAAGATTTTTGTCATTTTCAATTGGTATTTAAGTTGAGATTTTTATGCTTCATTATTAGTTTGTAAGAACCTGTTATACATTAAGGAGACTAATGGCCACATATTTTATACAGCCTGTATTCCCTGTTTGCCATTTGCCTTTTTAAGCAATTTATGATGTTTCATTATGTCCTATTTAAAAACTATATGAAGTAAACTCTTCAAATAGTTTCCACTATAATTACCTTCCTCTGAAAGTCCTTTTTCTGAAACGAGAAATTAAAATGTCCAATATGAGGAATGATCTAAATACAACCATTGCACTACAATGAAATGAGGGTTAGTTAACTTACCTTCTCCTCTATCTCTTTCTATTATAAGAAGAGAGCAGAGTTTGGCATGGTTATCTTGCATTTAATAATTAAAAAAAAAAAGTCCAAGTCTGCTTTAGGAGCCATATATTTCATCCTGGAAATTAGATATTTTGGAGGAAATCCTATTAGGTTTTTTAAAAATGTGGAATCAAATTCCTAGCTTCCAAATTCTTAAATCCAAACCCCTAGAATATTTAACACAAGATATATGTCAAGATTCATGATTTAAGAGTTTATTTGTTTAATCCACCGCCACCCCTAAACAAATGAAAAAAATTGAATAGCTAGAAGACACACAAGAAAAGCCCAGTAAAGATGCACAGTCTACTACTAGATCTGTTTGAAGTTCTTTTATATGAGGACGGAAAAATATGGTTATTTTGTATTAGTCCTTCAAAGGATAAAATTAAAGGAGGTTGGATATCTCAACATGTTTCATACAAACAAGCAATTACATGTTATAGTTCCTGACCTTTTTGTCTAGTCTAATTTGGTCAGAGCTATTGGGTTAAAAGAGGTACTAGAGAGACAGAGACAGAGACAGAGAAAGAGAGAGAGAGCGACTGCTGATTTAGCTCCATACTTTTTGAGGAATCCTGGTAAATAAGGTCAGCACAGATATTTTTGAAAGGTAAGTGAAGGCGGTTATATCCTGAAGCCAGTTAACTTACATATGCCAATATATTGTTTGCCCTTGATGGTCTGAATGGAGATCTAAATACTTTATCCTAAATATGGTATTATTATATATTGTTAAATAGATATTTTGAGAGATACATAAGTATCTCTAAATCATCCAGATATCCCTCCAATTCTTGAAATATTAATTTCTTAAATTATACTCTGTTGACTAAAAAGAACCCATTCTGTTTCAAATCTTAACATTTTTTAATTGCTTAAAGTAACTTGCTCACCTGGAAAAATAATAGTGCCTTGTTAACTCTCAATTATCCACCCTAGAGGATTTTATTCACAACTATAGAAATCTTAGAGATCAAAAATGAAAGCGCCTGGGGACAGTATCCGGAAACTGAGATTTCTCAGGAAAACTCTAGGGATTTGGCTTATGAATTCAGTTTCATGTTTTGCGCTTGTGGATAGGAATGAGAAGCAAAGGTGTTCTGTATAAATTTTATCTGATGACCAACAGTTAACTATGGTTGCATTAGTTCAGAGCGTGTTAGAGGGCTGCAAGTAGATTGCTGTGTACTGGAGATGTTTGATATCAAAGTGATTTGTTCTTCCTTGTGTAAATTATCAATTAAAGTACCTACAGTATTATGTGCATGCACAGGCCTCTGTATTAGGTTTACCAGGTGAATGAGATGGACAAGGTACATGATTTCATGGTCCTGAAATTCTATGTTGAGATTGAAAAAAATACAAATGAGTAGGAAATATATATTTAGAGATAAGTTCTGTGAAGAAAATAGGTTGATTTTATACAGAGTAATTACAGCTATGGAACAGCTTTAGACAGTGGATCAGGGAAAATACCATTTGTGTGAAGTCTGTTGAGTTGAGATTTTCATGGGAAGTTGTTTGGAGAGTTTTCAATAGGAAGTGAGTTGATGCTATTTTCATGTTAAAAATATCACCTGATTGTTGTGGGGGAATGATTGGGAAGGGCAAGAGAAAAAGAAGAAGAGAAGCAAGTTACCAGGTTACTGCAATAGCCCAAAGAAAAGAACTAAAGTTAGAAGGAATTAGAAGCTTTTAAGGGCCTAGTAAGTCAGACTTGATCCACACGTGCCCTCAAGATATGGACAAGATGGCATTGCAGATGAGAAAATGAGGCAGGTTATGAGATCTGTGGAGACTAAATTAAACAGGAGAAATATGAAAAAGAGAGAACTTATTGTCTTGGGGAATGAGTCTGAACCTTGGCTGCACAATGGAATCATCTGAGATATTTTAAAAAATACTGATGCCTGACCCTCATTTCTTCCCTCTCCCTTCCCTCTCCCCCGCCCCCAAACACCACCACTACACACAGCTCATGATTCTGATTTACTTTTTGGTTTGGAGTGCAGTCAGGACAGTGAGTGCTTCAAAAGCTATCCAGGTGATTCTAATCCACAAATTCCTCTGAGAGCAATTTGTGCAGAACCCAGAAGAGTCAGTGAGGCTGAGGGAAGGGGAGGAAGCAAAGCAAGCTACATGATGATTTGAGTAGTGGTACCTAAAAGAGCATCATCACGTGCTTAATTGATGTCTAATTCAGATGTATAATTCTTGGCAGGAAAACTTCCTTTATACACCGGGCGTCTAGGGTCAAGCAAATGTTTGGAGTTTTCTTGTAAAAACACCTGAAGTAGCGAGATCTTTTATATTTATGTAAATAACACCTTTAAATTCTCTACTGCCTTTTTAAAATTCCCCATGTACTTAAAAAAAATACATTTGTAACTACAGCACAACAATTAAACTCCTTACATAAAGACATTTATGGATGGCATTAAATATAAAATTAGTATTGATTTGTAAATACTTAGGTCAAGACTAGTACTGATATAAAAACAAATTATATTCTTCTGTTACATATGAAATACCAGCTCATTTCATTTTTACTGAGCTTAATGTATGTTGGGGAAAGTCATAATCTGTAATTTATTTTTTTAAATTATGAAGCCAACTTTAATCAGTTACAAAGATTACTGTTTATTATGAAATGTGAAAATGTTGAAAGAAAGATGGCTGTGTCTTAATTATGAAAGTTAATTTGAAACAATTTAAATCACATGTAAGAAATTACTCTTTAAGTGAAAAAGTCATGTAATGCATGATGTTAAAATATGAAGCTATTGCATTCCCAATTTTCAAGGCTATGTAAGTACTCTGCTTAGATCTATGCTAGCAAATATTTAAATCTTTTTTCTCTTCTTAAATTATTTGTATTTGTTTTTTTGCGATGAACTTTGAATAAATAGATTAGTAATATATTTTTATCTTCTGGATAATCTGTTCAGGATTAATTGACAATGAAAATACTTTGGAAATGGATGGAGGCATAGATAGGGAACTCATCACTTGATACATTAGATTTCAATTAATTTATTAGTTATAAAGCAGCCTTTCAGTTAGCATATCAGTCACTCATAACCTCTAGTTCTTAAAAAATGCTTTGTTCAGTTTAATTTTTCATTCATAGTACACTTATCTTGGTATTCAATGTATTCTAAGACTCCCTTGATTTCCAAAGATCTTAAGAGGTAAATTTGCAATGAAGAAAATAAGTCTAAAAATTCATTTCTTAATGTTGTTTTTGATATTTTAAGATTATAATTCAATTGTGTATTCTACAGACAACTTTTTAAAATCTGAAACTTTTAAATGCTAAAAATTCAAACAATAACCTTAGGATATATCACCAATTCCCTCTATTGATATAATTTCTAGAGAAAGGAATTCAAAGACAAGCATATTAAGTTTATTTTCTGATATTTTATTTAACTCTTTCCTCCAACATACCTTTTATGCCATTAAAAACAAATGCCAAAAATAAAACACCTGTCTCTTGTAGAAAGAAAGAATACATAGAAAATGTAATTACAATACATCTACTTAAATGGTTAAATATTTTAGCAACTCGTGGCTAATCTCAATATAAGTGATTATACTAAAATATAATTATTGAAGCAAAGAAATATATAGTACAAAACTTTTCTAATGGAATTCATCTAAAATTTTTCGAAAATGCTGCCTAATGACCTAATCAAATTTATTCTATTCCACTAGTTATCTTTTTCTAATGAATCTGTTTTTCTAATGAATCTTTCATAACACTGATTTTCTTACATTTTCTGTAAATAGATGGTAAAAGAAACCTATAATTTATAGAATTATTCTGAGTCTGGGTACCATCATATTAATACAATATAATTTAAAACTTTCATTATTTA
Organism: Rhinolophus sinicus; assembly: GCF_036562045.2. Classification (NCBI taxonomy): domain Eukaryota; kingdom Metazoa; phylum Chordata; class Mammalia; order Chiroptera; family Rhinolophidae; genus Rhinolophus; species Rhinolophus sinicus. The sequence continues at coordinate 132,661,890 of NC_133751.1, read as the reverse complement.
AAAAGATATATTTGCTATAATCTTATTTATCTCCCAGATGCACTGCTTTATTCAAACTATTATAATTAAATAGTGAGATAGAACATTTATGGTGCTTTGTGAGAGTATGGCAGGTTTTCTTTTAGTTTTGCTCCTTTAGAAGTGTGAATACAATAATAAAATACTTACTGAGGCTTGAAGTACTTGAAGAAAAGACTAGCAGTGGACTCCAGGGGCATGAAGTGATGAGAAGCGCCCGCCCCCCCAACCCCCCACAAACACAGTTTGAGTTTCAGAGGGAAGAAGCTATATAAAGACCAGATTGGGAATTAATATCCTGCTTCAGTCCTTGAGAGTAGGACATTTCTTGACAGTACAGGGATACCTGATATCACCTGAAAATTTATTTTTAACCAAAAGTATCTTTCTAGAAATAGCTTGCTAATCATCCTCACAAGTGGAGCTGGAGTATTTTCCAGGTGGAATGAGCATGTACACTGGAGTCATAGAAAGGTGAAGACATCTGCAAGTGATTATCCATATGGGGCTTCCATGGAAAGAGTCGGTGCCTCGTTTTGGAAATAGGTAGATTATAGTGTGTATCTCTACTGGGAAATAGACTGGAAATGTATTAGCTCTTTCTCAGAATTAGCAAAAACACAGTATGAGTTTATAATCCCATCACTGAGTCCTCTCTAGCTGTTGACTTTCTACACTGGTCTTTTATTAGTAGTTTACCAACAATTGGCCTTCTTTGGGTTATTAGTTCAAGATGATGAGTGTTACAGAGTAGCTTTATTTCATATCTGTATGGTAATAAAAAGTAAAACCTAACTGACATTCCGGTTCAAATAGTAACAAATTTCTCAGGCATCTAGGCATCATCATCATAGTTCCCTTCAATCCTCAATCTGTAAAATCATGCTGCATACAAGGTTTATTTACAGGCTCAGCTATGCCAACCTTTTCCCTTTCGCATACATTAGCCACCAGTTTCTTACATTCCTGTCTGCCATGGATCTGACTCAATTACATTCTTCAGACTATCCTCTCATCCTTACCATCCCCACCACATGGGTCTAAGTGAAGTTGTCCTATTTAAACACTGATGGAATATATGCCTAACAGATTAAGATTCTCACTGTGCTGAATGTTTTCATTCCTTTACATTTGATAGAAGTCCTCCTATATTTAGATTCAGATACGATAGCTATAAATAAACATACCTATTTACCCAACTTGTAATCATGAATAATGTAGTTTTTTGTGTCAGTACAGGCCTCCAACATATTCAGTAACATGCTGGATTTGTGTTGTTTTCATCTCTGGAGGTAATTTCTTAAATTAATCAGTTTATGTGACTGAAGTGAATTAGAATAAACCTAGGACAATAGGATTCTCTTTATAAATTATTAAACACTTATACATTAGAAAATCTGGTTAAAAGTTTGAAAAGCTTAGTTCCTCATATCAAGCATGCATTGAAATCAAGGTTTTCATATTTGTTTCATTAATTTCCCAACTGATTAATGAAGAGATAAAATTTTATTTGGAACATTTGGAGTAATTATTAAAAAGGGCCAAGTTATTTTTTTTTTCACATACAGTTAGTTCTTTTCTAAACTTGTCTTATAAACATATTTCTATCCTACTCTCAGATCAATTATAGATTTAGACAATAAAATTAAGTCTGTAGATTTTAATGTAAGGATTTGAGCATTTGTGACTGTGTTGGAATTATTCATTCTTTCTAAAAGAATAAATACATCAGCCCTTTAGCAGTTCTAAAAGCCACTATTTCTAGGAAATAATGAATTGTTGGATCAAGGTAGCAGTGATTTCAGCAATTAGTTCCACTCCCAGAAGCCAGGGACATCAGTAGCCCTGGATGTTTTCCTCTACTTGGAGGTCTGCAGTCCAAGACCTTTGTCACTGGAAAAGGTCAGAGTGCTTCCACCGTGGAAACCTAGCATATTCTTCCTGAGAATTGAAACAGTCACAGCCCTTGTGCACTTGTTCCAATGGTACCACATAAACCAAGTTATATAGGCTAAACTCTAGAATAATAGAATGATATAAAACAGATAATACCTGGGGTGAGATAGGTGGTACCGGAAGGTTCCTTTTATTGCAAGCCATATATGAGTGTAGGGTTCTGGGCTGTGTTCAGATTTGGCCACATCAGGATTGATAAGTGAATTCTTGTCAAGAGAAAGAAACTTATTAAAATATCTTCAGTGCCCTACAATAGAGGGACCGATAAATTAGGAAACTTTTGTTAAAAAATAATTTTTAAAGAGCAGTAGGGAAAACCAATTTCTCCCAAACAACAATGATAATTCTAGATGCTTATAGTTGTTGATCTAGGCCTTTTATGTATATTAGTTCTAATTATCATAAAAAGTCTGCAGGTAAGTTTTCTTATTTTTAGATTAAATATTAAGATTCATTCATATTATATAATTTGTTCAAGGACAGACTTCTAAATTCATATTAGTAATTTGGGAATAGGTACTGTCTAGCTATCTCAGTATATAAAATGTAGGTCATAGGTAATTTAAGTTATTGGCTATAAATTAGCTCTGGTGCAATCATTTTGGCTTACAAACTGCACTGTGCTGTGCATCATTTTATATTACAGGTGATTAAGAATCTGTACTATCAAAATAATTTGCCAGATATTGGATCAAAGGTTCAATGCTATGTAATGATAATACTACTACTACTAATAGTAATAATAATAATAATAATAATAATAATAAATATTCAGTCATTAGTCTAGATGGTTTCATGCATCCCAGTTTCCTCATCTATAAAAGTGAATAATAGAATTATTTCATAATTTCTTTGCCTGAGTTCAATGAGATATTGCAAGTAGAACAATGACTCAGTACATAGCAATAGCAATCAATGAACGTAAGTTATTGTTATTACCTAATGAGAAAGGATAATTTAGAGAATATATAAAAGTAAAACAAAGAAAAAACTTACTCCTTGATTACCACCCAGACACAATCTTTTGAAGGTTATAGAATACTTTTTTTAAAAATACGTTTATAAAGGTTCTTTTACAAGAGCATATCCTAGCAGAGTTATAATCATCGTCACATACAGGGTTTACTACAAATTTTACAATTGATATTGCTACCTGAGCATTTTTAATGTTCTCACTGTGTTTACCTGAAAATAAAACTTAGCTGGCCCATCAGCTCTAATGCGTCTTTTGGAACAAAAATTAATATAAGACCCGGTATGATATGATATGATATGATATTAAAGACCCAGTCTTATAGTAAAATAAGACCGGGTCTTATATTAATTTCTAATACGCCAAAAGGCGCATTAGAGCTGATTGTCCAGCTGAGTCTTATTTTCAGGGAAACACAGTACATAGTATACAAAAACATCCTTCTTATGAACTACAAAGTATACTAGCCGATAAAACATTCCATTGCTCAATTGGTAAAGTAGGGCTTTTAGGCTGTTTTAACATTTCATTTTAATATGTAATGTAGCTAAAGAGCTTTGTGCAGCAAGTGGTTTCTGTATTTAGAATGCAGTTTTTCTTTGACCCCGTATCAATTTGTGGTGATTGATCCTAAGGCTCCTGCTTGTGTTCTTTATATTCTCTCCAATTCTGTCTGGTTTCACTTAGTGTTTAGTAAAATCTTTTGCAATATTCTATCCTGACTCACCTATGACAAGGACAAATAAGAGGTTTTCCTTCTTGGGACAGACGTACCTCCGCTTCCACAAACTTTTGGCTTCTTGGTTTTTCCACAATGAAGGATGTTTCGCAAAATTATTTACAGTGCTTTTAAACAAACTGTGTTGGAATTAGGATCAAGATTATGTGAAGGGGAGGGGTATCATTTATATCCACATGTATTTAGATATAAATACCTTGAGGATATTACCTTGAGGATATTAAGCTCACATTTGTGTTAAACCTTTTAAATTAAGTGTAAATCTTTACATTTATTTCATTATATTTAGTCTTATTTTGGGCTTTTAATTCTAGTTTTGGAGATTAAAAAAATCGGGATTATTTTATACGCTTGCTGTTGCCCAAGCATTATATTATTTGCACATTTGATCAGAATAGTTTTCTGTAGTCCCAGCAACATTAGTAATAATTTTATTGGTACTGATTATATCGAAGGAAAAAGCTGTGACGTGAACATCCTAGGAGAACCCTCCATTGTCTTATCCAGTACTGTTGGCCTCAAGTTAACATTTATCAACCGTGGGATGACAATTTCATGGGAAGCTTTATTGGATATTTTATTAAAATGAAAATATAACACAGTATGTCACTTCTGTGATCTATCAATGCAGTAATCCCACCAAAAAGGAGATGGCATTATACTGACCTCATATCAATTAATGACAATGATAGTTATTGACATGACAATAACTGTCAATTGTCAGTGACAATTAATGACATGAGCAATGATAGTTCTCAGGAGCTGAAATACTCTCTTTCAAGTGTTCACAAACTGATTTATTATTTTTTTTCTCTTTTGCTTATTTATTGTTATACCTTACCTCCTTCCAAAGTTGATTTGTAGTGAATTTTAAAAGGTATCTCTTCATCTATGTTCTAAGAATGTTGCCATGATGATTTGATTCATAGTGTTTAATCTGGACAGATTTCATTAAGGAAATGAGTCTTGAGCCATCCTTTGAGCAGGAAAACACTTGTATTTGGCTAAACTCAGTCGGAAAATATATTTCACGAAGGGTGAGCAATATGGGTTCAGTGGATTCCAAGAATGAGCAAATAAATTATTCCCTAGGGATAAGTCTTTCCATTGCTATAGTAATAAAGAGGGTGCCAAAAAAATGTATACACATTTTAAGAAAGGAAAGCTGTATTTAAATTGCAATTGTCAGTATATACCAATAACGAAAGATGAATACAAGTCACGTTTGATGTCTGCAATTACAAGAGGTGCTCAAAGTGGTTACCATCCAGACACTTCTGATTACGGCAATCTACTGCTTGAGAAAAGTTGACAAGTGTCCACTTGTATACATTTTTTTTGGCACCCCTGGTATTTTAAGTAACTTCTGCGTATCCTCTATTTTTTAGTACTTATCAAAACTGTTGTACTAATAGTGAAAATGCCAGAAAAGTTTCATTGTATTATGTTCTTTAAACAACCTCTCTGAGCAAAGAGTTGTACCTCAATTTTTAGATGAAACTGGGATGTAGGTAGGTTATTTGCTGGGAGTCGCACTGCTGATGTCACAGAACCAGATGGTGATCCACTCCTGACTCTCCAGAGTCCATGTTCTTTTCATATACTACACTGGCTGCTGCAAAACAAAATCCATATATGTGCCTCCTGAAAGAAGACAATGGAAAAAAATCTTTCTTGTGGTAGGCATGTGTCTGTATATTTTAACTTATTTATTTACTTTCGATTTAGGTATTGTTTGGTTTTTCTGTACAGGAGGTTTTGTTTAATGGACTGTTTAGCAAAGTAGGATGAACTGCCACCCTTTTCAGAAATTATCAATCTGATTAACACTTAGAGAAAGAAAGGATAGCAGAACAAAAAGCTAAGTTTAAATCACTTTAATTTTATCCTCAGGTGCCATCTAAAAGTTTCATAGTTATTTTAACCTTCTAAGATTTTTGTTCATTTGTTTGTTTTGGTTTTGTTCATTTTGAATCAAGGACCCAAATGATATTTTAGCTTTTTTTCTGTTGTTTCTCCTCAGAGCTCTGAGTAGGAAGTAGATGTTTATTTACATTTCTACTGTCTGAGTGAGTGTGCATTTGTCTGTCTGACAATATGTGTAATGAAAATTGTATGTTGTAGTGTTTGGTTCCAAATAAAAAACATAGGAAATGTAGATCCTTTTGCTTTTTACATATTTTATTCTTTTCACCATTGTAGGCATTTTCTAATCACATGCAATATGAAAAGGATCTGTAAATGGGGAGAATGTCAATATTTTTTGTAGACATGTTTGCAGCTCCAGCTGTTAATGTGAAAATTAAATTATATTTAGCAGTTTGATATGAAAGACTGCTTATTGAGGAATTAAACATTCTTAGTAGCAGTACTATCACATCTACTTGTCCTTGTTAGGAATGACTTTTTCTAATAAAACATAACTTTAAACATAGAATATGATGTAGCTTACTAACTTGAAGACTATGCATAAAATTTTGTCAGTTCTGAAAAATGGTAAGATTCAGCTGAGTTTTATTTTCCTTTTTTGTTCAGCTTTGTAATATATAGTGCCCTGTATGCTGCTTGTGGCTGTGTGCTTTCCAACAGAAAGTGATGCCTTCTTTCTTTTTTTTTTTTGAGGAGTATAGTAGGTCTTGGAGTTGTGTAGTATATAGCTTGTTCAACCGTACCCAACGGCCCTGCATTTTATTTGTGTGCATATATATGTTATTCAAATAAGATACATTTCCTGATTTCACCTGATGATTAAAACATTTAGATTTTTGGAGAAGCTGAAAATGTGTCTCTATTATTGGGAGAGTAGTCAAAAACAAAACAAAACAAACAAACAAACAAAAAAACTTGCCAGTTGTGAGAAAATTGGGTTTAATTTAGTATAACATTTTTTTTTTCTTTACCACTTTTAGAGATTCATCCCCAGGACTAATATAGAAATTTGTAATGTTCCCTTATGTACATAAATTTTGTATTTCCTGAAACATGTTATGATAAATATTATGGATTTTTGGATAATATTATACATAGCATAATTTTTCTTTCCTGGAGATCATGTGTGCCTTTGCAAGAAAAAATCAAAAGTTAACAAGAAGGAATTTCAGCAATTCTTCTAATTGCATTTAAAAACTAGTCTAAAGAACTGACCAGTAATATGATGAAAATCGACTCGGTTATATAAAGAGAACAGCAAACGCTCTATCATGATAACCCAACACAGTGGGTCTCTGATGGGAAATAAAAATAAATGAGATTTTACAATAGGTGCTTCCACTAAGGAACACTAGTGAAGCACTGAAAGAAACTTCAGTTCTCAGGATAACTTAATATGAACCAATGTCGGTAACGGGAGCAACATTGGAATAAGCCAGAAGTGGTCTAACTAACATGATTTACAAATGATAGACTATGCTATCAATGTGAGAAAGCATGACAGAAACTCAAGTTGCTTCAAAATTATGCAATTCCATAGCCCAGGTCTTCCTCAACATGACTGGGTAAACTAGGGCAATCTAAGAGTCTACCAACCTTAATATTACATGCACGTTTTCCCTCTTAAGCCAATAATGTACTGCTTCTTTTGAAGTTGAAAACAATGTTTTGTATTTTGAGACCAACTCCCACAGTCCCCTGATGAGGGTTTATTTGTGACTTTTGTTTAAGAAGCTTTATATCCTAGTAAGCATCACATCTTTAAAAAGCTGTAGCTGATGGGTGGGCAACTTTCGTATACAGAGAAGTCTGTCCACTGTGGAGAACATGGATCCCTCCCTACCTAGAAGAAACGTGACCCTTTAGTATGATTTGTTGCCACTCTGAGAGCCCAGAGGAAATCTAAGTTACCTTTCTAAGCTGCTTTTACTATTTTTCATCTCATAAATCTTTGTTATAAAGAATGTGGTCTCTCCTCCTTGGGGTCATCCTTCCTGTGATAATTATGAGACATCCCATGGTGTTACAGGAATTCATATAAGTCCCTTTGAAGAAGGTGAATGCCTTAAGTACTATCAACCCTCTGAAAAGAGGTGATACCAGTGATTCCAGGAATGTTCAAAGTTCAAAGAGGCTTCTGTACTGATCTCAGCTGCTGCCACTCTAGTGAGTTGTTGTTGTTACTGTGATGATGTTGGCATCTGTATTAGATTCTTCGGGCTGCCATAACAAAGTACCAGAAATGGGGTGTCTTAAAACAACATAAATGTATTGTCTCATAGTTCTAAAGGCTACAGTCTAAAATCAAGTGTTAGCAGGGCCATGTTCCTCCGAAGTCTGTAGGAGAGAAGTCCTTCCTTGCCTCTTCCAATTTCTGGTAGCTCCGACATTGCTTGGTTTATGGCAGCCTGACTCCAGTCTCTGCCTCCATGCTCATGTGGCCATCTTCTCTCTGTGTTTGACTCTTCACATGATGGTCTCATCTCTCCGTGTCTCTGTGTCTAACCTTTCCCCTTCTTTTAAGGACATCAGTATATTGAATTAAGGTTTGCCATAATAATCTCATATGGGGGTTAAGCCTTCAACTTATATTTTTGAGAGACAAAATTCAACTCATAAGACCACCCATTAGCTCCATTCACAGTCATTGTCACTTGTGCATCTTACCCATGTAGACTCATTATGTAGGGAGTGAGGCAGTTTTATACTCAGTTTGGGCAATGCACACCAATTAAGTCTGGGTTTCCATGTTCTGCTAGTTAATTTAACTCATTTAACCTTTTTTCCAGGAATACCCTGCTCCTAGATAGGGCAAGTGAAGAGAGCTCTCTATATCTCCAGCATCATAAACTCAGAAGACCTGTTCCCTCTCAACCTTTGACTTGGGGTAGGAGCCTGTACATAACTCCCAACTCTTTCTACCATCACAAAGCTTAATTCAATATAATTAAAATAATTATCTACAGACCATGATTCTGCCTGGAAGTTAGCATTCTTTTTTTTTCAAGCAGCTCCTTTTTTTTTTTTTTTTTTTTTTCCAGTGCCATGTTGGCCTTCATGGCAGTTGAATATGGATCCAGCTCACATGCTGCTTCTGCTAGGTTTCCATAATTTTGAAAATGGGGATTAGGGTTTCTAAATACCTTATCCATATTTACTCAACCCCAATAAGTCAAACTCTGCAGAAGGAAAAGAAAAATTTCATCTCACTAAATACCCTGCAACCTGAAATTCTAATAGGATTAATAACAGCAACAATCACACTTTGCTTTTATTTTCTAATGAGTGAGTGGCAATGCAGTGCTGTCACTAAATGTTTCCCCTAAACTGCATTACTCAATCTTTAAAACAGTCTATTTATTTACAAACAATAGCCACCTCTTTTAGTTCTGATCTTACTTGGATTTTTGCCTTAATTTGCTTAGAGCTTTATTTTCTAACTGAGGAAAGTACTCTGTGGATCCTATTCACAAACCTACTCATGATTTATTCCTGAGACTTCCTTTATGGGCTTGAAGAAATCAGGCAAGCCCCCTCTCTGGTCTCTCCATTCTGGCTTCTGAATATTTTACCTATTTCCCTCTTATGCTACCTACATTTCATTACCACATCCTTTCCTCTGAAATAGTAAATCCCAACACACCTATCTCTGTGCTAGGCTTTGTCTTTCATTTTCATTCCTTAAACAAAAAATCCTCCCAGCATTATATATATATAATTTAATGCTTCTCCCAGGTCACACTACTTCCACCTATAAAAGTATATGTCTGGAGTCCGATTAATTACATGATGACATTTCAACATTCAAATGGGTAGTGGCGGAAAGCATATTTCAAACATGGTAATTTAAGTTAATTTTGTTGCAAAAACAAACAAGCAAAGACAGGTTTCCTACAAATATTAATTCTGGCCAAAAGTTAACATCCCTACTTTTGAAACAACTCCAGAACTCCAGTTTAGGAACTGAAGTGCAGGTGCTTAATAACATATTCATAAGGACTCCCCAGTCTCTATCTTTGTTATTATAAAATGCTTTCCTTTGCTGTTTGTGCAATTCTAAGGCACATTCACCAGCAGTTTGCAGCACTTGTTACATCCAAATGTCTCTCAAGAGCATTTAATAATGCCAAAGAGATAGGCAGAGGGGCCCTTAAGAAATACTTTAAAAAACAGAAGAACTAAGACTTACTAAAAACACGAATGCCCGGAAACCAAAAGAAAAGTAAATGTCATTTAAAAAATAAAATCATAATCTCATTAAAAATAATTGCCAGTATAAAACATATTGACAATAGAGATCACCTATTACTGTTTTCCTTAAATATCTTCTCTCTCTCTCTGTTTTTATAGACTGTTTTATATGGAAAGATGTTTTATATGGAAAGTGATTCTGATATTAAGATAAATAAAACACCTAAATATAGAATCATGAATCTCTATAATTTCTATGGCTTAAATATTCTCATTTAACCTAACATTGCTATTCTTGTTAGTGTTATTTCAGTTTACTAGATTTCCAAAGTTGATTATATAATTAGAATTTTTATTCACTATATTTATATACTCCAATCTATTCTCCTCTCAGATAATCTAGAGATTAACTTTAAATTAATTAAAATGAATTCAGTGTTTCCTTAAGTTTCCAATGAGCACTTGATAAGGTTATTTGTTTTTATTTCAAGGTCTAATTGCTGTCTCCCAGTTTTTAAAGTCAATTAACAAAAACTGAGTGCCTAATATAGGTAAAATATTATAAGTACTGCAACTACAAAAATGAATGAGATGGAGTCACTAAACTCAGTGAGGTCATAATGAAATAAAGACAGATATGTAAAGTAATAAGTGCACTTAAGGATCGTAGTTTCTATTATGACGCACATACAACAGAGACATGGAGAAGAGAATCATCTGATAGTAGAATATTCATAGCGGTCCTGACTATCACTGCGAGACCAAAACAGTGACTTGATTGAAGGCAAGCAAAAAGGAGAGGTAGGCCATTTTTAGCAGTAGGGACTGCATGCTCAAAAGCATAGAGTTGTGAAAAAGCATAACATATTTGAGAACCTCCAAGCAAGATAGCAGCAATGGTGTGGGAGTTATTTCAGGAGATATAGCTGAAAAAGTAAGCGATCAATGGATCGAGAAGAGCCTTGAGCCCAGCTGAGCAATTTAAACTTCATTCTGTAGGCAGTAGGGAGACATTAAAGGAATTTAAGCAAGTGGATAAAATGACAAGATTTGCATTTGAAGAAGGTCATTTTGAAAACATTGTAAATGATGGATTGGAGGAGTAAAATCATAGACAAGGAGCTAAAAGGCTATTCCTATAGTCCAGGTGAGAGATGCTAAGGCCCCGGTCGAAGAACTAATGCTATACAGTGGATTGGAGTGTTCATTCTGTGTTACATAAAGAAAGTCTATAAGACCAGTGCATTCTCTGTGGACAGACATTTACAGGAAGACAAGCATAGGTCAAACATTGGCTCACAATAATAAATGTGATTGAGGGAACTGGAACCTTGTCTTCTCATTCCCAAACTGTTTTCTTGCCATAGAAGAAAACAATAATCAGACTGTTGCTCTAGAATGCAAGTAAGTGGAGCTAAAATGATAGAACATTTAATAGAATCAGGCAGCATAGCCTGGTATAATCATCTTGACAAAGTTATCAGAATAGAGTCCTTGGCGACAAGTTCCACCATCCACCTTCACATTAGGTAAGGCCTTGCCGTTGGAACTGGAATATAAAGTATTCTATGAAATTTGTCAGTTTGACTTTTATTCTATTTCTATTGCTCCTCAATCCACTTGATGATTGATATAGTTTTGTTTTATTTGGGTTTTTTTTCTTTAGTTACTTTAACGGTCAATCAGGTTATAACTGAATCTTCTAAACTTGTAATCTAAATGACGTGTTAAGATGACTTTATATATGTATGCTGCAAAGCCTATAATATTGTCTGCCTCATAATAATGGCTGCAGTATTTTTAAATTTTGGAGGAAAAGTCTATTGTTGTTATCCTTCCCCCTTCCAATTCTGCAATCTTATTCACTGTTTGGTGAAATCTTTGTGTTTTCCTCACTGGTATTTCTGTGGATTGACTCTGTAAGCAGAAATTAGTTATAGGGGTAAGTTACTGGAACTAAATATAAAACCTCAGTTGATGATGCTTAAACAGCATTTATCCAAAAATACTACAGCCTACAGAAAGAGAACGGATTGGTAGAACCAGGCTTTTGATGACTCAAATGAAAATTTGTCCACCTTAATTTTAGCATTATGTAATGGACTTGTCATCATGTTAAATGAACTATTCTGGACCAGGAATGTACCTCTGAGCCTCGTAGGAGATTTTTTTCAAAATACTCAAACAGCCCTAAATACCACCCCAGGAAACTGAGTCAATGTGAGCAAGGACCTGGAAAATTTGAATTTGGAAGAAGTTCTCCAGGTGATTTTGAAGCATTATCTCATTTAAAAACCTTTCATACATAAATCAATAGATAAAATGTACAATATTGTTAAAATAGAAAAAGGAGGGCCCTAGGGCCAATGGACTTTGATTGGGTAAATGGCCTGTTTTTCCAGTCAGTACCATAATCTCCTGTCCCTTATTTTCCTCCACATTTCCTTATTTTCCTCCTTGAGGATGCCTATACTCTGTCTGGTTCTTGTGTCCATGTTGTTGTTTCCTTACTTCTACTAGGTTATTGGGTCATAGTTTAAGGCTTGGTCCCACCAGGAAAATTTACGTGTCAAAAAGAAGTCCTTACACGTAGGAAAACCTACAAATGTACCCAAATAAAACCATTTTTGTAGAGTGAAGCGTAATGAGCTTGATGTGCAGGGCTGGAGTGTGAACGTCAGCTCAGATCATTAACTTTAGGCAAATATCTATGCGTAAGACAATTTCTAAATCTAAAATCCACATAATTCATTTATAAGTAAGCTTTCATATTGCCCACGATAGGGAAAGCAGTGTCTTCTGATTTATAAATACTGTATTTAGTAATATTGTTTAGGTCTGGCTTCACATTTTCAGGCACAAATTGTACCAATAAAAACTAAATTTTAACTGGCATAATGGGCAGTTGGGGCTAGAGGGAAAAAAGAGTGCTGGGAATATACAATTTGGAAAAGATATGCAAACAAGGAATACTCTTCAAACATGCACAAGAAAGCACACACATTATAACATTAAATCAGTTAAAGCAGCATTTTCAAGCACTGTAGCAAGGAAAGCACATTTTTCTGTTACTCCCTGGTGTTCAGATATGATGCAAATCTGTGGACAGCTCAGCTTCTTCCCTTGGCAGCTCCTCAGTACTCTTCACGCTGTCTAACCAGTGATGTTGATGCCAGCAAGGGTGTGTCTGAGATTCTGTGCCCAAACCCTGCTTCACACTCAGACAGTTGAAGACTCTCCCATCTGGACACTGGCCTCCCATTTTCATATCTTCTTACAGTTGGACACTGAGACTGAGGGTTGGTTCCCCCAGCTTCAGATGCTACTAGGAAAACCAAAATTAGCCACATGATGTTTGACAAAAATTGGCTCAGCTGGAAATCGCTCTTCACATGTTTTTCAAATGCCCACCCACGGTTCTCTGAGACAATTTTGCCTTTGTATCTGCCAGAGGTGTGGGGGAGGAGTCCCCATAGACTTCAAACCTCAATTAAATAAAGATGCTTTCATTTAGTGCACACCTTTCTGCTTATTGTGTGAAAGAACATGATTTGGCCTATTCAGTTCTTTACTAGTTATCAGTCTCTTACTCAATTGGATCCCGTGTAAAGAATTTTTAATGATGATTTTCTATAGAAATGGGTTCCTTTTTTTCCTCTCATTTTTACTCCACGTACAGTATCACCCAAGCATGAACAGAATAAGAATATGAAATGGAAAAAAAAAAGTGCTTAAAGAACATTTTGAAAATGTAAATCCATTTTAAGAAAATGTCTGGACCTAAGATAATATATTAAAGCAATTTAGATTATTTTATTGGCTGGCCCAGGTGAGTCTGTAGCAGGCCCGTTACAAAATGTGGACAACGCTCCCTGAAACTGCCCTGGCCATCAGACTTCCTTGGACTTACTATTGCTAACCAATGGGGAACACACCCTGAGGCTGCATCACCATTAATATGCCATCTAACCCAGTAATGTAGCATTTCTGATTCCAGATCTCTTCATATAATAGTTCACCTGACTCACATTAATTTTCCTGGGTAAGATGTGATGATCATTATGGTCTCTCTACTAAGACTCTCCTTCAAAACTAATAATGCTTAAGCTAGGCTATTGATAAACACTAAAACACTTTCCAACTCAAAACAAGATGTAAAGCCTAACAAAAATAGCATGGAATAAGCATTTTTGTTTGAAGTATAAGTATCATCCCCATGTCTGGTTGATGTCCCCGTGAAGTCCTGTGGTAAAGCATCATGGGTAGCTGTAGGCAAGCACTTGAAAAACAAGAAAAACAGATTCCAGCTGAGGCCATCTTAACACATCTCCTAGTGGCCAGATTCCCTTTGGCTCACCTTGTTAAGCATCTGTTGGAAGCCCACAAAGTACCCAGTTTGAGGCTCAGCTGCTATAATAAGCAGAACGAACATATGAAGATTCCAGCTAACAGATGGGGACTGGCTGATTGAGAGAGACTGATCTAGTGTCTGGCCACCTGTTGGCAGACACAGCACTCCTGGCACCCCCACGCAGCAAATTCAGACAGAAGGGAGACAGGAAGAAAACTGAGTCTTTAAAGAAATTAAAAAAAAAAAAATGTTAAGCCAGACATTGCCTGTAAAAGCAGATAGTCATCAAGGATGTTGCTTTGCAACAGCCTATGGATAAGGAGTCTTTCCAGACTAAAATGAAGTAAAAATGAAAGGTATGAGAATGCAAAATGATGACCACAAATGGTCTTTAAAGTAATGATGCTAGTAGGAGGCCAAAAGTGTTGAATTTGCTTCTCGCTCATGTCACATTTCTGTTGTCAAACTAATTCCTGGGTAGCAAGTGGATGAAAAAGTCAGATTTCAAGGAAAAGTTTGGATCTCTCTGATTTTTACAGCCAAGGTGATTCAAAACATATTTTATCTTAACTTTAAGGCAATAGGAGGGAACAATTAGCTACACTTGAATTTTATCATGGTTTCTCAGGCCCTGGATTTCTACTTGCTTAAAAAGTAAAATAAAGCAGCAAGGAGTCATTCCCCAGGCACTCCCATCCTTTGTTAGGAGCTTACAGAGGCTCCCAGTTCAAGTGAGGCTCCCAGTTGGAGGTTAAGACTGTGCCCAGGAGAATGACCCTCCTCAGACAAAAGAGGAGGTCCCAGCTGCCTCACCCCCACTACTGCCTCATGTTCCAGCCCTTTAGACGAGTGAGTGAGACTTCATCAGCTCAACAGCATATTATGTAGGGAGGTCCTGGCAACTGAAGTGACTTTTATTTTACAAGAGGTTCCCTCCTTTCTCTCTACACTCTTGTTTGCAAATTTCTCTTTCTAAAATTTCTCTCTCCAACTATTCCATTTCATAATCTGTGTTCCATCTCTTGAACAACACTGCTATTCTCTAGAATATGGGCTTTTCTTCCCCCATTATAGTGTTAAAAGTACTGTTTTCTGGGTGTGTGTGGGAGGAAATATCACAGAGAAATTAAAAAAAAAAAAAAAAAACTTACAAAAAAAGAGGGAAAAAAAGCCCGACGGTCCCGCCTTCAAGACTCTCTGACTGTGATTGCTTGGTAGTTTTTGCACAAGATGATGAGTCTCTAGGAACAGCACTTCTCTTATCTGATCCACATCATGGGGTCTTGTCAAACTCAATTCAAACCTTTCATTTTACTTTTATAACCCCACCCCAGGACTACAATAACACATTTTAAATGTTGCACTAAACATGTGCAAAGCAATGGCTTTGAGATGAGAGTCATATATTAGACCTGGAGAGAACAGTAGAGAAATGCCATTCCCTTTATTTTAGGAACATGGACACTGAGACCAGATTTTAATTAAGTGGCTTGACTATGATCTCAACATCTTGGTGGTGGTACTACCAGGACTGGAATTCAAATTCAATGTCAGTTTCTTTCCATCATGTTGTCTCCATCAGTACAGGTCCTTAGTTGTACTGGAAAGGTGGTGGACAGGTTATCTAGTGAGTCACACTACAAACCTGCATGCAATTACTGCAACACAGTACAAGGGAATGTAGAAATTTGATTAGAGGCAAGCATTCCAGATAAACCACATTTTGGCTCTGCCTCTTATTGTGTTACCTTGGGCTAATTATTTAATCTCTCTGTTTCTCAGGGTCCTCATTTGTAAAACTGAGAAAATAAAACCCAACTCAAAGGGCTGAACTGAGGATTTTTGGGTCCGTGCAGATGTGGTTCCTACAATACTCACCTGTTGTCACCTACTATCTTTCTCTAAACAATAGCTAACACATTTTTTCTTCTTGATTTCTTTTCTCTGCTGTCTTTTAGAACAACATGTTTTAGCCCATTTAAATTTCTATATTAGTAGCTTTCCAGGGGTAAATGTTTTCCTCTGTGTCAGTTGTAGGATTTTTCAAATTAATATAAACTGTGCTTTTTTTTTTTTTATAAATGCGGTGCATATTACCCAATTGTAGATCACAAATACAGATGTAAAATCAGATAATTTATAATACATGCTACTTCTACCAAATAACTCCCCATCCTTTAAAATATTCTCATGTATGATTGCTTTCTGTCTTCAATTTGGCAGGTAGAGAATTGCATCCACTTCAACTTTGAATCAATTCTATGAGCAAAGTTCATAAGTTATGCCATGACATGCTTTGTTAAAATGTGTTCTTCTAATCCTCTAATTCTGTTATTACTTTAGGGGGAAAAATTATTGAACTTGACTGGTTGGATTTATTTTTCATAAGCCACACTGCTTTATTGCTTTTGATTCCAATATCCTCTGGATAGTTACAGATTTTTCTTTCATAACATGTATCCGTTAATATACTAAGAATTGATGTTATTGAGAGTAATTTCCAAGCTTGTTCTTCTAATGATGTTTGAAATGGATTACGATGTTTGGTCTCACATATAACTCCAATTCACTGCAACTTCAATCATGAATGGTATTTCCAAATTAACCAACTGCCATGCTCCCTAGAATGTGTAATATAGGAAATTTAACATTTTGATCCCTGATTTTTTATTAGCCTTTATTATGTATTCTTGTTACAAAAATAGTATATGTTTAAATTATTATTTGGGACATCAATATAAGAAAAAAATTTAAATCACCTCTTACCTAGAGATAATCACAATATATTTAGTTCATACCTTTTCAATTATATGTATAGATTTGTATGTATTTTTTAAAAATGATAATGGAATCATATAATACATATATTTTGTACCATTGTCTTTAAATAAAAATAAATCCTGAGTATATTTCCATGGCATTTAAATGTTTTTCTGACATGATTTTAGAGACTACATACTGTCTTATCTTACAGAAATCATACTTATTTTAGACAATTTCTGTTTTCCAATTTTTTATACATACACTTTTTATAATAATGAATCTTAGTACTTATATAGAAGAGTAATCATAACTTGCTTTTATTGAATATCAGTTATGTGCTAGTATTTTATATTCCTTAGTTTACATACATTTATCAGTTTGCAAAGTAGGAATTATTACCCTTTTATTATAGGTGAGGAAATATATTGCAGATTAAAAATAACTAGATTTTCTTTTTCAAATTGACCAATGCCGAATACATAGTAAGTACAGTAGTCAGAATTCAGAACCAGGAAGGCTGATGCCAAAACCTAACTTCTTTCTGATTCATCGTATTTGCCCATAAGCTAAATCGCTAGAAGTAAAATAACTATTTCTAAGGGAAAACTGTTTCTAAATCATTTGCTGTATCATCTCAAACAAACAAACAAACAAAAAAACATTTCCATTATTATCTTATTCAAAAGACATTTTTTAAATGAATTTTATTTATATTTTATTTTTCTTAGTTTCAGGAGTACAAAACAACAGTGATTAGATATTTACATCCCTTACAAAGTGATAACCCCACCAAGTCTACTACCCATCTAACATTATACATACATATTACATTGCCATTCAATGTTTTCCACGCTGTACTTTAAATCTTGTGACTATATATACAAGGTGTGATAAAGAAATACGGTGAATGTTTGAATTTAAAAAAAGTATGATGGTATAAGACACATTGTCATTAATCCCACTCAAAATACTCGCCTTTACTTTGAACACACTTATCCAATCATTGTTGTCACTTTCTAAAGCATTTCTGGAAGTCCTCTTTCGTGAGTGTATTCACTTCACTCCCCATCATGACAATACTCCATGTCACACATAGCTTCAGGCTCAGCAGTTTCTGTCAAATGAAAACATTACGGTGTATCTTCATCCTCCTTATTCACTGGATCTGGCACCATGTGACTTCTGGCTCTTCCCCAACGTCAAAATGACCATGAAAGGTAAATGTTTTGAATCGATTCGGGACATCGAGGCAACCACAGCAGTACAACTAAAGACACTCATGAAAAAAGACTTCCAGAACTGCTTCCGAAAGTTGCAAGAACGATGGGATAAGTGTGTTTGAAGCAAGGGGGAATATTTTGAGGGGGTTAATGGCGATGTGTCTTTTACTGTAATATACTTTTTTAAAATTTAAACATTCACCGTATTTTTTGATCGCACCTCATATATAACTACAACTGACAATATTATTTTATATTAGTTTCAGGTGTACAGCACAGTGGTTAGGCATTTATGCAATCTATGAAGTGATCCCTCTAAAAGGTCCAGTACCCATCTGACACCTGTATCTGACAGTCTTTACATTATTGATTATATTCCCCATACTGTATTTGACATATCTGTGACTATTTTGTACTTCCTAATACCTTCATTTTCTCAACCATTCTCCATTCCCTCCTCCCATATAGCACCATCAGTTTGGTCTCTGTATCTACTAGTCTATTTCTATTTTCTTTGCTCATTTATTTTGTTCTATAGATTCCACCTGTAAGTGAGATAATATGGTATTTGTCTCTCTCAGTCCTGACTTATTTCACTTAGCATAATATCCTCTAGGTCCATCCATGTTGTTACACATGGTAAGATTTTATTATTTTCTATGGCAGGATAATATTCCATTGTATAAATGTACCACAGTTTCTCATACCCAATCATCTATTGATGGACATTTCTGTTGTTTCCATATCTTGGCTATTGTGAATAGCACTGTAGTAAACATAGGGGTGCTTATATATTTTTTTGAATTAGTGTTTTGGATTTCTTTGGAGAAATACCCAAGAGTGGGATTGCTGGGTCATAAAGTAGTTCTATTTTTAATATTTTGAGGAACCTCCATGCTGTTTTCCATGGTGGTTACACCAATTTGCAATTCCAACAAAAATGTACGAGGGTTCCCTTTTCTCCACATCTTCACCAACACTTGTTGTTTGTTGATTTAATTGTGAAAGCCATTCTGACAGGAGTTAGGTGGTATCTCATTGTCGTTTTTATTTGCATTTTTCTGATGAATCGTGATGTTGGACATCTTTTCATGTGTCTATTGGCCATGTGTATGTACTTTTTGGAGAAATGTCTATTGAGGTCCTCTGCCCATCTTTTAATTGGATTGCTGTTGTTGTTTTTCTTGTTGTTTATTTGCTTTTTATATAATTTTGGTTATTAAGCCCTGATCAGATGTATCATTTGCAAATATCTTCTCCCATTCAGTAGTATGTCTTTTAATTTTGTTCATGCTTTCCTTTACTATGAAAAATTGTTTAGTTTGATGTAGTCCCATTTTATTTTTCTTTTGTTTCTCTTTCCCAAGGATATATATCAGTAAAAATATTATTAAGGGTAATATCTGAGAGTTTACTTCCTATGTTATCTTCAAGGAGTTGTATGCAGGTCTTATATTTAAGTCTTTAATCCATTTTGAGTTTATTCTTGTATATGGCATAAGAAGGTGGTCCAGCTTCATTTTTTTGCATGTATCTGTCCAGTTTTCCCAGAATCATTTATTAAATAATCTGTCTTTACCCAAATGTAAATTCTTGCCTCCTTTGTCATAGATTAAATGACCATACTGGTAGGGATTTATTTTTGAGATCTCTATTCCCTTTCATTGATGTCTGTGTTTGTTTATATGTCAATGCCATGCTATTTTCATTACTAAAGCCTTGTAGTATAATTTGCTATCAGATAATGTGATACCTCCAGCTTTGTTCTTCTGTCTCAGAATTGCTGTGCCTATTCAGGGTCTTTTATGCTCCCATGTAAAATTTAGGATTGTTTGTTTTAGTTCTGTGAAAAATGCCATTGGTATTTTGATAGGGATTACACTGAATCTCTATATTGCTTTTGGTAGTACAGCCATTTTAACTATATTAATTTTTCCTATCCATAAGCATGGCATATGTTTCCATTTCTTTGTATCTTCTTTAATTTCTCTCTTCAATGTCTTATAATTATCTGAGTACAGGTCTTTTGCTTCCTTGGTTATATTTATTCCTAAATATTTTATTTTATTTTTCATGCACTTGTAAATGGGATTGTTTTCTTAATTTCCCTTTCTAGTAGCTCATTATTGGTGTATAAAAATGCAACTGATTTCTGAATATTAATTTTGTGTCCTGCTGCTTTACTAAATTCATTTATCAGTTTTAATATTTTTTGGGTGGAATCTTTGGGGTTCTCTCTCAATATATAGTATGTCATCTGCAAATAATGGCAGTTTCACTTCTTCCTTTCCCATGTGGATGCCTTTTATTACTTTTCTGATTGCTGTGGTTAGAACTTCTTGTACTATGTTGTATAAAAGTGGTGAAAGTGGGCATTCTTCTGTTATTCCTGATCTTAAGGGGAATGCTTTTAGCTTTTACACATTGAATATGCTATTAGCTGTAGGTTTGTCATATATGGCCAAAACAATATAGATATAGATATAGATATAGATATAGATATAGATATAGATATAGATATAGATATAGATATAGATATAGATATAGATATATAGATATATTTTAAATTATTGTTAAAAGATTGCAAAAGTCTTTATGGCTCATAAAACTATTCCTTATTGTTACCTGTTTCAACTTTAATCAATCACACATTTGAATCATTTTAATGAACATTTTATCTTGATTAGTGACACTTCTGAAATGTCTGCCATTCTGATCTTTGATAACCTTTAAATGAATCAGTACTTCACAGTGAATCAATTACTACTTGGCCAGTCACTGATGCAATGACATGGCAATTCACAAGATTTCTCCCCAAATTTGAAATAGTTTATTTTTTTTTTCAAATTTTGAGGCAATTTACTATTTTATTTAAAAACATGTGACATATTATGGAACACTATTTTGAAAAATTAAAAATAGGCAAAAGCCGAAATAAAACAAAGGCACTTATATCCATAGTCCAGAGATAATCAAAACTAATGTTTGTTATAGCTTTTAAAAAATTGCATATGTATAATACATGTACATTTGTTCATAAATATGCACTACCATTTTATAAAATGATTGTAAAAGTAATCTAAATCCATGATAATGAAGACAACAGTATTGAATAATATGAAATGAAAAGTCTTCTGGACATTATCTCTTCATCCCTCTTTCTATATGCAGTAGATTTTTTACCATTTCTGTGTTTAGTCTTGAGATAACTACTTTCATAACAACAAATAATAATCTTATAACTCTATTATGAATTTATCAGTGGATCCCCAGGGATCAATTTTGTCATACATGTGTCAAGTGTTTTTCATAATTCTTAAACTAAATTTAATTTTCTATAACTGATGACCAATAGCCATATTAAAATGTTGAGGTTTCTGTAGCTGTGCATTATCCACTTACATTGTCTAGAAATATGTTTTTTAAATTAGTAATTTTTATACTTTGATATAACTTAATTTAAATTGAATTTAAAAGAAGTGCATCACTTATGTGAAAGGTACAAATACATGATTTTCAAAAACAGGTTTTTTGTTTGTTTGTTTGTTTATGTGTTTATTTTGCAAATTCAAGATATTATTGTTTTGATGAATACAAGACAAAATAGCCAATCTAAAGGAAATTAGAGTCCTTTACTTTTTTAATCCCTTTTATTTTCCTTCTCTCCATCCTGCTGCCATTTAATAATTTAAACAAAATCATTCAAACCAATAGAAATCCAGGAAAGAATGTTCTATTTGGGCCTTGTGGTTTGGTTATAAACATGTAAATTTGTTTTCAGTGTTATGATTCATTAAACTACCTAAAAAAAAATTTTTTTTGGTCCTATGCCTGAAATTTCAATATATTTCCACCAGCAGTGGGATTCCTATTAAAAACCCAATAATAATACTTTAATATAATTGCTTGTTCAAATGCATATATTATTATAATGCATCTTTTTTATTAAAGAGATCACTATATTCATTCTTGGCATTACCAAATGTCATTAACAGAACCATATTTACAGCTCAAATGTTAAGACCTTACACAAAATAGACATCTACCTTAAATCTCTCATTAATTCTTAGGCTTATCTTTTATTAGCTTTTTTTTTTTTTTTTTACCTCCAAGTCTAACTAGCTCACATAGATCTCAAAAAATTAAGTTGACAAACACTTTGCCCTGCTTTATTCAAGACACCAGTACCTTGGCACAATATCAGAAGTCAAAATCTCTTCACATTTTCTCCTGCATCAGCTTTTAACACCTTAAGAAACTGAAGAGTTCAGTTTTATTGCTCATTTTCACTTAGCCCATGCCAAATCATTCACATCTCCCTATTTTCCCTGTCATTCTTTTCATGCCCCTAAATTTCTGGGTATTAGTGGAGCAACAGTCTCTCTTAACTAAAAAATGGTTACAAGAAAAGATTAAGTATAGCGGCAAAATTTAATACCCTGAACACTGACTATTTCCCAACCAGAAATTTTCCTTCTACCTCACTGAGACTCATTCTTTTTAATTTTCATTTCTTTCTTTCTTTAGTTTTCTTATTATATCCCCTGTATGTTTAAGAATTAAAATTTTCCCATGTTTTTAGTTTGTCCAGATTAATACATTTAATGAGGTAGTGTATAGAAAACAAAACAAATAAACAAACAAAAACAAAAACAAACTGCACAGTTGATATTTCCACAGCCACTACAAAAAAGAGTATTAGCCTTAGATTTTCTGTCTTAGAGGTTAGGGTCTGATTTGGTTCAATTTCACTTTGTTTAGGTGTCTCTCTACTTGTTTAAGACTTTACCTATATTATAATGATTGGTTTTGTTGTGGTCTGGTACAAAGCAAACACTAGATAATTGTTAAATGCATTATGAAGAAATTAATTATTTATTCTGATCTTTGGTCTTCTAAGTTCTACATCCTTTCATACCTAGAAATTGAATTCATAATTTTTTGCTTGCCCACTTTTACACTGAACTATATGGTGTTAGAAATTATACCAAATCAGAGCTTCAAAAAATAATATTATTAGAACGCATTACATTTCCAAATAAGAGGAGGTGACTTTATCACAAATTTAAGAAAAGTGAATACTCATATGTAGTTTGTTTTTTGTTAGTATGTGTCTATGGGTTGATTAAGGAAAAAAGAAAGATACATATATGCTATTAAATTTCGTACAATACATTTTCTCATGAAACATATTTTGGCCAGTTTCCAAAATATGATCAAGTCGTGAAGGTACAAATTTATTTATTTTTTTCTTATCTTGGAAAGGTCTTATCAATATTGAATATTTCCAGTAATCATTTGACTTTTTCTTTCTTTTTTCCTTTCTGGGAAACATGAGGAACAGCCATAACTGAAAGCATTATAAAGTAAGATCAACTTACTTTGTCACTTGGCCTGATTCCTGTTGACATTTTTGGTAAATTTTAAGTGGATGATATGAGAATATGTACTTTTTTTTTCTTTTTTGCTTTTAGGCTCATTTATATTTTAGGACATTTTCTGGAATGGCCTGGAGGTGATAATTTGAGGAGAGACACTAGGTCATGAAATACAATTATAGAGACAAAAAATAGTTTCTTCTACAGAAGAATTAAAGAATCATGTCAACTTTTACCAATACACCTTTCTATAAGCCATTTCAATAATAATATTCCTATGAAACAAAGAAATTTAAAAAAGAAGTCTAGGAACCCTTCATATAAAAGACGGAAACATATACTAATCTCTATTTAGTCTACTTTTTATCTTTGTTCTCTGATGCTTATGAATAAATCATTTCAGTTGGGACGTTTTGTAAATATGATCCTGAAGACTATTACTTACTCTGTTATATAGACATACCCTGATGAACCCAAAGAGTTAAGCAAATTTGCATCTGTGCAACATGTGAGTAAACTATAATTTTTCTTCATTTTGACTATGTTTATTAAACTTCCACAGACTGATTGTTTTAAAAAATACAAATAACTGAATAGAAGAAGGAGGAAATTATCGTAAGAGGAGTTAACATTAAAAACAATCAATAAACCTATGAAAAGATTCTATCATCTTATTAGTTGTCAGGAGACTATGAGCTAAGACAATAGTGAAAGGTTTTTTTTATTAGTTTCAGGTGCACAAGACAAAGTAATACTTAGACATTTATCTTTTATATCCCTCACATTGTGTGAACCCAATAATAAAAGGTTTATTGTTGTTGTTGTTGTTTTCCCCTGATGTACAGATAGGGAAAAGTGCTACACTTGGTGAGAGCTAAAGTCTAAAAACCATTTTGCAATGCATTCTTTCAATACCTATTAAAATTATAAATATTAATATATAAAACCTCTGACCACTAAATGAGCACCTAAAGCAAAAAAAAAAAAACAAGAAAAAAACACACATTAATATTCTTACATCATCCACTTAAAATTCAAAAATATAGTAAAAGCTTGCTACATAAAAAAAAAAAAAAAAAAAAGTAAGTAGGCAAGAATACAGGCACCAAGTTTATGTGTTCTAGTACTGTTTATCCTGGGGAGCACATGCAAACCACCAAAGTATCCAACTGAAGAGAACTGGATAATCCACTTGATGGTTATCCCACATCTATTAAAAGTATTGGATCCACATCTTCTAATCTGGAGGAATATAACAGTAATGTAAAGAAGCAAGGCGATGATGCCAACAATAATAAAGGACAATATTCCCAGAAATATGCATATTTCTGGAATGTGTATATGTGTGTATATATCTATCTCTATCTATCTATCTATCTATCTATCTATCTATCTATCTATCAATCATCTATCTATCTATCTATCTATCTATCTATCTATCTATCTATCTATCTATTGTCAATTAAGTTCATGAACTCATCATAGAAAAAGTGCTACATACCCCAGCTGAATATCACTATGGTCACCTTCGAAGTACTCTCCTTGGGAAGCTATGCACGAATGCCAGCACCTGGTTCATTCTTCAAGGTAATTTTGGAACTCTTTTTCTGGAATGACCATCAGAGCTATCGTCATATTACCCTTGGTGTCCTGAATGTCATCAACATGTCTTCCTTTCAATATTTTCCTTATCTTTTGGTAAAGAAAGAAGTCATTGGGGGCCTGATCAGGTGAGCAGGGAGGGTATTCCAATACAGTTAGTTTTTTACTGGCTAAAAACTCCCTCAGGGACAGTGCCCTGTCAGCTGGTGCATTGTCGTGATGCAAGAGCCATGAATTTTTGGCACAAAGTTCAGGTTATCTAACTTTTTCACACAGCCTTTTCAGCACTTCCAAATAGTAAATGTAGTTAACTGTTTGTCCAGTTGGCACAAATTCATATGAATAATCCCTCTGATATCAAAAAAAGTTTAGCAAGATCGTTGCAACAAAATTTGCAAATTTAATTGTCAGACTTCCGTGTGTGTGTGTGTGTGTGTGTGTGTGTGTGTGTGTGTGTGTATTTATATGAGGTTGGAGAAATAGTGGAGAGATTAACTCAAGAGATGTGGGCAGTGGAAGAGAGAAGAGTGATTGGAATTATGATTTGCTTAATACATTTTTGCATGTTTTACCAGTTACAATGAACAAGTTTCACTCTAAATAGAAAATGGTAAAGATCGCTAATAAAATAAACTAGCATACATACACACAAAGAAACAATCAGCTAAGTATAAATTCCTTCTAACAATATGCTCTAAATAGGCAGACACCAAAGGTTTCTAATTGCAGAGGCTTAGTGCATGAAGAGACTGAGGCCTGCCATCATTTATCACTTTTTCAAGGGATGCATGATTTTTAGCGTTTGTGGAAATGAAAGGAGACATCTGAGCATCCTCCAAAAACTTGAGTGTTACCTAAAGATCAGAGGGAACTTTTATTTTCTTCTTATGCAAGTAAAATCACAGGAGTAGATGCTTCGTGCTCTGGCCCACTGTGGCTTGTGTCTGGTCTGTAGGAACAGAGGAATGGAAAGAGTGTTTTGGTGGTTGTTTTGATGGCCCAGATGGAAGATATGGTTGGTTTCGCAGATGCCCATAGAAATTTGGGGAGAACAGGGTATTTTGCACTGCATCAGTCATTTTTTAGTTTGTTTGCATCAGGAACATTTGGTAAATTCAAGTCAGTTCTTCATAGCATCTTTTCATCATTGTTTTGAGTTAATTTATTTTTAACAAACATATTTTGTTTACTCTTCCTGAAGAACAAAGTGCTGTGACCTTAGGAAAACAACAAATATTCTGTATTTTAAAAAATTATCTCTAGGTTTTATATTATTGAAAGTGGAAAATGTGTTTTTATTTTAAGTGGCACACATTAATCCAAATTAAAAACAGGAATATTTATAAATTAGCTGGAAATCAGTGAAATTGGGCAACATACTAAAAAATGCAGAAATCTTGAGTGAATTTGGTCTTATTCCACGGGCTTTTTACAATATGCCTGACAGTTAAGAACCAATAGCACTAGCTCAACCATTATTAGTAAATTGATACTAATTAACAATAGTTTGTCTAAAGCTAAAAATGCTTAGATACTTATTTAAGAAGAAAATAGAGCAATAATGACATTAAAGGATTATTTAGCATGTTTTAAAAACAAATCATACAATTTTTTCAAGAAAAGCAGAAGAAAAAAATTTGGTAAATAAACATGATGAAGAACAGATTAATAAGAAACATACCCCTTGAAGACTCATTTATAGTTAGTTTCAGCATTCTTTTTGCTTATGAAGTGTAATGGGTAAATATTGGGTGCAGCCCGAAGCCATATACATGATTGAATAGGTTTGAAATGAAAACAAAGGGCGGTGAAGCTAAAAATAAAAATAAGAATATGTTGTTTTCAAACAGCACAATCAAACAGTAAAAGTGAATGTGCTTCACATCCTCACGAGGAAGATCAAATGGAAGATCAAATATTCTTTATCTTAGAGTAATGATAGGATAGAAGTTCATAATTTAACAGATTTATTTGTCTTTGTCATAATGGTAAATTAAGATAATTTCGATAAAATATGCAAGTGCTTTGTTGTTATTGTTGCTGTTGTTGCTGTTGTAAATGTGATGGTAACTAAAAGAAATGTAGTGTATCTTTGTGTGTAGTTCTAGCAGAAGGAAAATTCTGGGAGTGGTAGCCAGTCCACACCTTCAATGCCTGAACAATCAACATATCCACATTAGAGAGAATGTGTCAAAAGAGCATCCATTTGGTTATCATTCAGTGATCTTAATGTGATAATTAAAATTGTAAATTCACAGATATGCATTATCAAGGAAGAAAAATATACTGGACATAGTCTTCTAGCTCACAGTTGATTTATAACTTTCCTTATGAGAGAAGGGAGGAATATATGCATTTACAACCTTAATCAACAAATACGTTTATAGTTCATGATAACAACTGGCTCATTTAGTAAGTATTTTGTCAAGCCAACCATAACTATTCAAGAATTTGAAGCCAAAATTATGACAAAGCAAAGAGAGCAAAGAAAATGAAGATTGAGAGCTGGATGAAGAGATCATGAATATTGTAAGTTATATGACACCAGCCATTTACATGTGATTAGAATGAGTAATTATGTTAAAATAAGGAAGAACATAATTAGCCATCTTTCCATACTGAGAGGGAAAAAAGGGTCTTCAGATGAAATACTCATGAAAAGGAGCAGTAAAATGTACAAGATCGTCGATTAGATATATTTTGTGTCCACTATATGACAAAAAAAAGCTTACTGCTCAGTAAGAAACTGCTTAAAATTGCCAACAACAGTAGTTCTGAAAATGTTGTACCAGACATTTTTCTCCCTATTTCAGGTCATCTCTCTTCAGTGACAAAGTTTACACAGCAGTTTTTTAAAATGTGTTATTGCTACTTGTATCGATTCATTTATGTAAACCAAGGTTCTGGGAAAACTGTAATACAAAGCAGAGTAAAGAATTTGCCAAAACATTGCCCCTAATTTTTGGTATCAGTTCTCTCTTTTCGTCTAGCACAATTTTCTAGAACGTTCATGTTTATACAGGCAATGTGAAACATTTTTGTGCACTGAAATATTGTGGAGATGAATGTAAATTTTATGTAAAGATATCAAATACTTTTTTTGTTTGTTTGTTTATTTATTTATTTATTTATTATTATTATTATTATTATTATTATTATTATTATTTTGGTGTAGTCCTTTTCCTTCTCCTTCCATCCAAAATCACTGAGTCTCTTGTACCTTTAGGCATATGTTGGTAAGTGCTTGAAAACATTGACATAGTCCTTATCTAATTTTATGTATGAGCAAAATGAAGCCCATGGAGGCAAAGTGACTGATCTAAGACCTTATAATTACCTAGTTGCTGAGTTGGAAACCTATTACATGTTTACTGACCCACCTGAGTGTACTACTACGTTTCAATTCTGTCTTACCGCTGACATGAAGAGTAACAGGTAAGGCAACATGAATTTTCAAAAAACTAAATTTAAGAAGTTATTGAATAATGTGCCAAGAAACAGAGCAAGAAATTTGAAATGAGATTGCTTTGAGGTTAGTCAACTCTTAAGTGTTGCTCTTAAACCCACTTTAAAACTACTCAACTCTCCCAATTACACTTGTATATTCTTGTATCACTAGACTTAATATTAGAGATAATAACAATGTCTGTCTGAGGCAATATTCAGCAAGCCTGCTTTGTGACTGGCATGTTTAATTACGGAGACTCAAAAAACCTTGGAAAAAGGAAAGTTTGTGTTTTTATTAAACTCTGTTTTGAAGTTTCATTAAATTTGCTTTAACTTTTTTACAACCACAGGCAGAAAACCCAATATTTATTTTTATAATTTTCAATAAAATAGATGTATAAACTCTTTAGTCAATTGACAAAAAATAACCTCTTGGGATTTTTTGGTTGGTTGATTTCTTTTTATTCTCCACCCCCCACCCCCAACTTCTTTCTGAAGAAGGTAGGCAAATTTTTTACTTTCCTTTTTCTAAAACTAATTGATAGGGTGTAAAATATTTTGTCAGTCTTATCATGGTTCATTCTTCTCTTTCTCTGCTCTGCTGGACTAATGTTTTTAATACCTAAGCAAATGTCCTTTCTCTTATTTCTGACCCATTCACACTATCAACTACAAAAGCTACAACACAGTTGTGACATTTTGAACATACCTTATTCATGACTCTGCTTTTGATCCCAAGTCTGAGCCTACACCATGGGAGTGAAAACAAATGTTTTCATAAATGTTATTGAGTAACTGAGGGTCAAATTAAATTTTCACAAATGTTAGAAATGCTACAGGTGTGCAGAATCATTCCTCAATGTACTCTGAGACTCAAGCTCGGGATTTTATATGAGGAGTTTGGAGTTAGGATGGGGCAGAACATTCATTTTTTGAATGTACAAAGTGTGATCAGAAAATACGGTGAATGTTTAAATTTTAAAAAATGTATTACAGTAAAAGACACATTGCCATTAATCCTCCTCAAAATACTCTCCCTCTCTTTGAACGCACTTATCCCATCATTCTTGTCTCTTTCTGAAACAGTTCTAGAAGTCCTCATTCGTTAAGTATCTTTAGATGCGCTGACATGGCTGCCTCCATGTCCTGAATTGATTCAAAATGTTTACCTTTCATAGTCACCCCTTCCTCTGACCATCCGCACTCTCTCGCCCCAGAATGCGTAGCTGGACTCATGATATACAAGCTCTGATAATTTCTTAGCCTAACTCCTTTCCAACACTTTAGCCTTCACCACAGTTTCTATTTTCTATACATAATCATGGCAGGGATAATAATATCAGCACATATTCCTCCACTTTCTGTTTTTTTCCATCTTCTTCACTCTCAATTACACTTGGATGGTTGTCCAAAATGGCTGAAAATTACTTGTCCGTTGTGTCTCATGAAGGAAGCCACATAATTATACCACTGTTTCAACATTAGTCATGATTGTACCTTTCCTGAAAGCCTTTACTTATTTTGAAATTTAAGTTAATCATCATTTTCAATATTAGCAATAGATTGTATTATTTTGCTTATAACACATAGTCTACAAATTAGCCAAACGTGAATTGTATTTAATATATCTGACCCATAACCTGGGAAAGATGTGTTGATCCCCTCTCCTTTAGAGAGAGCAGCTGTCCTCAGTCCTAAAACAAGATAACATTTAGCACCTCCCAACTCCTTTATCGACAGCCTCAGAAGAACAGCCTTAGATTGAATCAGCTATAACTGCTGTTTCCAGTTATAATACATTGAGTTATATTGGAAAGCCAAGGTAGCCTGAGCTGATGCTGCCACTAAGTGTGGCACCTGATATTAAAAAATAAATAAATAAATAAAATCTGCCACTGGATCAGTCAATGCAACACTATGGATTAGCTTGAAATGCTCTGGAGAGCAGAGGAAAAAAAAAAAAAAATATATATATATATATATATATTATATTATATTATATTATATTATATATATTATATTATATTATATTATATTATATTATATTATATTATATTATATTATATTGTATTGTATTGTATTGTATTATATTATATTATATTATATTATATTATATATTAACCAAAAAGGGCAGTATTTGACATAACAGCGATCATTCAGGTACACTAACATTATCCCATCACATTTGACTTTTCAGCAACTCATATTTAAAAAGGACTGCTTTAGTCTAGAATAATATTAATGCATACTTGATAAATAGTTACAAATTAGTTGTTGGGAGAAAATTGCTTTCTGTCCTAATAAGATATAGAAGGTCCTTTGGGGTCCATGCTGGTCAGAGATTAATTTTTATTGACATGTATATCATACCTTTGAGACTTAAGAATATGAAAATGGAATCAAATCAGGTAAAACAAGTACAAATGAGAAGATATTGATGAAAACTGCATGGACACTTAAACACCTAAGACCCAAATTAAACACAAGCAACTCTGAATTGCAACCCCACCTGTTAATCATGCTGAGGGCGAAAATACACAGGGTTTATTTAGAAATTCTTGGCAGTAGGAAAGTAAAGGGGAAAGCTTCAAAATTGCTAATTTATTTTGCTAAGGAGCTCATCAAGACTAGTAGACACAGGAAGGATTTCAGACCATCTCATGAAGTGGCTTACAATCAACTGCAAAGCTAGACATTTTAGTCTAGAATCAAAACGTTATTGCTTTTAGTCACTGAACATTACTGAGCACAGCATGATGTAGAAAGATTGCAGGCCACCGAAATTGCTTGGCGTTAGCAGATTATTTTTAACTTTTGCAAATGACAAAAACATATGCGAGCAATAGGCTTTCTTTCAAGCACTGTTAGCTGATCACCTTAAATTACAACTGAAAACTTTGTTGCTGAAATAGTTTAGTTTCCTCCTGATCCTTCCTCAAACTCTCCCTCATTACTTTAAATGATGTACTTCTCAACAAATGTCGTGTACATACCAGAGTTCTAACACTAAAACGGGAGTCATTTTCCTAAGTAAAAAATAAATAAAAAACAAAAAACATATTGTTGCTTTTGTAAAAAAAAAAAAAAAAAAAAAGTCATTAAAACACTAGCATCTGTGACTCTCAAAAGTGAAATAAAATAGAAAGCTTGCTAAGGTATAAAAATACCTGTTCTCCAAATTACAGGATTTGTGCACTACAATTTTGCTGCTGAGGCTGTTGAACATTTTAAGGAGTCCTTATAATCCCCTTTATAGATCTGTGCTGAATACAGAAACATTGTTCTCTCCTGAGAGACTTATCTTAAAAGTGTTAAGAAGTGTTAGTTGGCTTTTGCAAGATTATGGAGAATCTTGTGAACTTCTTTTGTTATCCTGTTTCCTGCCTCAGAGATGTGAGTTTTATCAGCATCAGTTGAGGGATCCTGTATAATTCTAAACCAGATCCCTGTCACCAGAGATGAGCTGTTGAGTTCTACTTAAATTCAAGTTTCTTGACATTGACTATCAAACAAATAGTCCTTAGCTATCTCTGTAGACCCCCAGAAAAAAATAAACTGTCCACATAGTTAGGAAGCTATTTCAGCAGTCTTAGAAGCAAAAACTTGTTATTTGTTTCACCACTAATCCAAGGTAGGCTGTTTTCTTATAAATGAAGAAACCATAGAAATTGAAATTGTTAATCTTGATATTCATTATGAGTCAAACAAGGATAATAGCTCTGAAGTAATCTACTTGTCTGTTCACCATTAAAAGAGAATGTGGTTCCCAAAACAAACTTGGGTCATGGTAGTCTAGTATCATCAATTTCACTGAAACTACTAGAGAGGGAATGCCTGGGGGAAAAAAAAAAAAAAATCAGTATAAAACAAAAATGATAATCAAAATGCTTTTTGGAATTATGTATTTTGTTTAAGCTTGTTGAAGCTCCTTGCTGCTTCTCTAAATATATATATATATATATATATATATATATATATATATATATATATATCGAGAGAGAGAGAGAGAGAGAGAGAGCGAGCACAACGTTGACCAAAGTGTCCACTTGTATACAAGTGGACACTTTGGTCAACGTTGCTCAAGCAGTAGTTTGCTATAATTAGAAGTATCTGGACACTGATGGTAACCACTTTGAGCTCCTCTTGTAATTGCAGAAGACAAACATGACTTGTATTCATCTTTTGTTATTGGTATGTATTAATTATTAGAATTTAGTACAATTTTCCTTTCTCAAACTGTGTATATATATTTTTCGGCATCCTCTGTATACATATATATGTATATGAGATCTGACAAGTTTGTGAATTTTGTTGCAATGATGTTGCTAAACTTTTTTGATATCGGAGGGATTATTCGTTATGAGTTTGTACCAACTGGACAAGCCTTTAACCAAGTTAACTATTTGGAATTGCTGAAAAAGCTGCACGTAAAAGACCAAAACAACCTGAACTTTTCACCAACAATTCATGGCTCTTGCATCACGACAATGCACCTGCTCACAAGGCACTATCTGTGACGAGGGTTTTAGCCAGTAAACAAATCACTGTGTTGGAACACCCTTCCTACTCACCTGATCAAGCCCTCGATGACTTCTTTCTTTACCCAAAGATAAAGGAAACATTGAAAGGAAGACATTTTGATGAGATTCAGTACATCAGGGGTAATACCACGACAGCTCTGATGGCCATTCTAGAAAAAGAGTTCCAAAATTGCTTTGAAAGGTGGACTAGACACTGGCATCAGTACATAGCTTCCCAAGGGGAGTACTTCAAAAGTGACCATAGTGATATTCAACAGTGAGGTATGTGTCACTTTTTGTAGGATGAGTTCACAAGCTTAATTGTCATACCTCCTGTGTGCATGTGTGTGTATCCTCTCCATACAAATCTGAAGCCACAGTGTTTTTCTGCCCATCTCCAGTCTTATTTAGAAAAGTAAACCTAATATTCTGGGTGGTTTGGGCCCCGGCCTAATTTGCCTTTCTGAAAGTAATTCTCACTTTCCCCTCTCCAATTCTGATCCCTGCTTAAAATGTAGCTTTCTGTCAGGTCATGTGATTCTTCCAGTCTCTGGCTAAAACAACTTGTCTGAATCCTGACTTGGAAGTCTTATGGAAGAAAGAATAATATAAATTAATAAGTACATTCAGATTGGGGGTGGGGGACTGGCAAATAAAAGCCATTTTTACCTTTTGTTATGAACTTTCAAAACAGAAATACTCAAAGCACAGAAATAAACTTCCTAGAGAGACAAGGTACTTCAAAATTAACTTTAAAAAATAATCATTTACTATTGAAGCAAATTAAGCAGCATCACTTATTAAAAGAGCACATTACATTTTGGGTAGTCGTGGTCGTTGGCAGTAGCATTCATTCATCGATCCATTCGTCTGTTCATCAACAGATTTCTATTAAGAATACTTTTTTCATATTATTTCATTTTCACTAGTTATTTTATTTATATCCAAATATAATGAATTATACTTAGACCCAGAATACAAAAAAACCCAAAAAAAAACCCACACACCTAGAGTAGTTATTCAGGGTAGAGCCACATTTAATCTAAATGTTATCGCCTTTCTCCTAACTGTATTCTAATCTTCGGGAATGCTATAAATTCACAGTTGCAATTGCAGACCAAAAAAGGAGGGGAAGATGGTGGAATAAGCTTAAGGGAATGACATTGGAAATTGGCTGTAGACTCCATTGACAAATATCACTGCTCAGTGTTAATGAAAGCAGAGCACATAAGAAATCACCATTACTGAATAATGTCTGGGCACCAAATCTATAGCTTATGACGCTAAGGTGGGAAAAGTCATGGAGTATGGCTGAGAAGGATCGATTAATAACTTTAATGATCTTCAAGCATAGAATAAAACA
Organism: Rhinolophus sinicus; assembly: GCF_036562045.2. Classification (NCBI taxonomy): domain Eukaryota; kingdom Metazoa; phylum Chordata; class Mammalia; order Chiroptera; family Rhinolophidae; genus Rhinolophus; species Rhinolophus sinicus. Next base: position 132,627,440 of record NC_133751.1, on the reverse strand, counting down.
AAACTATGCATAATTTATAATTGTCACTAAAATATTTCACACGTAATGATTCGTAACAATATAAATGCTATAAGTTTACTTGAAATAAATATATTCTATTTTTATATAGTAACAATTTACTAGGATAATAAAAGAATTCATTTTAACTAATGCTCACAAAAGGCTTTCTATATTAGAGTTGAATGTTATTGAATTTGAACCTGGTCTGACATTAACATTACTGTTTAAAATATATAGCATTTATTATATTATACTCATTGCCTGTTCATTAGCCCTACTATTTCCTCAAATGTATTTTGGAAAAGTATTTAAAGAAGTATTCAGTTGGATAAAATTTATGTTTCTTTCATTAATAGCTTTGTCAACTGAGTACAAACTATATTTTAAAATATACAAAAACTTAAGAATGACTTGGCTATCTTGCAAACTGGACTTAGGAACTCAAGGAGATTATGAATCAATTAATAGCTAGATTATATTCAGACTCCTTTTTAACACTTGGGATTTCTCTGTCTTGTTTGATGGTTAGAAAGACTTTTTAAAACATTCATTGGAAAAATATTTAAAAATAATGTTAATAGTATTTATTTTTATATGAACAAATATAATTAGAATAATGTCTAACGTATTTGTATACTACAATACTTGAGGATGTATGTGGTGTGATCAAGAAATACGGTGACCATTTAACTTAAAAAATTACAATAAAAGACACATTTCCATTAATCCCCCTCAAAAATGCCCCCCCTCACTTCAAACACACTTAGCCCATCATTCTTGCCACTTTCTGAAGTAGTTCTGGAAGTGCTCTTTTATGAGTGTCTTCAGTTGCGCTGTCTTGGCTGCCTCGATGCCCTGAATCAACTCAAAATGTTTACCTTTCATGGTCATTTTGACTTTGGGGAGGAGCCAGAAATCACATATTGCCAAATCCAGTAAATAAGGTGGAAGAGACCACACCATAATGTCTTTATTTGACAGAAATTGCCATACCAGAAGAGATGTGTGACATGCAGCATTATCATGATGGAGGATTTGTGGCACATTTTCCAAAACATACCTTCTCTCAAATGTACTCACACCTGACTGACTTCACTGAACAAGGTGAAACTTGCCACACACTGTTACTGAGGTTCAACTCGCCATTTCCCTATTGAAGATCCCAGCCTTTCCTTTGGATGGCACTGGGCAGCAACATTCACCGTATATTTTTATCACATCTGTATAGTCATAAGAATAGTTAACACTTACTGACCACTCCAATGGACAAGTGACTCTGTTACATGACTCACGTACATCATCTAATTTAATCTCTATTGCATCACAATAAGGTTGGGACCATTATTATGCCCATTTTACAATGAGAGAAATGAGAGCTATAAAGGGAAGCCATTGGTGGCTTGCTGAGGATAACAACCAATTCTTTGTTCTGAAGAGAACATGATTGACATTTGGTAAAATCATACATTTTGTAAATAGTAACTAGGTCTGTAATATTTTTAAATAACTTTATTAAATTAAAAATGTACTGTTTTAGGGTAATAACTAAATTATATTATTCCCAGGAATATTAAAAATTCTGTTAATACATTTTCTGAATTCATATTGGCATCACATTGAAAAGTAATGTTTCCAAATTGGGAAAGGTACTTTTTACATTATTTATAATAAATTGAATATAAATATCATCCACAATGACTTTATTTTCAAGTGAATTTGGCAATTCTAAATTTTTGAGTGGGTGGGACACGCAACCTTGTTTTTTGTTTTTTATATTAATTTAAGGGAACTAATTAGTGTACATTTTTCACACATCCCCAAAAGTGTGTGTGTCTGTGTATAGGAGAGAGAGAAAGATTGAGAGTAAGATAGAAATAGAAACTACATTTAAAATATAAATGCCCTTGAGGCAGGTAAAGTTGGGTTAAGGCCACATTAAGGTATATTTGATTGTAGGAGGAATATATTTTAACCAGAGGAAAGTTGAATTGAACATATTATCATCTAAGTTTAACATCTATATTAAGGGGAATTTTATATTAAAGCTTCAGAGGTATTGCAGCAAACTGAAGGAAGAACTGATGTGTTTCTAGATAGCCCAAAGCCAGGAACAAAGGAATTGTTGTTAGCTAAGGCAGCTGCTTTCTCTCTCTGGATCTTTTTGTCTCATTCTTGTTCTGTCTCTCTCTCTCTCTCTCTCTCTCCCCCTCCCTCTCCTCCCCCTTTTTCTCCCCCTCCTCCTCCTTCCCTCCCCCTGGTATCTCCTCTATGCTTCTCTCTTTAGTTTTGCATTATCCATCTTACTCTGCAGATTGGTTTTCTCTGCTTCTGCAGATTTGATTACCAAACTAATTTAACTAGCAGAATTCATTATGGATCTAGTTAAGCTACTTAATCTCTTCTATTTCCAATTCCAATATTCCTTGGAGAGAATGTGATTGGTTAGAGTCTTATGTATATTATTTGTCAAATCAGTTATGGCTGTGTTGGCACACCCTACATGGGTGGTGAGAGGGACCACCCATGGGGGTTAAGGTACCAAAATGATTCAAGTATAGTTTGTCATTGGGATTAATGTTCAGGTCAAATCACAGGGATAAATAAGAGGTGGTAAAATTTGGGTAATTAACATTAATTGCCCTAAAGACCAGGGATGAAAGGTTAAGAATAATTCCCAGATCATCCTGGCAAAGGCAGTCAATTAGATCAACTAGGCATAAGTACAGCATAAAATATATATTCTCAGGTTACTCCTGTAACTTATATGACAGGGAATTTTATGACAAAAAATCGATATAATGGAGAAAATGATTTTTCTTAACTTGGCTGATAGTTTATTGATAATAGCATAGATGAAAGTGACCATTAGATTGAGTTGGTCTTACCTTTGCTAAGCTCTCAAGCTAATGAATTTCTAGATGACCTGGTTTAGCCTCATTCCAAGGTGACTTTCACATTAATTCCACATCCTTTCTATCCTGTATTTGTGGTTCAAAACTTGAGCTGGAAACTTGTTGACTGTATGTTATTTTTTCTTTTATATCTGAATCTATGACTTTAAATAATTCCCAGTTAAGCTTTATTCTAGAAAGCATAAGTACTTACTCTGTGATACAGATCTTTTTGTGATGTTTATAATGGCTCTTGCTCTGGCTGTTTTAGAGCAAAATTATTTTAACCCTTATAGCTAAAACAACAGATGATGCAATTGAGTGGAAAAACTGATCCTAAAATGTTTCACATTTCAATGCTCAGAAGCCTAGTGTGATTCTATAATTTATTATATAAAATCACAAGCTGATTTTTGCTTTTTAATCATCGAAGGTGTGTTAAGAGAAATAAAGGTGGTTGGAGTTTTCTGACAGAAACGTCCCTTCTTGGTTTTCCCAATCAATAGTCAGCATCCATCACCCTAATTATATTTAAGAGACAATGTAGAAAGGAATTTAGAAAAAAACAAAAAACAAAACAAAACAACTAAAATGACTTATTTTGAGAGGAATAAAGACTAAAAAAATATCCAATAAGTTACAGAAGATTGTGGTAGTAGTATAAGAATAGTATTCACTTTGAATTTTAGAAACGTTACTAATACAAAAGCAATGTCAGTATTATTTAAAATGGTCAACTTGTCAAAGTTAACCTTCTGCCTTCAGCCAACTCCTTTCCTTGTTTTTTGGGGGCCTCTTACTCCAACTTAGCACATGCATGATGGTTACCTGGCTTTCCACTTCTTTCCTTCAAGCTTTGTTCCATCAATCCATGCTGAGAAAAGGGTATAATAACCTGAGGACACACTCATAACTTACTAATAAGTCTTAACACTTTTTTCATCCCTGTACCTTTCAAAGAGCAGGGAAGCCTTAAACCAAACAAAGAAACTCCAGTCTTGGAATCTAATAGACATTTTAAGAAATCATGCATACTTTCTCGGTATCTCCACAAAATGTATCCCTGCTTACTTATAACTGGACTGTAGCTGGGAGGAGAACAATGTGTCCCAGAGAACATTCTCCAAAAGGGATCGCTTTTTAACAGCTTTTAAAGGTTATATGTTGGCAGGATGACAAATCAGCTTGCTAATTCTGCCATAACAAAATACAACAAACTGGGAGGCCTAACAAACATAAATTTATTGGAGGCTGGCAGTCCAAGATCAAGGTGTCCACAGGTTTGGTTTCTTCTGAGGCCTCGTTCCTTTGCTTGCAGACAGCTGCTTCTTACTGGGTCCTCACATGGTCTTTTCTCTGTATGTACGGACCCCTGGTGTCTCTTTGTGTGTCCAAATTTTCTACTGTTACAAGGACACCAGTCAGACTGGATTAGGATCTACCTTGAAGATTTCATTTTCACTTAATCACTCCTTTAAAGGCCCTTCTCCAATTACTGTCACATTGTGAGGTAGTCAGACTTAGGATTTCAATCAACATATGCAGATTTGGCCCATAAGAGAAGATCATTAAGACTGTTATGAAAAGACATTAGAAGAAGCAGTGAAGAAAATTTAAAGTACCAGTGGCAGGACTGAAATTTCAGAAAAGTAGTCCAGAAATTGCATCTTTATTAATTATTTTAAAAGTGTTTAAAATTTTGTGTGTGTGTCTGTGCTAATAGCAGTCATGAGTGAGTCCATCAGTACCCACCTAGGCCTTAGGTTCTGCTATCCCTGAATACAGAAACTAATGCCTGCTGCAGGTTACTGGACCCCTGCTAAAAGTAGCCTGTGAGAAGGGCATCTTTCTGGTCTCCTGAAGAGATATGCATTCCACTGTTGTTCCTATGATATCATCAATAAAATAAGGCATTACAGAAATGAGACAGTAATATCTTATATTTTATGTAAACATTTTTTTTTTTGAATGGGAGATGGTTATTTATTCTGGGAAACATTGCAGAAACCTTTAAAAAATAATCAGATACTCCTTTTTCCTCATTTACCTCCTCATTTTCATAATATTGGCATTCTGAACGTTACCTAAATTAACATGAAAATTAGATGGCACTTTTCTTCAATATTTCAGAACTGCTTATTGGAGCAACACAGAGATTGTTGTAAATGTAAAAACAAAAAAATCTCTGGCAAATGCTGGAAGATGTGCAACTTAAGAACATTCGAGTGTATAAATGTAATACCTAGAACAGTGCTTATCACTTTTTTGGATTTGAATAAAAATATCTGCTGTTTAGAGAGTCAGTCAGGCTGTATCCAGTACATTGGGCAATGTCCACCTGACTCTCTTATAGCATGGATTGCATTGTGTGATGATCATACATTCCCATGTTAGTAACTCTAAGTATACTGCACACTGGTTCATTTCTGTATCCACAGTATATAACAAAGTGTTTGACACATGGCAGACTCTGAATATATATTTCTTGACCAAAATACATAAAGAGTGTGTATTTTCAAGAGCAGTGCTGACACAAGTACATTATGCATGTTTCATAATGCCTAGGGGATAAAGAGATGGGCTGCAATTGGATAGTGATAGGAAACAAGAAGCAATTGAACTTGTATAGTTCTCTACTGGACTTAAGAGAAGTTTAAAGCTAAAACAAACAAACAAACAAAATTAAAACTAGAGGATTTATGCATTGCACTGGAAAAAATGAATTAGATAATACAAGTATACATATTTCTTTGATGATTCAGAAGGGACTTCAAAACATTGTGTTGTGTTCCAAGTTGATTTTTTTTTAAACCACCCTTCCATGATGAATTTAGAAATTCTGGTTCATAAAACATGTTAACTGATACCATTTTGAATAAGAGGAATGTCAGTAAATCAGAACAGAAACAAAATGGAATAAAATCCCAACATATCATGACACTACATGCGCTTTCAAAAATATTCCTGATCTAAGCATTAGTGCAAGTTAGTCATTCACGAAGAACATTATATTACTTAACAGTTCTTTGAGTTCACCATTTTTCATTTTCCTCATTAAAATGAATTACGTACTTGGCTTATTTTTAATTAAACCTGAGTTTCTGCCATTAAGTTATATGTAAAACCTCTCATCAGAATTACCAGGGTGGAAGGTATGGATGAATCAGCTAAAGATGGTGGAAGAAATGTTAACAAGGAGTAGAATGGGAGTGGCAAGTTCAAGCATTATTTGTAATGAGAGATTGTTGTTATTTCAGAGTATATCAGGATAGTTTAGGAAGAATACTTGGGGGATATTGAGTTACTACCTGAAACCAACAAAAACAGCTCATTTGCAAATGAGAAAGGTGACTTAGGCCAACCTAACGCCTTTCCCCATGCCTGGGTTTCTGTTATATGCGTCAGTAATACCACTGAGAGAGATGCTAAACCTGGGAGCGTGATTTGGGATGGAATGCCTTATTTCATTTTTGACTGCAGGAGTCATTTCAGAGAGCTCAAGAGAGGGTTTGGAGAGTGGGAGTTGAATGAAAGAAATTCAGAATTAAAAATAATATCCGTCTAAAACTCAGAGAATGAGCCGGCAATCCTTAGTGCCTTGGCACATATCCATAATGGTTTTCTCTGTATTGGGAGTAATGCAAATCATTGCTAAGTCAAATTATGTTCCTGTGAAAGCATTTAATTTCATAAGAGAGAGAATTACCCATAATCATTGTGTTATTAATACATAAAAACAAACATGAGTCATAGATTAACCATTGCTTTTTTAATTTAACACCCAGAAGAGAAAAAGACAGATAATTATACGTGATCACTGAGCAGTAAGCACAAATTTGTCCTTCCTGGATGTATTTGTAATACCTTGCAAAATCTTCAGTCATGAGATCTCGTAAAGCACCTTGTACATTTTACAACATGATATTCAGTGCTTAGGTTGGAAATGATAGCTCCTTATTTGTGTTCTTCTATTTTTTAAAAGCCTGAGTGCAAAGATGACTTTTACTAAAAATCATATTTGATTGTGATGATTTGTTTAAGGTTCTGTAAGAAACATTTAGGACCAGTTATCACAGATGTTGAAAATGTTCTGTTTATCTTATTATGTATAATCAGATTAACCTTTCTTTTGTGCTATAATTATTACACAAAATGGCAAGGTTCATTTGGCAAGACATGATTTTCTTTTAATTAGCTCACTTATGTTAATCTCTTGATTAAAGGAGAAATAAGAAAAATGGGAGGAATTAGCACAACCTGGGCTGACAACACTAATTTGAGTCAGCTAAAATTAGATAGAGACTCAAGTGGTTTCCTTTGAACATTAGATCACTCCCTTTACAATCTCACAACTATCACCTTAGTTTGGACCTTAATATTTAAACCTGGATGAGAACAATAATTTATAAACTGGACATTTTGTTTCTCAACATTTTTTTCTTCAATAATCCATTTTATGAACAATTTCCTGAAACAATCTGCTTAAAATATTCCTGGGCATGTAATACTTCTTAAAAACCTTAGATGGCTCCCAAATAACAAATGAATTATAAATGTCTCACCTGACAATTAAACCTACACATGGCCACTTCAAACTTTTACAGAGGTTACAAATTACAGGCAGAACAGCAGTCTTTGGTAAGGCTAATTTGATTGATCTATACAGTGTTTCCTAAATTGTTGAAAATAGTTACTCTTATTAAAAAAACAAAAAGACAAACAAACATATTACAAGATATCTCATTTTTTGAAAAGCACATTCTCCAGCAACATTGTTACCCATTTCCTTGAGATAACAGTTATAGAAGAGGGGTGGCTGCCTCCTTTCATAGGGAGGAGGCCCTCTAGTTTTCCAGAACCCCCACATTCTTATTGTGTTATACCTGGACTGATTTACTCATTTATTTCACTTGCCTGCAAATGTTGTAGTTTGCAAACCCTGATTTTTTACTATTATCCTACAAAAACCTGTATCAGCCAACTTGATCTTATCATGATCATCCCTATCTCCATGCCATTCTTCCATGTTTGGCCGGCCCACCTAAAATGCCTTCATTAATAAATACCATCATTTAATACCCTTTCCAGTTTCATCTGTTTCAAGAATATTCCCCAGTTCCTTCTTCCCATTGGGGTTGTGAATGGTTTGACATCTCACGTTCTTTGATATGTCGCACTCTTTTGGTTTTGAAAAAACATAATTCCTAATGTTCTGTGTGTGTTTTATTTCCCCCGATACAGTATAAGCTACCTGAGGATTGGGACAATTACATGTATCTCTTTATAAATCCATGTGTACCACCAAATCATATAAATAATAGGTATACAATAAATGTTGAAATTTAATTATGACAGATACCGTTTTGGGTACTAGAAATCTAAATAACAATAACACACTGCCTTTTTCCAATGTTAGTTTGTATGCTAACATAGGAAGACTTTCTTATAAAATAAAAATTAATGTGACAAAGAGCTGGTTCTTTGAAAAGATTAAAAAAATTGACAAAACATTGGCTAGGCTCACTAAGATAAAAAGAGAGAATCCACTAATAAACAAAATCAGAAATGAAAAAGGGGAAGTTATCACGGATGCCACAGAAATACAAAGGATCATTCAAGAATACTATGATGGACTATATGCCTCAAAAATCAATAACCTAAAATAAATGGACAAGTTCTTAGAAACATATAGCCTTCCAAGGCTGAACCCTGGAGAACAGGAAAATCTAAACAGACCGATCACCAGTAACAAAATTGAATCGGTCATCCAAGACCTTCCCAAAAGCAAAAAGTCCGGGACCAGATGGCTTCACTAGTGAATTCTACCAAACCTTCAAAGAGGATCTAATACCAATCCTGCACAAACTCTTCCAAAAATTGAAGAAGAGACTGTATTCCCTAACTCATTTTATGAGGCCAACATTACCCTGGTACCAAAACCTGGTAAGGACAACACAAAAAAAGAGAACTACAGACCAATATCTCTGATGAATACAGATGCAAAAATCCTAAACAAAATTCTAGCAAATCGAATACAACAATGCATTAAAAATTATTCAGCACGGGCAAGTGGGGTTCATCCCCGGGGCACAAGGATGGTTCAACATCTGCAAATTCATCAATGTGATACATCACATAAACAAACTAAAGGACAAAAATCATACAATTATATCAATTGATGCAGAAAAAGCATTTGACAAGATATATCATCCATTTATGATTAAAACACTTAATAAAATAGGTATAGAAGGAAAATACCTTAACATACTAAAGGCCATATTTGACAAACCCTCAGCTAATCTCATAATTAATGGTGAAAAACTGAAGCCCTTTGCTCTACATTCAGGAACACGACAGGGCTGTCCTCTGTCACGTCTGCCTTTCAACATAGTGTTGGGAGTTCTCACCAGAGCAATCAGGCAAGAGAAAGAAATAAAAGGCATCCAAATTGGGAATGAGGAAGATAAATTTCACTCTCTGCAGTTGACATGATGCTATATATAGAAAACCCTAAAGACTCCACCAAAAATCTATTCTAAACAATCAACGAATACAGTAAAATTTCCAGCTACAAAATCAACGTACAAAAGTCTATTGCATTTCTATATAGTAACAATGAAATCTCAGAAAAAGAAATATAAAAAAAAAAAAAAAAACAATTCCTTTTGCAACTGCAGCAAAAAAAATAAAAAAATACATAAAATAAAATACCTAGAATACACTTAACCAAAGACGTGAAAAACCTATATGCTGAAAACAAAACATTTTTAGAAGAAATTGAAGAAGACACAAAGAAGTGGAAAGACATCCTGTGCCCATGGATTGGAAGAATCAACATAATTAAAATGGCCATATTACGCAAAACAATATATAGATTTGATGCAATCCCCATCAAAATACCAATGGCATTTTTTAAAGAAATAGAACAAAAAAATCATCAAGTTTGTTTGGAACCACAAAAGACCCCGAATAGCCAAAGCAATCTTAAGAAAAAAGAACGATACTGGAGGTATCACACTCCCTGACTTTAGCTTGTACTACAGGGCTACAATAATCAAAACAGCATGGTATTGGCAGAAAAACAGACATGTAGACCAATGGAATAGAATTGAGAACTCAGAAATAAAACCACATATATATGGACAGATAATTTTTCACAAAGAAGCAAAAAACATACAATGGAGGAAAGACAGCTTCTTCAATAAATGGTGCTGGGAGAATTGGAAAGCCACGTGCAAAAGAATGAAATTGGATTGCTATCTGTCACCATGTACCAAAATTAATTCAAAATGGATCAAAGACTTAAGCATAAGACCTAAAAAAAATAAACTGCATAGAAGAAAACATAGGTACTATACTTATGGACCTTGGGTTCAAAGAGTGTTTTATAAATTTGACTTCAAAGGCAAGGGAAGTAAAAGCTAAAATAAATGAATGGGACTATATGAAACTTAAAAGCTTCTGCACAGCTAAAGAAACCATCGACAAAATAAAGAGGCAACCAACTGAATGGAAGAAGATCTTTGCAAACAGTGCCTCCGATAAGGGGGTAATATCCAAAATATACAAGGAACTCATGCAACTCAACAACAAAAAAACAACCCAACTGAAAAATGGTCAGAGGACCTGAAGAGACATTTCTCCAAAGAGGACATACAAATGGCAAATAGACATATGAAAAAATGCTCAACATCACTAATCATCAGAGAAATGCAAATCACCTCACCCCAGTCAGAATGGCTATCATCAACAAGACAAATAGTAACAAGTGTTGGAGAGGCTGTGGAGAAAAAGGAACACTGTTGGTGGGAATGCAGACTGGTGCAGCCGTTATGGAAGGCAGTGTGGAGGTTCCTCAAAAAATTACGAATAGAATTACCATATGACCCAACAATCCCTCTCCCGGGTATCTACCCAAAAGATCTGAAAACATTTATCCATAAAGACATGTGTGCTCCAGTGTTCATTGCAGCTTTATTTACGGTGGCCAAGACATGGAAACAACCAAAATGGCCTTTGATAGATGAATGGATAAAGAAGTTGTGGTATACATACACAATGGAATACTATTCGGTGGTAAGAAAAGATGATATAGGACCATTTGTGAAAACATGGATGGATCTTGAGATTATAATACTAAGCGAAATAAGTCAGATAGAAAAAGTAGCTAACCATATGATTTCACTGATATGTGGTATAGAAACCAAAAACAACAAAAGAACAAGACAAACAAATGAGAAACAAAAACTCATAGACACAGACAATAGTTTAGTGGTTACCAGAGGGTAAGGTGGGAGGCGAGTGGTAGATGAGGGTAAAAGGGATCAAATATATGGTGATGGAAAGAAAACTGACTCTGGATGGTGAACACACAATGGGATTTATAGATGATGTAATGCAGAATTGTACACATGAAATCTATGTAACTTTACTAGCAATTGTCACCCCAATAAACCTGAATTAAAATAAAAAAGGAAAATTACAGGGCGATACAATATGAAAAAGCCTGTAGATTTTTTTGAAAATAGCAATGGTGTTCATTAAATATCTACTTTCTAGGCATTGCTTTAAGGACTTTCCTTGTATTAACACATATAATCATCAGGATTCTATGAATTAGTTCTTGGGGAAACCAAGAGTTTAAGTACTTTCATAACGATGACTAAGTTATAAGTGATGGTATCAAGATATGGACCCAGGCACCGTAGGTCATTGGGCATAGAATGGAATGAATAATTCTGTATCGTGAATCTAGGATTACTTCCTAGAAGAGGTTGACATGAGGAGTGGCTCTTGTAATACTTAGGAGTCCATCATATGGAGAAGGGTAAAGCACTCCAGGAGTAGTGTATGCAATTTGATTGAAAGCATAATAGATGTAAAGTGCATGATGTGTTCAGGGCTTAGTAGGCAGCTAAGTGTTGTTGAAACACCAGATGTGGCAGAATTAAATCACATATACTAAAGAATTTGTATATATTTCTCTGGACAATGGAAAACATTGAATGTTTATAAAGGGTATGGTGTGATTAGATTATCTCTGCCAAGGCCCAGACAATGTCCTGGGGCTGGATGACCAAGGAGGATGCAGATATGCCATGTCAGATATATTGAGGGTATAAAGCAGGCATTAAATTCAGATGTCAATCAGCAAACAAGAAAGAGAGTTAGATTCTGGAAAATGTGGGGGAAAAAGCAGTTTGTGATGTCAAAGTTTCAAACTTAGTTTCTGAGGCCATTAATAGAAATGGGGGAGTCAGAAGCAGAAGATTTGAAGCAGTAAGATGCAGGAGTATACTTTCTAAATGCATCTCAGATACCTTATTCGATTTTATTTTTCTCTTACAGCCAGTAGCTTAAATTGAACCCATAACTCCGTGAGAAAATTCCAGGGTTTTAAATTATTTATGTTATTAATTTATTATTATTATTTTATTATTATTATTTTGCATTAAACACAAGTTGTCCTTAAAGGCTATCAGGTTCCCTCTATCAGTTAATTTTACTTTCTTGTCAGAACCTTCTCTAGTATTCTCTAAGTACCCATGTGCACATGTTGGTAACTTAGGAATCTCTGTCTTAACAGTCTTCTATATCACACAAGTAACAACATTTATTTAGTCCACTATAAAGTGTATTTCTAGTATTTCAAGAGAGATTTTTATCAGCTTTCTTATTGTAGAACACCAGGAAATGGAGGTTGCCTTCCTTATTATCTAATATGTACCTTAAAATGCTAATGAAAGTCAAATGTCCAAAAGTTTAGTAATAAATTTGCATACACTATGTAAGGATATTTGGCATATAAACATTATCTCATGATGTAATTTTACCATATATATATTCACATAAAATTATACATTAATTGTAAACTTTATAATACATTTGTAAAGAAAAATTATTTGCTCAGTGTGTGTGTGTGTATATATATATATATGCATTCTCTTAGATCATTTGAGATTTGGTTTTAGAAAAAACATCATTTTAACATCAAGGATAAGAAAGTTCTCATGTGCTTTTCGTCATTCTTTTGATAAATATTGGTTGAACATTGGCATAAGTGCTGTTCAAGGCACTGAGAGTGTAGAAGTGAATAAAATAGACAAGGTGCCAGCTCTCATGAGTTTATAGTATACTAGTGGAGACAGGTCACAAATACCAGCTTTTGCAAGGGGGTGGAGTAGAATGTTGCAATTACACTGAAGGTGATGGTATTTTACCAGGTTATTTTTGTTTGTAATTATCTATAGAATGTTAATAACTACACTAGTATTTTTCTTGATTAGGTTTCTTCTAGCAAGCTGTATTCTTATCAAAAGTTGAATGGATATGAGGAGTTTATCCTTTGATTGCACGAAAATTTATTTGTGTTTAAAGCAATAATTTTAAAGTTCTCTTTAGTTCACACTCTAAACCTCATTATTAGACACAAGATTCAATGGCATAGCTCCACATTAGTATGTATGTTATTTGCCTTACTCCTTTTTCTTAGCAGCTTTCTTGAAAAATACAATAAATTAGCAGACATCAAAGGAATTTGCCTGGAGACGGAGAATATACTTCATTTGGACTTCCTAAAAATGCCATCTTTCCTTCAATTTCACCATCTCTAGTGTCAACACTATCAGTTTTCTATTTGGCACATTTTTTTTAGAATACAACAAAGTTCAAAATACAACAAACATCCATATGCTTGCAAAAAACAATACTAGAAAGGCCACTTAAAAACGTGATGTGGTACAGTACATGCCAATCACTGTGCAACATAAAATTAAATATCACCTCTAAAATAGAACTTTTGACTGCAAGGTCATGCCCACATGCAAAAGCATATCTCAGGCATTGGAGAGGTGAACTAGAGGTTTAGCAGTTTACCGGTTAAACATAAAAAATAAAGAACAGTTTGTATTGGGGATAAAAGCAAAGCAACCTAAAAATAAGCAGAACCATTGAATTAAGCAACTGAAAACTGTAATCCTGATTCCCCTTTTGTGCCCTTGAGGATCAGTCTTTACGCTTCCTATCAATATTTATAAATTATATGACTATTAAACAAAACATATCTATGTGTAGAAATATAGTTATGAAAGCTTCTAGCAAGGGAACTGTAACAGTGAATGGAGAATAGTTTCTCTTCCGTCCTCTTTTTTTTTTTTTGCCTATAGTTTGCCACAGCATGCATATTAGAATCACCTGGGGGGACTTAAGGTACTGCCAGGGATGCGCCAGCCCAATCAGAGTCTAGAGGGACAGAGTGTGGGTTCCAGCATGCTTTTAAAGCTCCCCAGGTGATTGCACTGTGCAGCCAGACTTGGGAAGAAGTATTGTTCTCTCTTCTTGCCTATGGATAGAATTTCGAGTTCGTACAGAGAAACCTCTTCCCAATCCCTATGGCTTGAATAGGATTTTGATGACAGAGAGGAGAAAACAAGTGAAGAGAGAATATTATCTCTGCTGTCCCCCAAAATAGTCACTACCTCTATGTTTAGCACATCCTCTAATTTAGTGTTTCTCAAGGTGTGGATTTGGTACACCTATGTGAAAATAGCTGGGTTCTGCTTAAAAGTGCAAAGTATTGAGCCCAGCCTCAGATCTGCTGAATCAGAATTTCAGTAGCATTGGTGCAGGGGCAGAAATCCAAATTATTATTGAGCACCTTAGAGAATCTGATGCATCCCAAGTTTGAGACTTACTGCTCCACGTTAATGCCCTAAGCTCCATTGAGCACATTTTTTCTTATTTTTTTCATAACCTGGTAAAGATCTGTTGTGTGAGCACAAACATATTGTAGTTGCTATTGAATAATTTCTAATTAGAATATGGTCCAGCGTAGTCAAATAATCAGATAAATTAAAGAAGGGGTTCTGTATAGTATGGCAATTGCACAGATAAATAAGTCAGAGATAGATGTATTTCATGACTCATTTGTTTGACCTACCTGATTAAATCTGTCAATAGCAAAAAAGTAGTCTAACACCTGTGTTTTCTTGTTGCTGTTTGTTTTGTTTTTATGTATTCTCACCAATTTTATACCTGGTCTCACTTGGAGAGCCAATGAGCCCTTTTGGTTATTACTCCATGTGGGGGCAGAGCCCCAGAAAGTAGTTTCCAGGCTCTCAGCCTCACATAGACAGGTGCTGGCTCAGGTAGTAAATGGCCGTCAACTGTGATTGCATGGCCATCAGCTGTGGCTAGTTGACCATCAGCTGTAACCAGTGAGCCATTGGCCTCTAATATAACTGCTGCGGCTACGAAGGAGAGAAGAGAGAAAGAATGGGGGCTAGCAAGAAGATGGCGGCTGGGCTGGCAAGCGTGGATGGCGGTTTGCGGACTGTGTGGATCCAGCCTCCAGTGAGAGTATAGTGCTGCCAGTGAGACCATAGTGGTATGGCTCCCCTACCTATGGCTCCGTGGGTGTTCCTTTTTGGCCTCACCATATCCTGCGTTCTTATGTGGGGAGCGGGAGCAGAGACCCCGCAGGACGCCCTCCACGACAAATGGCGCACCAAGCAGGGTCTCCCGCATGACACTCCATCACCATTTTCTCAGAAAGGCCTTCCTGGAACTTTGGATTAACTGAACCAACTTGCTGTAGGTTTCACAGCATCCTGTACAACACTCAATATTTCTTATTGTTATCCTTGTTCAATTGTCTGGACTCCCTATGAAGGGGCAAGATGCGAGCACATCCTCGTTTGTCTTTACCACCACTGTGCTTCCTGCACTGCGGGGTTCCAAGCTCTCTGGGGGCACTCCTTGAGTGTGGAAAAAGTGATGCCTTCCCCCACCAAAAAATCAAAAGTGTTTGGGAATGGAGGCACAAAGTTAAGAATATTTTCTTGAAGTCACTAATCTTTAAACAATTATCCAAAGAAGCACTAACTACACTTCTAAGGGACACATTATAATTATTGTATGTGATACTATGCCACCCCTTCACCATATCCGGGTCTGTACAGCTCAGGAATATAGGATGGTGGATAATCCCAATAAGGGTAGAAGAACCATAAGCAAAAACTTGTCATTAGCATCATCATAGTAATCATTATATAATAGTACATAAGTTACAGGTGACATACATCCTTCTGCTGATAGATTGTTTTTTTCCATTTAATCTTCTAGTTTTGAATGCTATTTATAGCCAGTTTTATGTAAATGCTGGCAATCATGTTTAGTAGGGGGCAATCTGTAGTTCTGTTGTCCTGTTGATTCCTGATTTTTTTCCAAACATTTTTGATGTTCAGTTGGCTAGAGAAAACTGATACAGTCTGAGTAGTGTATACATGTATAATTACCACTAAGGATTAGAGGACCTAGGAAATAACCAGATATACAGCCTTGTGTTACACTATTAGTTTTGCTACCATCTCTTAAGGAATATGTTTTAATGTATTTATTTTCACATTGAGGTCTTTATCATTACTTTCCAATACTTCTTCAGGCAACCTAACTTTTTTCTTGAATAAATCGTAATATCTACGTATATTTTAAATGCAATATGAAAGTAGCAAATGTTGCATTTACCATCTCTTTCCAGAACATTAAAAGACAATAAATGAGATTGAAACTAACAACAACCCTATACCTGTGAGAGAGGAATGCTGTTCTGATTCAATGACTTACTGTGTTTTATGATCCTTAGTCTATAAACCATTAGCTAATAGACCAGCAAATACACATAATTTTTAAGCTAAAATGAGAGGGGTGAAAATTTGTATGCTGATTACTGTGTTTATTTTTGGATCACTAAAATAAAGTATAAAAGAAATGGCTGAGCATTTATCAACTATAAATTTGTAATCTTGAAAGAATACCATGTTAAAATAATTTGATAGATAATAATGGAAAAATGGCATTTGTAACATTTAAAACGGATTGCCAAAAAGAAAAACAAACAAATATGGTATGCTTATTTGTAAAAATGGCTGCCTTAAAAATTAAGAAAATTTGACCCAGATCAGAATGCTGTATTAATCCATTTTTATTTTCTTCTAAATATAGTTCTATAACACACACAGGGTTATTGTAAAACTAGTTTATTATTATTATTATTGATTTTGTCTGAGTGTTTCCTTTAATTCCTATTGCCTGTTACCACATGGTAAATGATTAATTTCAATTTTTGAAGATATCATGCAATGACAACACTCACCCAATATCCCCTCCCAGTTGTTGTCACTAAGCCAGGTTATACGTATTTAGTTTCTTAATCTTCCCTCATAATTGAATCTCTCAGGCTGCTTAATCATTGTAGCAGTTCCTCCAATTTGTCTGCTAAAAAATGTGGGGGGAAATTGATGTATTATATCTTAATTGTCTTACACTTGAAATTTCATAATGGAAGGTTGGAGTGTAACTGTGTACAGCTATATATATTACTTATATATATACATATATGTGATGAAGCGTCTGAAGTTCATAGTTCTTTGGAGTCTTCAGTTGCCTCCCACTCCTCATGAAAACTGTAAAGTACCCAGAATGCCAAAACAGAATCAATAATGTTAAGATAATAATATTAGGTTGGTGCAAAGGTAATTGCAGTATTTTCAATTATTTTCAACCTTTTAACCACAATTACTTTGTACCAACCTAATAATTAAAAGTATAATATAAAAATAAGGTTAAAGCAATCACACAAGGTATATTTTGTTTACGGTTGCAGAATTATTCATTTTATCCAATAATTCCTTTAGTTAAAAGTAACTTATTTAATTTATATCTTGCATCGTGACTATTTGATGATTTCATGTAATTCTTTGGTATGATTACTCAATATACTATATTATTATTTTAAATATAAAAATGCACACTATATTTGATTCTGAATTTATTTTGAAAATATTGTACTTTCAACTTTAAACCTACTTTATTTTGGCAATATTGTACTTCTTACTTTAAACCTACTTTATAGTAGCAATTTGTCTTTTTTTCAGTTATGCTGAGTCTGTTAAAATTTTCAAAAGAGAAAAAACATTAACACAATTGTATCTAGAACACATACACAAGTATACCTTGAGTTGGGTTCTCTGAAAAATAAATAAATAAATATATATATATATATATAATTTCCAAACCTATAATTTTGTAAATTATAGGTTTATAAAGAATAGGTTTAGATAGAAAGTTGTTGTTTTTTTTCCCCAAAATGTGGAAATACAGTTAATTCAAGGAAAATGAAATACTCTATCCCATTCATTTCAATCTATAAGCAGAATTTTCATTTTTAATCTGGAAGTTACTCTGTTTATAATTCAAAATAATTGAGAAAATATACAGGACACATCTCTCAGGATTTGAATCACTTTCAGTCTCAGGAATTGAATCACTTTAGCATAGGATCAACACTTTTTACAATGTTTTCAACAGACCTTGGCCCTGGAACTTTGTATATGATGTTATTAGGACCTCAATATATTTCTTTTTGACATTGCAGTGGCATTACGATTATTAAGAGGGTATATATGCATTTTTGTAGTGAGATGACCAAGGAGGTGGTCATTGTTTAAGCCAATTGCTTTTATTTATAATATCTAGATAAAGTCATACAGATCTGATTCAAATCACAGTTCCAAGAGCATGATAATGCCAAGAGCATATCAAAAGCATGATAATGAGAACGTATAACCTCTAAGACTTAGTTCCCTTCTCTTCAAAATGGGAATATCAATACCTACTTTATAAATTTGTTGTGAAGATTAAGTAAGTTAATTGGTACAAACAATTCATTATATCACCTGAAGACTTACTACTACTACTATTATTATTAATATTAACCATTAATTAGACAATGTTGAAGTTACCCTTTCAAAGCAGATCTGGCATATTTTCACGTTAAACTACTAGGTAATTTCCAAGAGAGCAGAATAAAACTTATCTGTTTCATGTTTCTTTAGAAGTATAACAAATTTGCTCCAGAAGGCATTGGAAGAATGACTGTTATTCATTATGTACCTCCTCAAATGACGAGAACAGATCTTAAATTATGTTAATGATTAATAGAACAATTATAGAGAAATATACTCAACAAGTATAGTATAGCATAATAATCCTGTCAAAAAGAAACTACACACAAAAGACAATTTGCATGATGCAAAACCAGCTGTGAAGCGTCCATGGCTCATGGTAGACAGCCATTCCAGAATGTGGCAATTAGAGCATTAAATAACCAAACATTGTTTTTAATGTGCTATAGAATAGAGAATTTGGAGTAATGTTATGTTAGTTATTCATTCTGCTGAAAAGAGAGAGAAGGAATTAAAAAAAAAAAAAAAACTATCAAAGGAACATCAAAGATGATGAGCATGCAGAACAAGGTCTACGAAAAATTATTTAGCAGGAAAATAAAAGGCAGAGATGGGATGTAAGCCACTGCAGAGATATGATAATGCCTACAAAAGAAGTAACAAGATGCTTTTCTCATCCATTGTCATTTAATGTCGCCTTTCCTGTTTCTAATTTTGTGAGAGTTATATCTTTATGTTCATTGTGGTTTCTAAAGGCATCACTTTTTTCCTAAAGATGTGTAAAGAAAATATTATGCTGCTTTCCTTTGTGTTTCAGGAACAATCTAATGATAATGAGCCCACATTCTTCATTTCTCATTTTAGGGAGTTTCTAATCATACAGACCCAGAACAAGCATGAGGTCAAATGGAATCATTTCAAATCTTGAATCCCTCACTAGCCATGCAATTTAATTTTCTTTATCTATAAAATGAGAGTGAGAGTAGGATTGTTGGGATAAGTAATGCTTTACATGCAAGAAGCTCTTAGAACAAAGCTTAGCACATTACACATTCCAGACAGGTTTGTATATTTGCTGCACTTTGACTGGGTCGGCAGGGCAGGTTCACTTCCAGTCCCCTGTGCACAAGGTGGCTTTTTGGCCAGGTCTTGGTCAGTGTCCTCCCTCCTTCCCTTCCATATAACTGAGTTCTGCTTTTGACCCAAGGCTCAGCTTTTTCTAGTCTGAGAAGCTGGTGATGGAGAGCTGGTAAAGCTCTCAAGCATGGAAGTTTTAGAATACCAAAATATCTTCTACAGATGAAGAAACTAAGGTTCAGTGATAGAGGTAGAGAGGAAAGAAGAGACAGGACAGTATTTGGGCTGTTTAGGGATTTAGATTTCATTGTGGTCTCTTGCTCCACTCAACATTCTCACAGTTCCCCTCTTTTGGACAAACTACAGAGTGTAGGCAAATAATTGGGGACAGCACAAGAGAATGTGAGAAAGACAGTGCACAGCTAAAATCATACATGGACTCAAAAGAGGACATTGATATGAATTACTTGGGACATTGATATAAATTCCTCACAATTAAGTTATTGAGGTAAAAAATATAATAAATTAGGGAAGGAACTCAAATGGACAAAATATGAAATAATCATTTAAGTTATCTGTGTGTAGAAGACTAAATCTAGTACTCCTTGAAAGTTTACATGTTGTTTACAAAAGCACTGTATTATTTGAAACTATTGAAGTTCACTGGGCAACATAGCCAGATCCATGTTCCACTGAAATAGAATTATAATAATAATTCATATTTCTATTTATGTAAATGTATATATTTCTATGTTTGTAATTGTTATTATTAAAATAATATCAGATTCTATAACTCATCCTCTTAGCCACTGTCCTGAATGACTTTGCAGTAGTTATTGCATACAAAGAAGCTTATAATTAATCCTAGCCTTGGAGGTGCCCAATGACAGCGTCTAGCCAAGTCCTCTCATTTAATAGGTGTTAGCAGAAAACTGAGGCCCACACTGTGGCTTCCTTTCTCAGAAATGAGCATGGAATCAGCAGATATTTTTGAAGCAGCTATTATTGATAAGGAAAAACGCTAACTGCTGAAGAAATAATGGGTAGTAGGACAAAGTATCTGACTCTGCTTTCCAGGAGCTTAGGATTTAGTGAGCACTAGAAGCATGAAAATGGCAATAAAATGTACCCTGAGGGTCAAACTCATCAATGTTTGACCTGTGCAGTATAAGTTTGACCTATATTTAGAAGAGCTCTTTACTGGGTTAAATGCTCTGTAGTTACCTTCTTAAAGTTCTTAATAACTTAAATAGGTGTTTCATATTCATTTTGCACTGGGCCCTAGCAACTTATGTAATCAGCCCATTTTATTCTAATAAGTACTAGAGTAGGGTAAGAACATGCTACCATGGAAACACTTAGGATGAACATGTAAGCCAGTGTCTGGGTGGAGAAGTCTTCTCCAAAGAGACAAAGACAAATGTATGCTAAAATGGTGAATAGGAATTAGTCAAATGGGAGAGAAAATATGAGAAAAGAGTTACAAGGAGATGGAACAGTTCACCCAGTCTCTGTATTGAGCAAGAGCATGGAAAATTTGCAGTAACGTAGTGAACTTTAATTTTAGCATGAAAGGTACGGAGAAGTATGATACCAAGAAAGGCATAGATCAGAGACAAACATGCAAGTCATGATGTGGACACCCATTGTATCCCAAAAGGATTGCAGTCATTGAATGGATTTAGGTGGGCGAGTGGGTTTATCTATGGTCTATTTTAGAAAAATTACTCTTAGTTGCTCTGTAGAAAAATAAATCCAGGGGCTAGTTAGATGCCATTTCCATCCATCTAAGCAAGGAAAGATGACTTGAACCATGAGTCTGGCAAGGAAGATACAAATCCTGACAACATAGTGGTTGACAGCATTTCTGAAGTAAGGGACGAGCAGTCAGGGGTAATGACCACATGTTCAGTTGGGAAAATGAACCAAATGTTTACAATGTTTGCTGAGGTATCAACTATAGGGCAGAGAGCAGGCTTATGTAGAAGATCACGATTTCCATGTTAGAAATGCTGAATTCAAGTTACCTATATGATGTTCACATGGAGAAGTCTGGGGCAGAAAGATAAAATATTCTGGAGTGCAGAAGACATTCAAGTCGAAGATGAAGTTTAGAGAGGAAATAAGTCATGTGAGTAAAGAAGTTTTACAGGTTGCCTAAAAACAAAAACAAAGTTAAAAACAACCAAAACACATATAATGAGGTGTTTCAAAGAACACAGTAAAAGTTTCAAATGCCGTTAAGAAATAAGTCAGTCAGTTACCTAAAAGGGCCCTCCTGCAGTTAGTCATATCATGCGTTATAAAAATTAATAAGACTTACATATGCTTCGACTTCCTAAAAGTATAGGCTCTCAGGACAGGTGTCATGCCTTATTACTCTATGGTAGACCTGAAAGCATCTAGCAAAGCTTTGTGACATATATATGTGTGTGTTGGCTGATTGCTCCATTGATTTTCTTTTTGTCTAACTTGAGCAGAAAAGATATTCTTCTTCCATCTTGTCACTAGAATAGTACAGTTTAAAACCATTGAGACCCAGAGCCATAAATATTGGGACTAAACCAGAGGGAGACTAGAAACTATCTCAAGTTCCCTTATGCTCCTATACTGAATATTCATTACAGAGGTGTATTTTTACCTAAATAGAGGAGTCGTCCCTGGCTATCTGGTATTTTTTCAGTTGTCCTCTAATATGAGTATAAATGGATCAGGTGAATGAATGCCTGCTAGGCAATCTATTAGACAAAGTCAACAGTAACAAAGTGATTCACCTATTACTACTTTCTTCCTTGAGCCATTGGTTTTCCCATTTTTTACTTCAGAAATTAGTTCTTCAAGTCTATCCAGTATTCTAGTCTTAGAATGCCAGAACATCAATAAATTGTTGTTGGCTTTGTTCTTAAGAACTTAATTTAAATTGTATTCACTTTTAGAGTGTGTATTTTTCTATCCTTTATGTTTCATGTGGTCCTGATGGTGTACCTCACAGGAAAACTCACTATGATAGAAAAGAGGCACCCTGGGAGAGGAGAAAGTAAAGAGTACGTCATTTTATTCTGTATGATGGAAGCCAACTGCATGCAAACCAACTGAATGAAACTGCCGGGAAACACTTATTTAGTTTTGTTTTATGGCTAAAACCTGTCTCTAGCATTTAATATTTTATATCAGAATTTGACATAAATGTGATCTCAGATTTGATATCATAATTAGAGTTCTACCAGTTTTAGGCTCAAAAATATTATAATATTATGCGATTTGTCATGATAAAGTCCCTAACTATTGATGTCGCTACCCAAATCTGTACCACTGTTACCTAGCATAGTGTTTCTCCATTTATTGGCAATTGACTACATTTTTACTGGATCTTCTTCCATAAAAGCCAGGTTATAAAATTGAAATGCAAACTAATGTTGGAAAAAAGTAGAGTTCCCATGACTAATTTATTTACACATTCAATTAGATATATAAATTTATCTGTGTAATTCTTTCTCTGGATTTAGCTTATTTTTCCTTGTAAAGATAGAATTAATGTGAACATATGGACACTTGTACCACAGCATGGATTAAAAAATTCATAGGGACATAATTAATTGGAATACGAAGAAACAGCTTGCTTGTACAAGCATAGTAAAATACAAGATAATCATTTTTGACTAATTTATGGTCTAAATATTTGAAAGATAAAGATGACTAAAAAACAGTTGGAAATCATTCTTTTGCCTTCAAGCAATGTATTGAAATTTATGAGGAAATAATTTTGGTAAAAGCATAAATCAATGTATAAAGTAGGAAAGAATGTAACTAATAATGGCAGAAATTTCATTTTTTTCTATTGCATTACTATGTTTACCTTGTGAAAGGCTTGTAGCCTTTTGAAAATTAAAGTCTTCCAAGCATTTTCAAGAATAGATAATGCTGTTGATCCTTCCATATTTTACATTTATTGTAGCTATCAGAAATTTATAGACATTTACATTTCAATCAGTCTTTTTATACTGGAAACAG
This sequence comes from Rhinolophus sinicus, assembly GCF_036562045.2. Taxonomy (NCBI): domain Eukaryota; kingdom Metazoa; phylum Chordata; class Mammalia; order Chiroptera; family Rhinolophidae; genus Rhinolophus; species Rhinolophus sinicus. The sequence goes on along the minus strand of NC_133751.1, from coordinate 132,603,718 downwards.
GAATGATATCTTCATAACAAATTTGCACAGCTAGTTTAAAAATAAGTCAGCTGACTGGTGTTAATTCTATTGCTAAAATAGACATTTGTCAGTTGGAAATGTTTTGCTTCTTTAAAATTTAAAGGTGTGCTAAATTAAACTTCTATCAAAAGAAGTTTTCTAAGTTTTTATGAAAAATATTACATTTCCTGAATTAATTGGATTCATCATAAAATAAAATGGAAGAAAAAAACAACCTTTATGTCATTTTAAATCTGTTTTATAAAGACCTTGAGTTGCCTATCAGTACAGTGAGTTATATTTCTCTAAATAAATTTTTTCATATACATATAACACAAACAAGCAATAGAGACACATACCAAAAGTAATAGTTACACACCAAAGGATGCATCCTATATGTGTTTGTCATTGATGTGTTTGAATTGTTTTCAGTTTTATCTACAGATGCAAAATGGAATATGTTTGTGTTTTTTGTATAGCTCTGTGATTAAGTAGACATAAGATAATCTTTTGAGACAAACTGACCTGAATTTGAATCTTAAATCTACCATTTACTAGCTAGTCTATCTTGGATAAGTTACCTATCCTTTCAAATTTTTTTTCTTATGTGTAAAAGGGAATAATACCTCCTTGGCTGCATTGTATGGTAAGGAATAGTGATATATACAAAGTGCCTAGAACATTGGTTAGCACATATAATGTATTTTATCTGTACGTGCAAATATGACTTCAAAGATGAAGAAACCCAATAACAGAAGTTAGTTTTTGCAACACCTGTGCTTAGGCCAGGAAATTCCCTAGGGAAGAGTTAGATTATAAACAGGGTGAGACAGCACTTTAATTTATAGCCTCTAGAGTAGATTCTAATTCTATTGTTTTATTATGAGAAATGACAGTTAAGGGAGAAGGAATTGGAAATAATCAACGTACCAGACATAATCTTGAACTGTATGTGCACTGTGTAACACATACATCTGCCTGAGTAAGGTGATAGACTAATGATTTATCAGTCAGCAGATTAGTATTTTATGATTACTCACCCATCCTAGATAAAGGAAGGAGAGGTATTTGGTAGCCATGCTTACTTCCATGGCCTCTTGATTAAATATTTTTTGGTACATAGATGTAATTGTTTTGTGTATTCAATGGTTCTAAAAAGGCAAATATCTAACAAAGTGGCAATATATTGAAATGGATAAATCTGATGTCTAGAATCACATGACATGGTTTGAAATTCATACAGTACTACTTCCCAGTTGGTTGACTCTCCCTCCATACATGATTTATACTCTCTGTGCCTCAATTTTGTTAGTTATGAAAAGAGTTATATACTTTTACTTCCATCAATATTGTGAAGATTAAATGATAACTTCTGTCCTCACGTTGCTTTGGTTCAAATTTCTGTAGCACTGTTTTTTTAATCTAATTTTGAAAACGTTACTAATATCTGTCTCAGTTTTTTATTTTTTCCTAGTCTATAAATTGGACATACTAACAGAACAAACCTATTGCTGTTAGGATTAAATGTATAAATCTATATAGACTAGACCAGTGGTTAGGGCATATTTCATGCTCAGTAGCTACTGGGTATTATTATTAATATACACACCTGAAGAAAACATACTCTATGTATATAGAGTTATGTATGAGGATATCTAGGTGTGTGTGTGTGTATATATATATATATATATATATATATATATATATATATATATATATATACACACATACACATACATACATACATACAAAATAAGAGTGACACATTTGTGTTGGGAAGAAAACACAACATTTGGAAAAACAGAAAATTTGGAATTCCTAAATCATGTTGTATATCATTGTGTTTTTATAGAGAGCTTCCCCAAACACAGTACCCAGCATTCAAGTGCCTCTATTTAAAAATATCTCGATTCCTGAATCATCTACTGACTGTTTTAACTCTCTTAACCATAACCTGTAAATATGCCAGGTCAGTTCTACCAGAGGTCTTACCATTGAAGTTTAGTTGAGAGAAATGATCATTTTAGACTGTCTTCTAGACAGCAGAATTGGTGAAACGCTTTACATGGAAAAAAAATATATATATATACTGATCTAGATCTCAAAGGGAGAAATTAAATTATATTTTAAGAGATTAAATGAAACCACAGAACAGGAGAGGTGTGCTATCAATTCATTGACAGTTTACTCCTCTACCTTAAAAAACAAAGCAAAACAAACAAACAAACAAAACCTCTTCTTCAGCTTTCTTTATGTATTCAAAGGTTGGCAGCTATTAAATACGAAGATGTTGTAAAAGTGAAAAATAATGTAATACTTTTTTTCTATTAAAAACTGTAAGATGAATACATGGTTATATAATAAATTTACTAAGAAGGCAGTAGAATTGCTTTCTCAAAAATTTTGGAACTTTCCCTTCATCTTTAATATCGGGATGTTTGCTTGGCTTATTAGCCTCACAAAATTATTATGAAATTTAATAGAGTAATCGTTACAAAATCAGATTTTCATTGAGTCACTAACCTTTTAATTTTATCTAGAGCATCTTAAATTTAGTGGACTATGTTGTCCCAGTCATGACTTCCCTGATTATGACAAAATATCACTAAATTTTAGAACTGAGTTTTGTTTAGTGCTTGCTCTCATTTGCCCATAATGTATTAAAACTAAACAAAAATTGGGAAAATAATACTTATTCTATTTAATCACAGGTAGAGTGTGTTTTCTTTTCCTTCGTATTTTTAAAATGATACTCTTTATTCATATTGGGATAATATGAATTCTTTGAGATGATGACAGAAGCCCTTTCCAGATCCAGAGAGAAGGCACGTGGTGTAATAGATGATGTGTAAGCTTTGATGGAAGTAGCCCATTGCTGACAACTACCATTGGCATCTATAAAGCTATGGGGATATAACTAAAATTCTTTGTAAAACAGCTATAATAATAATATTTGTGTCATAGGCCATTGTTAGAACAAACAGTAATATGTATATATACCATACAACAATTTCTACAACATGGGGATAATCTTCAACATATATAGGTCATCATAATTATTAAAACCGGATAGGCCCAAACATTTATTTATTTGTTTGTTTGTTTATTTATTTATTTAATTTCTGCATTTATGTCTTATCTATTCATACACCAACATGATATAGTCATATATTTATGCTATAAGTTAAAGTGAATTATAATGAGTTTTTAAGATTTATATATCTTATTTCGAAATAGCAGTTAAAATATTTGAGGCTCTGAAGAACAGATGCAGAGCATTGCTTCTGTAAGAGATTATGAAGAAAAACATAATCACCGTGAAAATACCTTCAAATGCCAACTCAGAGAATCATAAATATAATGTGAACTTGTTGTTAATTATATCCTGGTGCTTCTTCTTGATTCCAGATGTAACAAAATCATTCTGCATTTATTTTTCCTTATAGAAACATTTGATGCTTACCTGATAACTTACTTGGATAAATATTGATGCATTATATGTACTTAAATATTTTTCAATGCTATTTTCATTGGAGCACACTGTACGTCAGATTTGTAAATATGTGAAAATAATCATCTTTGAGGGTTTCATGGATCAGGGAAGAATGCATTGCATTAGTTCCCTATTGCTGTTGGCTGAAATCAAAGAGTCAGTGGTCTGGTTTCTTCTGGGGGCTCTGGGGAAGAATCCATTCCTTGTGTTTTCAAGCTTCTAGCGGTTACTAGCATCCCTTGGCTAATGGCTACTTCACTCTACTATCTGCTTCTGCCATCATGTTGCCTTTCTATCTATCTGACCTTCCTATGTATTAATAACTGCTATAAGGATTCTTGTGATGATATTGTACCCACACAGCTAATCCAGGGTAATCTCCCTGTCATAAATTGCTTAATTTAGGCGCATGTGCAAAACTCCTTTTGTCATTAAGATAACATGCACAGGCTCCAGATGGTAAGCCATTCAACCCAGCACAGTCCACCCTCTGGCCCCCAAGGATTCACATCCATTCACATGCAAAATACATTTAACCCATCCCAACATTGCCAAAAGTCTCAACTCATTATAATAGCTCAAAATCCAAAATCTCATCTGAATACCATCAGTTCAGAAGACCCAAATCTCATAATCTAAATCATGAAATTCAGTAATAGTTGAAATGGTCTGCTCCATCCTGGGGCAAAATTTCTCTCCATCTGTGGACTTTCAAAAATAGAAAACAAGCTATCTGCTCCCAAAATACAATAGTGTGATGAAAATAAGATGCAAGTTATAGATATTTCCATTCACAAGAGGAGACAATGAAAGAAAATAAAGGAGTGACTGGTCCCAAGCAAATTTAGAAATCCACGCAGACAAAATCCACTAGGTTTTAAAACCTGAGAATGCTATGTGGCTGTTGGTTCTACCATCTGTGCCTACAGATCTGCTGCCTGAGTCAATTTCCCTATTTTTTTTTTTTTTAAGGGTAGTGCATATTTGCAGCTGAGTAGTTCTATCAGTCTTGCAGTCTTTTTCTTGCTTCTATAATTTTGAAGCGGTCTAACAGCCTTCTTTAATTTTATCCTTTCTCTGTCCATTTTAGTTCAAGCTGGCAGTATTCCTGTTAATATAACATTCTCAAGAACCTTGCAGTTCTCCCATGTATATCACAGGGATTAACTTCATTCAACAAAAGGCTCCTCCACAGATCTTTTGTAAATAACCCCATCTGTCTTCCTGGCTTCTGCTGAGATGGTTGAGCCATATACCTAATCTCTTCAAAGAGTCCTCTAGTGATTGAATACTCTGCATTTTTTTATCCTTTGAAGGCACTAACTGAAAATTGTTGAGATACATCTATGGCTTTGTATTCTAGAGCACCTTTTCCTGACAGTGCATCTCCTAATTGTGAAATCTTTTGAAATCAGGATAAGTTGGTAATTTTCCAAATCATCAATTAGTAGTTTAATTTATTTTGCTGAACAGTTCTTTCCTGAATTTATCTATTTCCTTTTGCATTTTACTATAAGCAGTGAGAAGACAACCAGGCACACCTTCAACACTTTGGTTGAAAATCTCCTCAGCTAAATAACTGAGTTGATTGCTTATAAATTCTGTTTCCACATAACTGGAGCTCACAGTAAAGGATCTCCTTTCTTCCAGTTTCAGTAACACATTCCTCATTTCCTTCTAATTTCTCACCAGAAACACACATTTAACATATATATTTCTACCAACAGTTTATTTTTAATGATTTAAGTATTCTCTAAGGTAATGTAAGTTTCCTCTAACGTGCTCCTTACTTTCGTCTGAGCCTTTACCAGCAGCTCATTTAACATCCACGTTTCTATTAGTAGTCTGATCAAGGAAGTAGTGCCTTTATTCTATCATTGTTCCTCAAAATTCTAGCTTGTTCCCATTACTCAACTCAAGCCACCTCCACATTTTTATGTATTTATTTTAGCAGCACCTTCCAGGTACAAAATATGTATTAGTTTTCTACTGCTGGAGGCTAAAATCAAAGTGTCAGCAGGGCTTCGTCCTTCTGGACACTGCAGGGGAGAAATTTTATCTTGTCTTTTTGAGCTTCAAGCACTAGCTAGCGTTGTTGGGTTTGTGTCCACATCACACATACAGAGTGCAAAGACCAGCAAAGCTTCCCATCCACATTTACCCAAGAAATAATTTTAAGTAAATAATATGCACCAAACACTGAATCTAAATGTGAAAAAAGGAGAGAAACCTTACATCAAGTATCAAGTGTATTGTTATTCTCATAACATACCTTAAATGAGATTTCCAGATTAAAACAAAACAAACAGAAAATAAACCTTCCTATCTGACTTCATATTTACAACAGTTTGTTTAACACTGTTTTAATGCACTGATAAACAATTCTGTTACATGTCCCATTAAATATATTATCCAATCAACTAAGTTATGTAAGAGAATGTTCCTACCCTCAAAATCACAAGGCAAATTGTATTTAATTATGCTTATCATTTTAAAAGGACACATGTACTTGAAAAATTTCCTAAATATTTAGTCTTTTTCCGACTTCAGCATCTAGTCTGGTTATATGAAGGTTGAGGGAAAGTTTTGCACAGGTATCATTAGAGCTGAAAAGGAGTATCATTAGAGCTGAACCAAAATTCAACTAATATATTTATGAAGTATTAAGTTATTTTTCTCATGCTTCCTTTAATTTCTGAATGCCAGGTCAATTGTTACTATTACATATCAAACAAGTTAATTATAAGGCCAATTGCTTAGTGCTCTCCAAGAAATTCTTTTTTGCCATCTATTGTTTTGATTTTCCCAACATTTTCTTTTCTGTATTTTTCTAAAACTGTTTTTATAACAGATTAAAATTTACTTAAATGCTAGTTGATAAAAACATGAGCTAAGCAGATTGCCAATGTTATTGCTTGTAACCTCTCATCTCAACCCAGTCTCTCACCATTCTGGTTCATCAACACTCCCATTTTGTTTCAGGAAATGATGTCCCCAAATTAAAGAGCCCCCAGTGCTGTTAAGGCTCCAAATTGACCACACACATGCTTTTTTTCTCCGTTATTTCATTTTGATTTTTACTTCTATCCACTTTCCCTTCTGCATTTTTTCCTGCTCTGAACCTGAGGGGAAGTAACCAGGACACAGAGAGCAAGTATGCAGAATTCAAAGACACTGATGTTAATCCTTCCCACAGAGGGACTGAGTTGAGGACCTTTCACAGTTTGTAGTGGAAAACTGTAAATGTCTATGAGTTTATTAGAACTCTCCTTTCCCAAATTCTATTGAACTGAAAAAGAGTGAAATATTAAAAATAGTAGGATTGGGGAGATCATTTACTTGAATCCTTTGCTTTTGCAGACAAAGGCATCCAGAGGAATTCAGGGACTTGACCGAGAGAGTCCCAAGACAGGAATTTGAATTTACTGACTCAGTTGAGCATTCTTTCTGCTGCATTTTACATCCTCTGTCAAGTTAACAATACTATGCACTTAGTTCTAATGTTCTACTTTACCGTATTAGACAATTTCGTTCCCAAATCTTACCTTCAAGAAATCCAAAAATCTAGAATATTCGATTTAGTCACAAATCTTAATATCCTGATAAAATAGATATAGATGCCTTATAGATATCTAATATGGATGAAATGAAAGGAAATGTAGAATGATAAAATAATACATTATTAAAATTTAGGTGTTTTCTTTTACATAACTTGTAAAACTAGTGTTAATTTATTATATTAACCAGGTCCTCCCTGTATTAGGGAGAGGCTAATACAGATGATTGCTTTTTTAATTTTTTAAAATTCATTAAGAAAATACACAAGAACTTTAAACAATGATGTTTTTAAGATATTAAAAGTTTACCCTTATATGACTGGGTTTGAGGCTCAATGTTTCAATATTTGAATTAAAAATCAAAATACCGTCCTAATCTTCCCCCAACAACTAGATTATAGTATTAATTCATTTAGTAAATAAAAGTATATTTATTGGTTATACCTCCAAGCACATATTTCATAAATGATTAGGAAGGTTGATTCATACTTTGGATTCAAATGTATCCATAACACTACCCAGAAATCTTGCAATATTTTTCTATTTAGTTTTTGGTCTCATTCTCTATAAATACTGTTTTATATCTTCACTACCTTCCTCAAATTGCAAACAGTCCCTTCTGATGCCTCTATTTTTTATGGATGTGCATCGTATTCTCAATTTATCATAGTCTTAACCTGGAACTCTTTTCTCCTGCATCTGTATTCATCCTGTCTTTCCATCTTGTGTTACAGTAGGAGGAATGTGCGTCCTATGAATGACTGCAGTTTTACATCCATTTCTTCTTATGTCCTCAGAGATTTTACTTTGCTCTCTTCTTTATCCACTTTATTTACTGGACTTTCAATGTCTCTCTCAGGACAAGTCATCCCCATTATTATCTACACGCATTCTAGTTTCTTCCATTTTAAAAATAACAAGAAAAATAAAAGCAATTTCTTTTTTGACCTCACAAATTTAGTAGCTATCCGTAATGTTCCCATCTCTTTCAGAATCAAGCTTTTGAAAAAGTTTGCTACAAATATTGTCTGTAACTGAATCTGATTCACAATTCTTAAAGTTCAAAATACTATAAAATATTTCAAACAAACTGAAAAAGAGAGAACAATATAACCCTTAGCCATGTACCCCCACACCCCTAGATTTAGTTTATATTGATATTTTGCCGTATTTGCTTCGTATCATTTTCCCAAAGAAATATCATATTATGGGTACAATTAAATCACCCCTCATTTAATTTCTATCCCTAATTCCAAAGGTTGGCTATTATCTTGAAGTAGGTATGTACCATTTCCACTTCAAATCTTATATTTTATAATATTGTATCCATAAATGATAGTGATATTGTTTATATATTTTATATCTACATAAATCATATTCAAATATTCATATTGTTTTGTACATAAATTAATACCTGGAATCTAGAACACTTATAATGTAGTGATACAGAGCATGAATATATCAAAATTGGTTTATTCATTCTCATATCAATGAATATTTAGATTGTCCAGTTTTCACTCTTGTAAACAGTTCTACAATAATCATGTTTGTTTATATTTATTTGCTTGTGTGACAATTTTTTTTCTTTAGAAGAGATAGTATCTTTAACAAAGGGTGCAGTATCTTTAACATTCTAGGGATAATCCAATTATTTTTCAAAGAGTTTGAACTTTGATACGTTTATACTGATATCAGCAGTACATGGGTATTCCTTTCTTCTCCACATCCTTAACCACATGTTCTAATCAAACTTTGAGATTTTGGCTTATTTGAGGAATATGAAATTGTCCTTGTGCGTCTTATTTATTACTGCACAGAAAATCGCTCCAAAGTGTACTGGCTTAAAACAGCAAACATTGATCTTATAGTTTCTGTGAGGCATGAATGCAGGCTTAGCTGGGTATCTCTGCTTCAGGTTCTCACACAGGCAGCACTCGGGTTAGTCGGAACTATGTTTTTATCTGAAGGCTTCATGGTGGAAAGATTTACTCCTAATCTTACTCATATGGTTATTAGCAGTATTCAGTTCTTTGTGTTTATAATGTGGGTGATGTACAGTGATCCTCACTGACTTTTGGAAGAGACCTCCCTCAGTTCTCTGCCATATGTGGGTTTCTATAGAGCAGCTAGTTTCACTCAAAGCAAGCAATGACGTCAGAGAGCATACATACAAGAGAAGTCATAAGTCATTTTTTGTAACCTTATCTCAGAAAGAGATACCTCATCATTTTTGTCATACTTTATTAATTAATACCAAATGACTAGGTCCAGTCTACACTCAAGAGAAAGGGATTATACACAAGCATGAACACCAGGAGGCAGGTATATTAGAGGCCATGTTGGAGGCTGCCAACCACAGTATTTCACTGCAGTGTTGTCACATTTTCTTGATTATTAGTGGGACATTTTTCAAATGCTTTTGGCCATTAAGCCTTCTCTTTTGTGAACTACATGATTATATTTTTCCCACTTTTTTTATCTAGTTACATTTTTGTTTGCTTTACTCTTAATTCATATATATATATATATATATATATATATATATATATATATATATATTCTTGCTACTAATCTTGGTTAGTCTTATGAGCTGGAACCCATTCACCCTTTAGCCCATTTTGACTTGATATCCTTAACCACCCTTTTCCCCTACCTATATTACTAAAAACACTCTTGTAAAGTCATCATTGATTTTTGTAATGTTAAATTCAATGGATGCTTTTCAGTTCCCATCTTAATTGACTTGTTGGCACATTTAATACAGATGAATAGTTTCATTCATTTATCTTAAAAAAATATTTTTGGAGTCGCAGCTTTTGTCAGGTATATTGTTCTTGATTTTCATGACATTATCATATATAGTTTTTTTACCTTCCACTGTGGCTACTATTTGTCAGAATCATTTACTGACTTTTCTACTTCTACTTGATATCAACATATTTGAATTCATAAGGATTATCTCTCATATTCCCTCCCTGGTGATTTTATTCATTCCTATGGATTTACCTTCATCATTATGCCAATAATTCTCAAATTTATATCTCCAAAACCATGTCACTAATCTTCTACATAATGTACAAGGTCTGACAATTACCTCATTGCTGAATATCACTGTGGTCACCTTCGAAGTACTCCCCTTAGGAAGCTGTGCACCAATGCCAGAGCCTAGTCCACACTTCAGATAAATTTTGGAATTCTCTTTCTGCAATAGCCTTTAGAGCTGTTGTCTAAACAGGACATCAAGAGCTGTATTACCCTTAATGTCCTGAATTTCATCAAAATGTCTTTCTTTCAATATTTCCTTTGTCTTTGTGTAAAAAAGGAAGTGATTGGGGGCCAGATCAGATGAATGGGGAGGGTATTCCAACACAGTTCTTTGTTTACGGGCTAAAAACTCCATCATGACAATGCCATGTGAGCTGGTGCATTATCATGATGCAAGAGCCATGAATTGTTGGCGAAAAGTTCAGGTCATCTAACTTTTTCACACAGCCTTTTCAGCACTTCCAAATAGTAAACTTGGTAACTGTCCAGTTGGTGCAAATTCATAATAATAATCCCTCTGATACAAAAAGAAAAACACACACACAAAACAAACAAACAAACAAAAAAACAGCAACATTGCTGCAACAAGTTCGCAAAATTAATTGTCAGATCTCTTTTTAACTTAGATTTATCACAGGCCTCTCAAACTTAATAGGCTTTGGTCTGAAATTTTGGTCATTCTTATTCCTGGGTATACCAACTGGTGATACTAGAAAACCAGAAAGTATCTATGATACTTTCTTGTCCCTGTAAATAGCCAAGTACTGTGTATACTACTTACTGAAACCTCTTCTATTTACCCATCTGTCTCCAACTCTATAGCTATCATCTTAGCCGTGCTACTTCTTCCCATAGGGCTATAGAATGGCCTGCCACTTCCATTTTGATGGTTTGCTTCCTCACCTTTTTAAAAACATAGAATCCTTCATACTTTTAATGTAAAAATAATTCATTTTGAATGTAAAATCATTTCAATGTCAAAATAATGTATTAACTTTCTGAGACTTTCTTTTGAGTGAGATTCTGAATCTTCAATGAAAGACCTCATTGATAGACATTACACATAGTACTTAACCTAGCTTTCCTGCCATATTCATCTTCATTTTCCCCTCACTCTGTTGTTCTAGTCACAGTGGGATTCTATCTTTTTTTCTTAAAATTTTAAAATACTTTCAGGATACATATTTTGGAACTCATAATTTTCTCTGCATGAAGAAATCTTCCCCCTTTTGCCTTCTTAATTTACACTCATTCTTCAGATTTCAGCTGAAATGTCACTTTTGTAAAAATAATATTTCTTGTCGTTCTGGCCTACTGTCTATTAAATGAAATAGTAAATATTCTAGTGTCTATTTCATGAAATTATTTAGTGTTCCTTCAAAATTCATCACAATTTTAATTACACAGTGGTTTACAGATATTTTTGTAATTGTTTGATTAGCATCTGCCTAATTTATTAGTCTGTTAACATCCATAGGCTATGATTATATAAAAGCTAAGCTCACATAAGCAGTTTCACATTTATAGATTCTAAAATATCTCTTGGCCCGTATTTGACACTTAATTAATATTTGTTCAGTAAATTGCTGAATCTACTGCTAGTTCCAACTCCAAAAGAAGTTTTAATCCCGTTTATACAAAACTAAAGAGAAACACAAAATTGAAAACTAAAATGTGAGCCATGGTTATTAATGAATGTCAACTATAATTTTATATATATGGTCACAGGACATAGAGTACAGCATAAGGGATAGAATCAGTGGAATTGTAACGCTTTATATGATCACAGAGAGTTAGTAGATTGGGGAAGGTGGGTTATCACTTTGTGAGGGGTATAAATGTCTATTACATTGTTTTCTACACATGAAACTAAAAAAAAAAAGACAAACAAAGAATACTCTGAGGGAAAGTTTCATAACCTTTGCTAGCCATCCATTTCCTCATTATTAAGTGAAGGGTTTAACCTAGATTAAGCCTTAGATTGTTTTTACCTCTAAAATTCACCAATTCTAACTCTAGCTCAGGATGAGAAATCAATGTGTTCCTGACTATCAAAGAAAACTTCATGAAGAAATGTTTGATGATAAAAGCTATAATATATGGGGAAGATATAGAAATTAACATAGGTATTCTGTGATAGTGAGTTGAACCAGCTGCCTAGAGTAAAGGACTATTTTGGATTTTCATGGGACAGATGATTTGCAGGAAGCCATTTTCTAAGGCACCTAAAAATGAGGACATGGGTTTTGAATTGATCTCAGTAGCCACAAGACATTGTGAGAATTTGAACAGTGGTGCAACATGACTGTGGATTATTGTAAAAATAAAACTCCATTCAATTCAATAAACGTATTGATTTTTGGCTATGTGCTGGGCACTGCTAGGCACCAGGGATACAAACATGAATGAAACATGTCCCTTGCCTCTGTATACCTCAAAATAGTGGGTGACATTCTTAAGAATGGATAATTATAATATATCACAAAAATTTATAAAATAACTATATATACAAGGTATATATACATATATATGTATATATACACACACACATATATGTATATATAACTAAAAATACAATATGTTCGTATGTGTTTCATAACAAAAGACAGTTTTGTATGGTGGAAAGATGATGGTTCATGTGCATATTCTTTGAAGAAGCAGCACTACTTATAGGAATATAGCCATATTGGAGAGATGTAGGTGTAAATAACTGCACATTATTTACAACTTGGTAACTTCATCTCTTTACATCACCTCTTCAAGTCTCTGTTGCTTTATATGTAAGAAAAATAAAAGATTGATGAAAGGATTGGAAGCATAAATATTACAAAATTTGAAAAACAGATCAGTCTACAAATGGAATCACTATACATTTCAACTAAATCAGTGAGGGAATGATGCAAAATTAAATAAAAAACATAAAGACACTTGCTTCACCATTTTTGGAAAAAAATATATAAATTTCTAACTTCTGCTAAAACAAATATACTTACAGCAGATGTATTTAAAATAGTTAAAAGCTCATTTCACCAAGTGGAGCATTTTTAAGTGTGCCATGTATATTATCTCATGCAATACTTGAACAGTCCCCTTAAGAAGGTATTATCTTCATCCTCATTGACAACACAAGGAACCAAGACACTGACAGATTCAGTAGATTATCCAATGTAATGTAGTTCATTATTATTTTAACTCAAGGACTCTGGATCATGAACATGACTTTTCATTACTATGTTCTTCAATTCCTTTAAAAGCTTGAATTGAAAAATCTATAAATTTCGGATTAAACGTGTAATATTAGGAATAGTTTATGAAAATTGTTTACATAACTTTGACATGAATAAAAACCTCCTTAAAGCAAGAAACAAAGCCACAAACCAAAAGTATGTGAATGTGACTTCAGAATAATTTCAAAAAGTGTTTTATTGTGAATCATGCTTGAAACATAACAAAACAAAAATGTAACAATGGAAGGAAATATTGGCAGTGTATACAGTATAAATTATTATTACTGACATACAGAGAGTTTCTGCACATTTCAATAAGAAAAAATAGGAAAAGTTCAAAAGATAAAAACACCAATGCACAGAGAAATAAAAAGTAAAAGTCCCAAAATATATTTTAAAATCATAAGTGAGTGAAAATGTAAATCACAATAAAAAGAGACCACTGATAAAACAATATTAAAATTATATAGTGTTGTTGAAGGCACTCACATACATCGATGGTGTGTTTATAAATTGCTCCATAGTTTCAGGAGGGCAATATCTAGTATCTATCAATATGTTTAGTGTATATTTCCCTTGATAAAGCAAATTATGTTCTTGAAATCTACTCAGTACAGTGTAATAGTTAGGACTTTGCTTTCAAAAGATGAATTCAGTTTCCTGGTGTTCCATTGTTATGTGTACCCTTAAAGAAATTCCCCAGGGTGGCCAATTAGCTCAACTGGTTGGAGTGTGGTGTTAATAACACCAAGGTTTGATCACATGGGCCACTGTGAGCTGTGCCCTCCTTGGAAAAAAAAAAAAAAGAAGAAGAAATTCTTCACTTTCATAAGCCTCAAATTACTCATTTGAAAACAATCTAGCAATAGCAAAATTGCCTTACAGGGTTGTTCTGTAGATTAAATTAAATCATGCATGTAAAGTAATTAACATATTTTAGGAGTTGATAACTGTTAAAAGTTATGATTATTAATTATACTATAGATATGACTTAAATGTGAAGGACTAGCTTTATGAGAATGTTTATTGTACTATGAATGTAATAATTTCTATTAATAGTATGTAATGCAGTGTTGTAATCATGGCAGTTATCTTTGTAAAATGGTGGAGAATAAATTGGTTCTCTGAAGACAGGAGATTGACACATGTTGCACTATGTTAGAAAAATTACATATGCAATGGATCAGATTCAAAAGTTTTGTAATAGTTAATAGGCAAGCCTCAAAATGCTTATTGAATATGTACTTGTAATTCTTTAAAAAGATGCGGTAAACACTAAAATACAAATTCATAAAGAAAAAGTCAACTCCTCTCTCTACATGAAAATGTTGAGTTGATATTTTAAAACATCGTATATTTTTATTTCAGAAAAAAATCATGGCATTTCCCTTATTTATAAATATGTTTGTGAAATATGACTGGGCAGTGTGTGCTATGATGACTCTGATGTATTATTAACAATGGAGAGGAAGGCATTGAAACATATGGCAGTAAGTCTGCATGTCAATCTGAATGAGATATATTCAGTATACTGACCATGGTTCTGCCAATGGATACATTCTGCTTAACATTTTTATCAAAGTTGGAGAGATTTTAGAGGTATGAATCTTAAATTTGCAGATCTCACACAATTGCATAGGTTGAATTATATAGATGATATAATCAAGATTTGAAATTATCTAAAGCATTTAAGACACTACGTTAGAATCAAAATTTATTTAACAAAGATAATTGTAAATTGCTTAAAGCTGAGAATATCAATTGCACAATTACAGAAGAAGTTTATATGACAAACTATTATTATATTGAAAAACATACGGTCCAAATTGTGATGGAACTGTTCTTAAAAAGTATCATGTTGTTCTTCCAGCTTGCCATTGTTCTCAGTGCTCAGATTACTGTATTCCATTTCGGACAGCACATTTTAAGAGAAATATTGACATATTGAAATATGTCCAGAAGGCATATAAAAATGTGTTACAGATTTAAGACTTGAAGGAAGTAGGAATGTTTACCCTGGTGAAAAGGAAATTGAGGGGAGTTGTGATAGGTCTATTCAAACATCCAAAGGGTTTCCTCGCAGAATAGAAAACAGAATTGTGATATCTAGTTGAACAGTGCAGCTGAAAGCTACATGAATGTGAAATTCATTTTAGAACAGACTTCCTCACAATGAGAGATGTTCAGCATTGCAGTAAACTTTTTAGTATTAAAATTATCATAGCTGGAAGTACTTAAGTAGACAGTAGGAAAACTGCCTTCAGCGTTGTAGGAAAGGCTTTGTTTATAAGAGAAAGTTGGATTAAATTACTTCTAAAATTTATTTTACTAAAAGAGTCATAGTAAAATGAAATGAAAAGAACAATGATCTTGAAGCAGAAAACTTTCTTCCACATCAAACTTACTCTTCCACTCACCCATGTTTTAACACAATTTGCATTGATACAAGATTGCTTTGGGGGTAGAAGAAAGTCAGTTAATGATACCCAAAAGGAGACCAGCAAAATCAGGTCTTTAGAGTAGAATGGAATACTTTAACTAAGGTGAAAAAGAAAATCCCATCGTCAGGAATCATTCATGATGAACTCTTCTTCCACTGTAATATTTCCAGTTACATGTTTTAAATGCTATTCATCTCCCATGAGCTATGGTTATTTAAAATTTTAACTCTATATATTTTTACACACCAGATTACATGAATCTTTTTGTGAGACCCAAGCATTACTAACGCAGCCCTCTGATCACAAAGGACTTTCCCAGTTTGATTTTGTAACCTCTGTTTCAGGAAGGAGTTCAGAAGAGTAGAAATAACATTGTAGCATAGACTGAACTTGAAGCCTAAGCACCTCCATCCATCTCATGATCTCTTTCCTTCATGGACACTGTGCCCCCCTGTGCCCCCCACAAACCCTTGGTGCCCTCAAGCTTTCCCACTGTATTAGAAATGTCACTGAGTGGTTACTGTGATGAGGACTGAAACTCTTTTTCTACAAAAGCTGGTTTCTTTAGTTTCCTCAAGGAAACCTTTTTGTCATCTAGTTGTATATAGTAGAAGCTGCATCAGATCCTGAAACACTTGGAGTCTTGAAAATTGAGAGTTGGTGATATATTCTTATTATTTTCTGGGAGCCCTTTTGGCACCTTCTAGACAAATTCCAGTCCTTGTTTATTATGCTCTCACCCTATACTTTAATTTTTTTAGCACTTAATCACAACTGAAATTAATTCGGTGTTTTTATCAATGACATTTTTATTCAGTTGGTGCAAAAATAATTGTGATTTAAAAGGTTTAAGAAAAGAAAAATTGCAAAAACCACAGTTACTTTTGCACCAACCTAATAATATCCACTTCCCTGCATAGAATAAATATATTCCTTTGGGGCAGACACTGTGTCTGTCTGGTTTAGTGCTATAATTTCAAGTCATACCCCAATGCCTGGGGCATAAGAGATACTGGAGATGCTCAATGATTGTTTATTGAATGAGTACCATTTTGTTAGTAAAAAAACACACACAAAAAAAACAACAACATGGGGTAGACTAAGAAAAGACTTGTATGTTTACTAATTACATTCATATATGTATATGAATATTACACAGACATACACATACACACACACAACCTATTTTATGCCAAATAATGTGCTTTGTATGAGAAAGAATCCTAGAAGAACACAATGGTGTACTGATGTGAATTTGTTTTTAATTATATGACACCCGAAAGTACTAGGTTGCTCTTCTCCACCCACTACACTTCCCATCTCCTATGTGTATCCTGAACCACTGACAGGTATGAGGAAACCCAAGTAATCTTGCTTTAGATATGGATCACTTGAGACTTAGCTTACATTTGAGCACTCCTAAGGGATCAGGCTGACACCACAGTCTGCTGGACTTTGTCTGAGCTCCACCCTTGCTTGCCCTTCATTGCTTTGATGCTCTGCCTCCTACACTCCCTTACCAGTTTCCCAAGGAAGGACTTCGTCAATCAAACACTTGCACATAAACTCTCATCTCCTGATCTGCTTCAGTGACTCTTAACTTAGAATAACTTTTTCTCCTCCTGTTTGCAATATCTTAGACTCAGTTGCTCTGAGCAACTATTGTAAATAAAATTGTTACCGCTCAAGGATTATTTGAATTCAAGAGCTAGATATTCCTTCAAAATTCTCACCTTACTAATTTTATGTAATCTCTTTAAACCCCAAGTATTTCTATACAACATTAGTTTTGTAAAATTAGTAGTAAAGAGTCTTACCAAAATTTATCTTCTCAAATGAAAAGATCTCAAACATTACAAGGAATAAGAGCTAAACTAACCATAGCACACGATAACATTACATATTAGTTTTAGTCTAATTGAAATACCTTTTATGAGTCCAAATTTGAATAGATTTGGACAGTAATAATGTCAATGAAGTATGAGATTGTTACACTCCAGATATTCCCAGCTATAGTTTTAAGCAGAGTCTGACAAATTTATGAAGCTGTGACAATAAAAAATGACCCATTGGGACATAACTGAGAAACTTCACACCCAATTTCATTTGAAAACTATGTACCAGAGGTTCCAAGGTAAGAGATTCATTTTTTATTCCACTTCACAGGCAAGCTGCACTCTTAATTAGAAAATATTTATTGCCTTTGTATGTCTGTAAAAGGTTTTGCTTTTACCAGAGGAGTCTTGGTCTTCATCCAAAATGTAAAAGGCATCTTAGCCTATCACATTGTTAGAAGAGATATTAAAATATTTAAAGTGATGCTTCCAATCCATCATCTCTGGACCCTCCACAATCACATCCACTCTTCCCCAAGCCTCCAGCCTAGGTTACATGAAAACAATATAGAGCTTTTGGCATGATATTTTAGAAAATTATTTCTGTAATCCGTCTACCTTATTTTGAGCATTATATAGGATCTTCATTCATTTTGCTTTTTAAATCAACTGTTCTGTGTTTTCATACACAAGTAATGCATCAAATTTAAGAATCATTTGCTCATTTATTTATGGGTTCAATAACAAATGTCCTTTGAGCACCTACTAGGTTCTTGGGACTATGGTAGGTGGTGGACTAAAATGATGAATTAGACACAGTGTCTGCTCTCTAGGAGCTCAAGTCTTAATGAAGAGGTTGACATGTGTGAAAGTAACACAAAGCCCAAATTCGGAAAATAAAAATGCATGCAGATCATAGATTTTTTTATGTATCCATTGAAAATAAATACATTGAGTTTTTAACTTAGCTTTTTAATATTACTCAACAAAAGAATGGCAGAATGTAGCACTGTTTAATAATCACCAAATAAAAATATGGGAAATATGTTATAGAAGTAGCATTCTTAAAGCAATTTCCCATCTTTCATCTGGAAATTAGATCTCAGGCCTTGAAGTTCAGCCTGATTGTCATCTGCATAGAGGCTGACTCCCAGGGAAGAGTCTTGATCTGGGACTTACAGGATATTTATATAAAATTGCAAGTTAGAGGATGGGGCAAGGATACTCCCACAGTAACTAAAGACTGTAAAAACATAAGGGGAAGTGAAAGGATGTATGTATTCAGAAATAACGAAACATTGAATTCTGGTAGAGCTTAGAAATAAGGCTAAGTGACCCATTCCATAACTGCCATGAGCCTTTGAATCTGATGAATTATTGAAATTGATGTCATGTTTTATAGCTATAATTTCAACCACATTTTGTGCTAGGTGCTATCTCTCTCTCTCTCTCTCTCTCTCTCTCTCTCTCTCTCCCTCTCTCTCTCCCTCCCTCTCTCTCTCTCTCTCTAATACCATAACACGTCAAAATATGTTTTGTTTTATCCTTAATTTAGATAAGGACATGAATGCACAGAGAGGTTAGTTATTTCTTTCATTCATCCATCCGTCCGACCGCCCATCCATCCATCCATCCATCCATCCATCCATCCATCCATCCATCCGTCTATCCATCCAACAAATATGTACTGGATGCACCACGTGCATAAAAGAGTGAAAAGAAAAAATATCCCCTGTCCTTACAGAATTTAGACTCTAGAGCAAAGCACTAATATTAAGTAATTCACAAAAATGTGATGGATGTTATGAAGAGGAAATAGAGATTTCTATGAACTGGAAGGAGCCAGTAAGAAGTAAAACTGAAATTAAATACATACTGATAAGTCCTAAAGCCTGTTCTCTTTCCATGACACTGTGCCACCTCAGTTCCTACAAAGCAATTTTTGTCTGTCTGTCTGTTTGTTTGTTTATTTGTTTTTGTTTTTCCTCTAGCGTTCCAGAAAAGATGCACCCATCTTTAGGTGGTATAGAAAAATGGTATATGTATTTTTTCAAGTGATATTTAGGCAAAAAGTGATCTGATTTAAAAACAAATACCAAAAACTTAACAGTACAAAAAATAAACATGGATATAAAGGAAATCTTAATTGAAATTTGATGCGTGTAATCATGCCAATTTGCATATGCTCTGGTTTGTTCTCATTCTGATTTTTACTTATTTCTGATATCTAAAATGGGAGCCTTAGTACTGACCTACTAAGCATTTGACAAGTACAGTATGGTAGTTCATTAAAATATAGGTTAGGTTAAGTGATTAGGAAATATACAAGGGAATATGTAAATAATGAAAAACAAAGAGAGGCAGTCTCCTTCCCTCAGGAACTTTGCTTTTCTAATAGTTTGAACCTTATCCATAGTCATGACTCTAGCTAGGAAACACTCTGTAAAATTTTTAGAAATAAAGTAAATGAGCTAAGGGCAGCAGTGTGAGACTTCAAATTACATCAACGGATAAGAAAGCCACCAGGGAATGCTATTATATTTAATGAAGGAAATGAACCAGTGTTGACTGATTTCAATGTTTACCCCTAATTGGATCATGCAGCACATTAATGTGTTTCTCCTATAGTTTGTCTTTCTGGTGATGTATAAGTCAAGGCTAGATCATTTCAAGAAATATAAACCTGACTATGACTAATTTAAGTAAAAGAGGCATAGAGTTTTCCCCAGTGGTTTCAGAAAAACATCTCCAGGAAGGGTTTTTTAGTGGGTCACATGCCCATCTCTGGACCATTTTCTGAGACCAGTGATTGATTTTTCTCAACGTGTATCATCCATGGCATAGACAGGTTGAAAGGCATTAGTAGGTGATAAGGGAGATGCATTGTAGAATAGAAGAAAAAGTCACTCAGATAAATCATATTGTAAAATAACTCAAAGGATGGAGCAGTTGGGAAATCATGGGGTTTGCCACCATAAGATAAAGCTTTAAAGGTTTTCCATGAGCTTGTAGTGTTACAATCAAAGGCCCATTCTTTGCCTCACTCTGGTCTCCACCAAGTCATTCACGACAATATGGTTTCCTACAAAAATCTCGTCCCAGACATCAGCCTACTGATACCTTCCACAGAATGGACTTCACCAAATGCCCATTTTTCTTTTTTTTTTTTTTTTTGGTTTGTTTTGAATATACTTCTTTTTAATCCAAAATAACATTCTCAGCATTTTGTTGTTTTTATTGTTCTGTTTGTTTTCCTTTGATAACTCCTGGTATCTTCTGCTAATTTCTCTTTCATTTCTTTATGCTTAAATTATAATTTCTTCAAGGGCTCTGTTTTCAATCCTCATGTTTTCTCATTCAACACTCTCTCACTGAGAAAACAATTGAAATCAGAATATGTCTGACTTGTGTGATTTTGTTGTTGTTGTTGATTATCAAGTACTCCTCCTTGCCAGGTATTGTAGTGAGAGATAGAAGCTCAGAAAGGAGATATGATCCTTTCTACTCTTGGCTTTAAATTTTTCCTGTCTATTATTGACTCCCAAATACGAGCCTCCTAGATCAAGTCCTGCACACTTATATTTCCAGGAAAGCAGTATACTCTTCTCCCAAGTGGCCCATTTGAAGCTCAAGGTGTCCCAGATCAGATCCACTAAAAATCTGCTTTGCCCCTGTGTTTTCACAGTACTCACGAGTATCATCTGCTGATCATCTAATATGTGGTTGATTCTTCCTTCTTCCTCACTGGCCACAGCACATTGGCTCTAACTACAAAATGTTATCTGTATTCTATTTGTATTTCTTTTCCTTTGCTTTAGTACAAATCCAATCCAATGAGTATTTTTGTGAATGAAGTTTTTTTGGAATGTAGCCACATTTGTTAATTTACATATGTTCTATGGCTGCTCTCATGATACAATGACAGAGTTGAGTAGTTGTAACAGAGAACTTGTGCCCAGAAAAGTGTAAAACATTTACTGTGTAGCTCTTTTTCTTTTAGAAAAAGCTTGCTAAATCCTGCTGTCGCGTAAACATTCATTATCTCTCGTCTGGACTAATGCAGTGGTGCTCCATGATGTCTTTTAGTGTCTAATGACCCAGACTGCAATCCTTCTTCCACATCTACTACCATTTATTTTTGCATACTCAATCCTTGCCATGTTATAACCCCAGTTTAAAAACAACTTTGAGGGCTTTCATTGCCTAGATTAAAAAAAAAAAAAAAATGCTGTATCACAAATGGATAAGAAACTACTCCAAAACTTCGTGATATTCAGGATTGACTGGGCAGTTCTTGTGCTGTTCTCACCTGGTGGGACTTCTGTGGCTTCATTCCCCTAACAGGGAAGATAAAACATACGATGCTGGAATGGCTGGGTGTTTCTTTCTAAGTCGTCCCTACCAGGAGGCCAGCCTGGGCTTCTTTACCTTAAGGCTGGATTCTAAGAGGCCAAGCCCCAATGCACGTTAAGTTTTCAGCTATTACTTGTTGGTGGCCCAATGGATAAAGCAAGTCACATGACCAATTTCAATATCAGTATGGGAGCAAACTGTACAAAATGTCAGTCTGCCATGCTTTTTCGAATCTGGTGTGGATTAGGTTTCAATTCCATTTATGATGGATCACATTAGGCATCCCTTTTAAAAGGCTATGGACTCTTATTTGAAGAAAGCCACTTAATATGCATTTTTTTTACATCCATGCCTGTATTCATTCTTTCTTCTTCCTTGAATTTGTTTCCTTCTCCTACCTTGCTCTTCCAAGTCAAGGCTGCCAATACTAAGAATTCTTCAAAATGTACTTCAAATCTCCCATCTTCTCTGAGACCTTTACTGTCTCTCTATGTAGACTTGATCTTGCCTCTCTGTCAGCATGTAGCACTTATGGCTAGTAAGATAATTCTTACCTTATTGCACATTTCTGTACATCTGTCTCCTGCTGCCTTGTGAGAAAACTTCAGGATAGTAGCTTTGTTTCAATCAAAATTGTGTATATTCAAAACCTAAAATAACACCATCTATTTTAAGACATCTTGAATTCTATCAGTGACTAGGCCAGGAAGTACAGTGGGGACCTGGCACTGTGAATCATTTAATGTCCTAAAGACAATATAAAATTCCAATTTCTCTTTCAGAATACTTTCTAATTATGTAGGATTTTAAAAAAAGAGTGCATAATGCATGGTTGTGACAGAGGGTAAAATTTTGAGCTTTATTTCAAATCACAGGAAACAGAGATGGGGCCAAAATCATTTGCACATAAAATGGAGTGGGATTATGAGCTTATTCAGGCTGGGAAGAAGGTTTTATCTGTGATAATGCCTTAATGCTGAAAAAAATAAGGTGATTTCTTGTTAAATAACATGGACAGTGAGAAAACATGTTTTTTTAAAAGCCCAAAGAAGTTCATTATTATTATTATTATTTAATTAATTATTAGCAAATAGCTTTGACTGAGCAAGTATTGTTAAGCACTTTCTGTTGAATGTGTTGCAATGAGACAGTGCCTTGGAAAAAATAAAAGTGTGCTTATATTTGCTCACATAAACATACAAATCTGAAGGTATGTTTCTATCATTAAGAAGTAAAGTTTATTAAAAAAAAATTATATGCATGTAGATGTGACACATGACAGAAGATCACCAATTACTGCTACAAAAGAATGGAAGTTCTGAGAAGAGCAAGAGAGATGTTCCAGATCAGAATTAGTTATTGACTATAATTTTAAACCTCCTACTTTAAGAGTGAAAACTATTATACAAGTTATACTAATTACACAATTTTGACTAGATAAGTAACTTTAAACCAGACCACATACATAATCAGCCCTCAGGTAGAATATAGTCTAATGATATACCTGGCCTGGATCTTTTTTTTTTTTGTATTAATTATTAACATTTAAAAACTTGGAGATTTCAAGTAAAAAAAAATGAATTTGAACTTCTGAGTTATTGTAAAGTATTAGAAACTTGGCAATACAGGTTCTTCATTCCTCTATACCAGTGATGCTTGAGCTAAGTATTAACTGTCCTTATTGGCAGGACGTGACCTATCCAGCTTCCCTCCACCATCTTGCACTCTACTCAGAGCACGTGCCCTGTTCCATTATCAACTTATGATCTCTTCTAAGTATTGGAGTTAGCAAGCCCTGACATATTTACAATTTATTCTGTTTTGAAAACAAACTAAACTCCTATGGGAATATTAGCAGTATTTTCTCAAATTTTGAAAAATTCTTAGATTCAGTCCCTTTACCAGTCAATAGATATTGTCGCCAATGTGCCCAGGTTATCAGAATGTCTCCCTGAGAAGTTGTTCGTTGATCTCCTTGAGAATTTTTTTTTTTTTTTAATGGTACCTGTTATGTTTTCTTCCCCATGAAACAATTTCTTTGATCAGCTGCTTGGGGCTGATGTTAAAAATAGAATTGAACCAGAAGTAAATTATCATTTTAGCAAGAATGTATTTTTATTTGTTGTACTGTATGTGATTTAAGGCCGTTGTTAAACAGATTGGTGGGTGATAGAACATTCTAGAACATCATTTAAACTTTCTTCTGTTAATGGCAAGAGTTGAGGAAGAAGTAACATGTGAGGGTAACAGACAGATTAGTGATTTGAATAAAGTAGGTTGTTTTGGTTAACAAAAGATTATTTCAGAAAGACAATATATTATTGCATGGAAAGTTATAGTACCTTTAAAGCTACAGGTTGATCAGTTGCCAACAATACATAAACATATAACACAGAGATAATTCCTAAATTCACCAAAAATAACACTATTTTAGTACAGCCTCCAGTTATATCCAAGTTGAACTCATACATGTTTTCAAATTTTGCCTCTTGTTTCAGCTCAAATTAATTAGTTATAAATTACTGAAAAGAGACACATATAATTGAAGCAACGATGAAAGACTTTTGCTAACAATACTGTGAGTAACTTCACAGAGGTCCTTGGAATTTGGTTAATTTGAATTCTAATGGATTGTCATACCTATAGAATATAATTGATTTGATGGCAGTTGCTTTTCATAATAGGAACTCTTTAAGAAAATTGGATATTTTAGTTAAACTGCATTCATAGCCAGGAATAAAATTTATTTGGTCCATAAGACAGACTTCATCAAGAATTAAATGTTCAGCCTCAAGAAATCTACATTAGAATATGAATTAAGAATGGTCTTTCAAGATTGAATTTATTGTTTTGTTATGAGTAATTACATTCCTTTTAGTCATTTTCTATAGTCTGTAATTTCTAGAACTTTAGAGACAAACATGTTTTTTATTATTAAATACAATATATGTTTCATTTTAGTTAAGTAGACATATCATCTTGGGGCCTCAAAAAATATCCTCCTAAATTCAGTAGAAATAAAAATTTTGCTTCGTAAAGTCTCTTTGAAATAGTAGTTTCATATAAAGGATAATAGGCTTTAAGATCATTATCCCAAAATGGCTCAGAAATCCTGACTAATTTGGCATTAAGTTTCATAATATTTACATTAATTGGTTTCCTCTTACATTGTAGTACTTCATCTTTGTACTGAATTATACATGCTTCTAAGTTCCCTTCCTATTACCACACCCCTGTGTGTATTTAAATTATGTATCTAATATTGGATTTGTATGATATGGAGCATGGAGCCAGACACATAGGAGATACTCCAAAGAAAATTGTCAAAATGCAACAGCTATGAAATACATAGTTTATATACATGCGTATGGAATGGGTACATTTCTCGGCTCATGTAAACTTTAATCACTTAGGTTGTCAATACAATGCAAACAGTTTTGAAATGTAATTTAAAAGCAAACATTGGTATTTGAACCTGGGACATTAAACAGTTTTACTGCTTTGTACACAATGTGATTTGACAATTACTGAGAGGATGAAACTATCCTTTAATTAACATTTAATTCAATACTAGATACAGAAAGAAAAATGCTCTTTACTTTGAAAGGCATCGTTTGTAATATCATAACAACCTGATGCTCAAGTTTCATTATTGAGATACACATGTTTAAACACTGCCCAAGAATAATTTTACTGATGATTACAATACTTTTAGACAGTGGATCACAGATAGACAAAACATGATCTCTAATGTCCAATGAGGGTCACTTCATACGACAGGAAAACGAACTAAGTGATACTTAAATGTCTTTCAACTTGAAGCACCTGTGATAGGTATTTCTCTGATACCAAGAGCATTCTGCCTGTGTTACAAGCAGAATTAATATTAGAAGTTCCTGCTTTCATTTCTATGACACGTACTGATGCAGTCTCTTCGCCCTGGGCTTTTATCTTGGGCCATTATAAACTGTCAATTTGGTTCAGTCTCTACTTGGCATTATTTGTATGACATCCACATATTACAGTTAAAGACTGTTTAATTTTAAGGCAGGCAATACCTTGTTGTGTTGAGGAGTATGGCTTCTGAAGCTAGAATCCCTAACTTCCCAATTCTTGGCTCAGCTTTGTACTAGCTGTGCAACTTTAATAGTCACCTAACCACTTTGTGACAATTCCTCCATTTACAAAGCAAGCATAAAAATTACACCTACTTTATAAGTGTTTCATAATAATTAAAGGAATTATTATGTGCAAAATGCTCAGAATAGCTCCATGTAAGTATTTTATAAAAAAGAAATAAAAGTATGTTTTTTTTGTAATTTTGTGGTAGTTTAACTAAAACCCGTTTTCATCCCAAGAGCTGTACATTTGTGCACACAGTGATTTAGAAATACAGTTCCTACTAGGCAAAGTAATACTTGAAGATTAAAAGCAAATTACTTTGTGACCTTGGGTAAGTCATTTAAGAGTCAGGAGCTGCATTTTGTCCAGCTGTACAATGGCAAAATTGGTCTATATAATTTCTCAAGGATCTTCCATCTTCAAAAAAAATCTATTATTCCATAGATTCATTCTGCTTCATTCAAGCAGAATATTTTATATTAACAATGAGACCAATAAAAATTAAAACAAGTAATTAAAATAAGTAATTTATTATGGTTCTTGGCAAATAATGGATGATCAAAACTATGGAAAGAAATGCATGTTCATATGTATCTTTATTTTCTTGTATTGCAATTTCCATCAACAAGAACACCATATCATGTGGGTTAATTCAGTATAAAACTGGGCCCTGATTCATTTGAATAGTCATTGAAGCTTTATGTATATTGGAA
This sequence comes from Rhinolophus sinicus, assembly GCF_036562045.2. Classification (NCBI taxonomy): domain Eukaryota; kingdom Metazoa; phylum Chordata; class Mammalia; order Chiroptera; family Rhinolophidae; genus Rhinolophus; species Rhinolophus sinicus. The sequence goes on along the minus strand of NC_133751.1, from coordinate 132,576,932 downwards.
ACCTTCAGCTTAGTCTGATGGCATCAGGGAGGGCTCTATAAAACTCACATATAAATGTGTCTTAGCTATAAATACTTCTGTCCTTTCTATGATTCCCACAACATGTATATTTAAAGGGAGCAAAATGCATTAGATCCTGTAAAAAATCTGGGTTTATTTTATTTGCTATGAAAAGCCTGCATGTAAAAGCATTTAAAAAAAAAAAAAATAGTGACCGAAGAGTTCAGATTTAGATAATGTTTTAAAAGTTATAAATCATATATAAGTCAGTTTTCCTCAATATCCTATAAATCAAGCTTCGTTTTCCTCCAATTTATTGATACCAAGTGTTTGGAGTTTGTGTTATTAACATTGGTTATTAGTAAATCAGAAAAAGAGCATTTCTGCAAAACAGCATTATATTTATGTAACTATTCTAGGTTGTCTCAAAGCTAACCTCTGCACTGATCAATTACAAAAACTATAAAGCAATACTATTATCCACATTGAACACATCCCTAACATATAGCCATCTTAATTCTATCCTTGCTAAAGTAACACCAAGACAATATATCATTGGTATCACTTGAAGATTGAAAGAGAAGCTTGATTAAACTCTTCTATCCCTCCATGTAGAAGGACATAATTAAGTTAGTACTTACATCCTTAAGAGATAATTGTAAAAAAATAAATAAATAAATAAATAAATGTGTATCTTAGAAAGAGTCGTGATGCTTAATGTCTCCCAGGAGGACTGTAAACTTCAGTACACTTTGGTCCAGGGCTGACTAGCATCGTCTTGCGCAGACCTACAGAAATGAGAGAGAGCTAGATGCCGTTGAAAGTTATGCTGTCCCATGTGCCTGAGGAGAAATGCAAGTGAGATGGAAGGAGCAAGCAGATGAGTAGGGGACAGAGACACACATGTGACAGATGGAGAGTTTCTCAGGACTACTAGATTCTCCAGCCTCCAAATCTGCTCCCTTGGAGGTACAGAGCACCCCTGTGCCCACCATATTTCCAATAAATTTCCCCTTTGGTTTAAGGCAGTTCAAATAAGTTTCAGTTACCATTCAACCAAAGGAGCTCTAATTTAGATCATATTTGTTAAAACACTATTCTTTTGAAATCACAGTAACTCTGTAGCCTTCCCACATTTTCAGCTTCTTACAAAACTGTTTACAGAGGGCCTAATTTATATATTCCATGGTAAATACATAACTGGTATGAGAAAACTTCATGTATTATAATAAAATATTTAAATTTATCTACCCTTTCCCTCTTGTGATTTTATGTAAATTTCCAATTTACTGGATACCTCTGTCCTGCATAAAGTAATCACAGTATTTTTAATGCAAATGCCTAGAGTTGAATGGTTCTGATTCTTAGTAGTGTTTTAATTCCTTCCCAAGAGGATTTTGACTTACTTCCTTTCCATCGTGCTTAGAGTATCCCTGTAAAGCAGTCACAATGAGTATTCAGCATCCAAAAACAACTCTGTAATCATTTCAACTTGAAGAATACATGGTGCCTTAACAAGTTGAGCAAAAGTTCTTATGAGAAAGATCTTTAGAAAGTAGCTTTATTATAAACATGACTGCTGTGAATTCCCAAGTGGTTCTCTGGGCTTAATGCTCATTGAATTCTCAGTCTTCATTTATTGATTGATTGTCCTAAGTTTCCATCAAATGCATTAGTGTCCTGAGTTAACTTAGCCTGAACCATCTGAATTTGATTCACTGCCACACAAAAAATCAGGATCACCTGATGCTGTGAAAACTGCCTGGCGTATCTTGAACTTCATTCAAATTCATAGTGTAATTTCAGTGGTCATTCCTTTACAAAGCCTGTATCCTAGAATACGTAAGTGGAGCTTCCAGAATTTAAGTAAGAATTGATATGTCTGACTGGATCTGCAGATATTATAGGACATGCATTTACAGTGTTTTACTGATGCCAAGAACATTCTGCCTGGGTTACAAGCAGAATTCATATTAGAAGTTCCTGCTTTCATTTCTATGACACGTATTGATGCAATCTCTTCGCCCTGAGCTTTTTTCTTGGGCTATTATAAATTGTCAATTTAGTTCAGTCTCTAGTCCCCATTGGAGGGCTTCATCATGACTTCTGCTCACGATGATCTTTCAACATGCCTGCTAATAAATCCTCTAAATTAAAGCATTGAGAAAAATGGCCCAGCTCTGAAATATCAGAAGCCATGTCCTCACCAAGGTGTGAATTTCAATTGGTGGAATTTAAGTCTCAGAACAATAACTAATAATGCTGCTTTGGTGTGAACTTCCAATAACCTTACAGATACATCAAATGCCTTATGTTTACCTGAGGCAGGGGTATTGAGGGATCCTGTTATAATATTTTACAATTCTGATTAAAGCCTCCTAAGTTCTTCTTATATAAATATAATATTATTGAAAGTTAAAATAGAATAGTCACTAGTCCTCACAACCGTAATAATCATTCTGCTCCACGGATATTTCTGGCGTTTTGTACAATGTCCCTTAGCATATGAAAGAACTACAGGAATCCAGTTGTCCAGAAACCCTTACATATGGCAAAAGACAGCCACTCTTCTTTTGATATATATTTGATTACAGAGTACATGGAGGCTGTGAGCTGTTATGGGGTAGTGGGAAAGTAGTGGAATGGGGGAGGGGTGGAGGATTGGATTTTATCTGCCAGTTATATAATCTCAAAAACAAACAAACAAATGAACAAAAAACAATTAATCTGAATTTAAGCTATCTTAATTTAAAATAAAGGAATTGGTCTTGATGGCTTTTAAGTTTTATTTTGTTCTAGCATTCTGTGAATAGAACAAAGTCAGCAGCTTTATAACTATTGTTATCCTCCCTATGCTCTGCATTCCCCATCTTAGTCTGAAGCCTACCCATCAGTATGACTGAACCTCAATAGTGTTTGTCTGTCAATGACATTAATAAGGCATCGAGGCACCAAATGTGCCACTATATTTATCCCTACTCTATCTTGAAATCCACTTATCCAGTCACAATCAACACTATACTAATGAATCATATTATCAAAACAAAACCTAGATAGAATAAATAACTACTTTCTCTGCTTGTATCTCCTTCATAAAATTATCTGATTTGCTTTGTGTATATATTTCTCCAAGAAATAGCTTGCAAATTGAGTTTTTTTTTTTCCTTTTTGCTTAAGAAATGAAAGAAATAAGAAAGCATAAATAAGAAAGCATAAAAGAAAATTCCACAAGGAGACAGTAGTCAAGAGTTTTCTAATGTCACTGTCATGCTCAATTTGAATAGGCGGGGAGATGTCTTCTTGGCACTCAGATCTGGTAAAATTGAGGAAAGTCGAGTGTTGTGATCTGGTCTACATATACTTAGTATATAATGGAAATAAAACCTGGTCTAAAATATATATGGGAGCAGAAACCATTTTAATACTCTGTAACTTTAGTGTATAAGTATTACATTATTGTAAAAAGGATAAGCTATGGACTTGATTTCAAAACATAACATTTTTCAATTGATTTATGCACTTTAGATGCTCAAAAATGTTTAAAATATAATTTGACTGAAAATAGCATTATACCACTTTTCAATGGCATGTCTATTGTGAAAAAATTATATAGACCTATAATATAAAGAATCCTCAAATAAATAATTTACATTAGGGCTATCATATTTAGCAAACAAAAATCTGGGACACCAAGTTAAATTTGAATTTCAGGTAAACAATATATAATTTTAGTGTAAATATATATCGTGTATTGTTTTGAATATTCATATAGTAAATATTGTTCATTGTTTATAATGGATTCAGATATAACTAGGTGTCCTGTATTATATCTTGTTATATGTTTAGATATTTTTTTTTATTTTACTTTTACAGATTTATGTATATAAAATATGGCTAGTTATTCATTAGCTTTGACACTGTAATTACAGTAAACATACTGTAGAAAATATGTTACTTGGTGTGAAACATAAGAAATTAGATGAACAAAGACACTTTGTTGTTTTGATAAAGGAAATTGTAAACAATGTTGTACAAAACTGGGCAATTCCAATTTGTTGTCTCTAACGTAAAGTGTACTATGGATAATTTTTGAATAATTATTATTTAAGTGTATATTCAATGGCTGTTGATAGTACCTGGCTCTTAAAGAATGTTCAGACTGAAGATGGCAGGATAGGTATCTGCATAACTAGAATTTTGACCATCAATATTCATATCAAGAAATAGTCTCTTACACTGTAAGTTAAAATGGAAATAAAGGGAGCTATTTAGAGAAATTCAAAATTAGTGGGGATATAGAAAAATCTGAAAGACATTGAGAGTTATGTCTTATAAAGGTGGTTTTGGAATGGGCTCTTTTCAAAGTGACTCACTAGATGTTTTTCTTCATCTCAATGTTTTTCAAGACCTTATTAGATTCTTTGAATATGTTTTGTCCTGAGATGTTTTTTGAGCATTAATTTTTTATTTATTTACTTATTTTTTATTTCAAAGTCAGAAGAATTTAAAGGGCCACTGCAATAAAAATCTGCTTTTCTTGTTTTCACCCTTGCCGTTTCCCACCCCAATCCTCTATATTCATGGCAGCCATAATAATGTTTGAAATATGGTCTTGTCAATACATTATTTGAAAGTTCCTCAAAGCTTTCCTTTGTTCTTAGGATAAAATCCAAACATTTAACATGGCTTGAATCAACTGGCTCGATCTGCCTCTTTAAACTCATCCCACATACCTCTCCTACTCTTCACTATTATCCACTCATACTAGACAACTCTCTGGAGATGCCAAACGAACCAGGAAGCAGGCTAAATAGTATCAGTTCTCCTTATATGTTTCAGATTGATCCTAGAATCTCATGTTGGAGTGATTTTAGCAATCAGGATTATGGCATAGGTAATGGACAGGAATCTATCTAAGAATATACATGAGAATGCTCTTTATCTTAGCTTTTATCCTGACAGAATATCTGTGCAATGACTTCCTTTATTCCTAAATGCATTTATGTCAATCCTTTATTCAGATATAGTGCGTGTGGGTGTCTATATATATATATATGTGACATATATGTAATGACATATATCCATTTGATACATATGATTATATATATATATATATATTTCATACTTCTGATATATATCTATATTTGATACATTTGATATATATATATATATATATATATATATATATATATATATGATACATATTTGATATAAAAACTCAAGCATTCTCATTGTAGGTTCAATCTCTGTATACCTTCCCAAGTTGGGTGTTCCCTCTCAGCATGATAGTCAAGATGTTCTTCTTTAATTTAGAACTTGCTGGATACACAATTATTTTCCTGAATTGCATGATTAATTTCACTATAAAATTTTCCAAATGGATGTTGAATGAATAGATCTCAGGGTAGTCTGCCAGAATTTCACACATCTTTGTATTTATGCACTTATTAGTTATTTATTTTTCTTTTATGTAGAGGGGAAAAATACAATGTTTATTTTATTTCTGTTACTCAAACCAAACTGTATTCCCTGAGTTGTTATTTTTATACTTCAAATCATAACATTTCTGTAGTTATTTACATTAAAATTTTCATCACTTCATTGAAAAGGTTCAAAAATTTTTCCTGGGCAAAAATATGAACTTATGAAATCAATGATAATTAAATATTATCATTAAGGTACATATGCATAGTGTTTAAAAGTTTGGGAAGGTTATTCTCTGTCCTAAAACTCTCTAATGTTTTCAGAGAAATGTAGTTACTGTGAGTTCATAGGTTTATTTACAAGGTAACAAAATGACAAATAAACCTAATATAAAATAAGAGCTTTGAAGGTAGAATTTGAGGGTCATGGGATTTATGCTTCATTAGCATAAATGACAAAGCCTGTCTATTTTCAATGATAATACACTCTGTAAAAATCATCTAAACTTTGTAAACAGGTTTGCTAGAGAAACATTGTTGTTCTTGGCCGGGGAAGGTAACACTAGACTATGGATACAAATTAACCTCCAAAGTCAGTGACTTAAAACAAAAGCTTTCTCCTGGTTTGACTTGCTTCCTCAGTCTTATAGCAATATCAGCAGGAACACTTGACTTCCAAGATAGCTAGGGGAGGGATAGCTAGCTGTACATATATTTTAAGACAGGGAAAACTATTAAACTTATAATATTCAATGTATACTGATAATAAAAGATGAATGCAAGTCATGTATATACATTTTTTGGCACCCCCAGTTTGTGTGTGTGTGTGTGTGTGTGTGTATTATATATATATATTATCTTCTAAACTTATTTTAATTACTTGCAATAGCCTTCTGAGGTAGCACTGTTGTTATTATTCCCATTCTACACACTAGAACCAAATAATCAGAAAAGTTAGGTATTTTCACAATGTCACATAATTAATGTGTGTTGAAGTCACGGGCATGGCAGTGTCATCTAACCAGTACTCATTCCATAATATCAAAAATATCTCCTGATAACACCTGTAAAATAAGAAGTGTGAATTCAATGTCTGATCCATCCATTCCTCTTGTATCTTTTCTTTAGCTCAATTTTCTACCTCAATACTTTTCTGGTGCAAAATCCTAGAAACCTTTTTTTTCCCCCAGTAGACCAATTTACAGTGATTTCCAGTAGCTTGTACATATATTTATACAGATAGTTGGAGACCTAGATGACCAAATTAAATATATATATATATATATATATATATATATATATATATATATATATATGAATGGAATATCCTTTACTGCTCAACTCCTTTCCCTTAGCCAATCCATAAGATTCATGCTGGTGAAATACAACTTTTTGTCTATTGACTGAGGAAGATACTTGTGTTACCTTAATTATTGCATTGCTTGTAAGTTAAAGTAATTTAAAGAGGGCCAGCCTTCCAGTCATGTCATTGCAGAGGGCCATATTAGTGGTGCTGTAAGTGTGGCACATAAGAGTGTAGCAGATATTAGAAACAGACTGCTGCTTGTTCTCGGCATATTAATAATTCTTGGATGTCTGCTTTTTAATTTCCCGTACATTTTCAAAGATCGACATTTTTATTCCCTTAACAGTATTCGTTCATCACATTTTTCATGTCTTTTTCAATAACTTGACCTTTGTGTCTGTCTTTTGAATGTGGGGTTAGAATTGTTCTTGCCTGACCCTTTAATTGTATTGGCAATCAGTGCTTTTACTGTATGATTTATTTAGCTATTGTTTAGCCTGAACCAGAGTGGACTCAGTTTAGGGAAAAACAACAACAACAAAAGCAACTTAGTACAAAATGAACCTTGTCATTTTAATCTCTCTGCGAACAGTTTTATTATCTGCTATTTCATTTTGTGGTTAGTGCCAGTAAACCTTATTTTGTGTTCAGAGGGCCTTTGCTTATCCCTTCCATATCAGATGTGAGCTATGATGTTCTGGCCCTCATTCTTTATTTTTTTCTTCAAGCTTTTCTCATGCCATCCTTCTTCTTTTTCATATCCTCCCTGATTTTGCCTTTCGAAAATAAATAGCTTGCCCAGGATTGTGCTACCCAAGAAAATATCCATCTCCAAGTGATTTAAGAAAGAATATATATTATTTCCATGACATTTCTATTAGGACTGCAGTCATTTTCTTATGAGGAAAATCGTCATGTCTGTGATCAGGAAAGTACTCCCCTTTTTCATTTGTGTTCTGAGTTTTTTGTTTTGTTTGGTTTGGTTTTGTTTGGTTTTGTTTCTCCTATAAACTTATACACTCAAGTTCATAGGACTGGAAATGTGTTCAGCCCCTTACAGTTTGGAAAGCACTTCCACTTAGTTTAACATATGTAATCCCCATAATGACACTTTCAGGTTGGCAAGAATATGCTGCTATTCTTGTTTTATAGATGAGAAAACACACTCAGTGAGTTAAATAAATTATCTAGGGTCATATAAAATGCAAATGGCAGAGCAGAAATTATCTTATGACTACAAATCCAGACCGCCCTCCCCTCCCCTTTTTTTTCATGCTGCATCAACAGATTATAATGGCTGAAATGATTTGCCATGTTGAATTAAAAACAGATATTTCTGGAATCTAGCTTCATATCAGAATAAAATAATTCATTATTTCAATCCAAAACAACTTTTCAACAATAATATGGAAAGTGAAAATACATTATTGAACGGTGTTATGAATCCTTACTCCAGTTCCCCTGCAGAGGCAAGCGGGGCTCAAAAATATCTCCTGTTTCTATTTTGCCATTTCTTACCCAGACTTATTACCTTTCATTGTCTGGTAATTTTAGAGGCTGTAGTATGTGCATGAAAAATGTTTATGGAATATAAGCCTTTATAATGTCATTTTATGGGTAGCATCCTTGGGAGATAGTTAACTACTATCGGTTATTAGAATTATAGTATTGCATTTAAGAGTTTAAAGTGTTGTGGGAGCATCCCTAATTCAAAGTCTGCTTTATTATGTTTTAAAATAGTCCACTAATCTAAACTATGAACTATGGATCCTGTAATGAAAATACAATGAATATTCAGTGTAGTATTTAATTTGTAAAGTTAATTGCTCCATATTTACACCTTTCTTTTATGACTCTTTATTATGAAACTGTGTATATCAATGTTGGGGACAACTGCAAGATCATATCATAAATTCCAGTGCACAGTATCTGAATGCATATTTTAAAAGATGAAATTTATTAGATCTCAGTAAAATACATTAAATGATACAATTATTACTTTTATGATACAATTATTATTGTTGGAGCTTTAAATAAATGGAATTTAAATTGTTACAAAAGACTATAATTTTCTCAATAGAGAGGAGGAAAAGAGAATTGAAAGTTAATGAAAAATAGAAAATATACCTCCATGCAAAGAGTTTATAGCTGTTGTTTGCCTGGGTGAGTATTTAGTAAAATAACTTCAGCTCTCTCTTTACCAAACAAATTAATAAACATTTATTGGACATCTACTATGATGTGCCAGGTTCCAAGGATACAGACAAAAAAAGTATGCTCCTCACCATTTAAAAAACCCTCATTTGGATACAACATGCTCTGTGTAAAGAATGAGATGTGTAAAATATATTGTGGGGACACCAATAGAGTACAGGTTTCGTTCTGATTACATTAGCAGTGGCTTGAGGTATTTTGTGGGAAAAAATATAGAGACAAGGTGCCAAGTTAATTGAAGCTAAAGGATGAGTGGGAAGGACAAGCCTGATAAAATGGAAAGAAAATTAGATTTAGGTATCCTAATGCCTGTACCAATTCATCTTTTCCCCATAATAATATTAACTCTTTTGTCACAAAAAGTATTTTTAGTATACTCAAAAATAAAAAAAAATAAAAAATCAGGGTACAAGATTTAGATATTTGCAGGTCTTGGATGAATATATCTGTAATTATCCTGATATTCAACAACTCATCAGGGAAACAACGGAATCCTTTAAGAAGCTCGGTTCTAACTTCAGCAGAAGGGGATGTGGGAACTGGGGAATGAGTTTCTCTTTGGTTTTTCATTTTTTGCTATTGATGCTGTTGAAGTCCAGTTAAATTATTGCAGGAGATTACAATTATTAGTTTACCATTCACGCTGGTTCAAGTTTTTGTTGCTGAGTCATCATTTCCAAGGAAAATACTTCAATGTGAGTTTCCAGGGTTGGGAACTACCATTGCATTTTTTGTTTTGTTTTGTTTTGTTTCGTAGTTGAATACATAGCCCCATGTCTTACAAGGCAAATCTTAGAATATGTTTGTGGCAGTATAATATATAACGAAAAGGACGGGTGGTGGGGAACTTTGTATAACAGTGTGTACAAAATGCTGTCTGTTAAATATTTGATTATTTATTTGCTCGGATCTTTACCACAGCAGTCAGGCAGGAAGAGGATGTTTGCCTGTAATAATCCTGAGGGGATTCTTCCATTGGAGATCTAATGAAGATAACAAAATGATCATTTGAGAATGATAACCCATATAATTCATTGAGATCAAAGTGAGTAGTATATAGATTTTAATTATATTTAACAAGCAAAAGTGCATGAAGAAGGTTTAGGAGACTGTTCAATATGATTCTAGTATTAGGATCCCTATTCATTTAAGGAACTGGTGGAAGATGTCCTCTGGTTTTGTCCCTTCCAGACACCGTCCTGTGTTCGATGTCAGTATTATCCCATTCCTATCTACAATGAACTTTAAATATGTTATATATTTTTTATTAACTGTATCACATAAACCTCAAATTGCTTAACTTAATATGGAGTAATGAATGTGCTGGTGCTTGCTCACAAGCCCAGGAACTAGTCGTCTTTCTCAGTTTACATGCAACTCTCTGCCTTTGTATGGTTTTCATCTCCAGTGTGTTGCCTGAAACTCCATTTGGTAACATTTGATTGTAGTCTAAACTGACCATGGCTTGCCCCTCATCCTCCATACACAAGTTGTAACACCATGACACTTTCATGGGTGTCACCATTAAACATGGACTTGGTATTAGAATCTCGTAATTTTTCTTTCCATCCATTTCATGCCCAATGTTTGGTGAGCACCAAAGAAATCGATGAGCATTGGACCTGGTTTACACCATGATCCAGAACTGTGCAAAACAGTAGCAGATTCTTGACAGACATGAATGAAGTGAGAATGCGTTCACCCAACTCTAATTATCCGTCATTTGTTCATGAACTTAATTTTAAAAATAGAGAAAAGAGAGACTCAGACCCAGTGATATCTTTTGCACAAGAGTCACAGTAGTTACTTTGCTGGCCTAGTGACTTGAACCTTATTCATTGCCCTGGGTTCTTCCTTTCCCTATAATAATTTATATGCTCAAATAACTCATCTTAATTATCACAGCCTTTTTCTTTCCCCCAAGAAAATCTATTTTTATCTCATAGTTGTTTACATAAATTTTTGCAAGGAATGTGTGTATTTCTTGATACTCTTTGGTTGCTTTAGCTTCACTCTCAAAAACTTCTGTCATATACATCTTATATCTAATTATTTGGTAATCTTTTTCTTTTTCCTTCCATGGAAAAATCCATTAATCTGTCTCTTATTCTTATCCCAATACTGATGCTGCTGCTTTATCAATCCCATATACTTTCTGTCATTGTACACATTTTTTAAAAAAGTTTACATTACTGTATTCACAAGACAAAAATTCCAAACAGTGTAGAAATAAAAACAAAACATTCTAGTCTCCCTCTTCTCTCTTCCCAAGTCTCACTCTCTGTCCCAGAACTAACCATTTTCGACAGTTTGGAATATGTTTTTCCAAGCATCTTTCTGTGCATTTACATATATAAATATGCATACCACATAGAATAGACACAGATATGTTAATTTACATAAACATATGTATTTTTCTGTGATGTACTTTATTCATTTAGCCATATGTCTGGTAGGTGATTATATGATAATACATAAATTTCTATCTCATACTTTTTCACAACTTCAATATATTCTGTAATAGAGAAAAATGGGGCATTTCTTTTTTTCTTTTCTTCTTTTTTTTTTTTTAGTATTTGTATGAATTTTATTTTCACAATGCTATACATTTTTTCATGTTTATAAAATTGTGGATATCACTGATACTATATTTTTTTTATTTTATTTTATTAGTTTCAGGTGCACAAGACAAAGCAATACTTAGACGTTTATCATTTATATTCCTCACACTGTGTACACCCCCCTCCCCCATCCACTATCCCTCTGACATCGCACAGAGCCATTACATTTCCACTGTCTCTATTCCTAATGCTGTACTCCGCTTCCTGTAACCATATACATATATATACACACATATATATATACACACACACACACACATATATATATATATATACATATACATACACATCTATATATATATATATATATATATATATATATATATATATATAATTATAGTTGGCATTCATTATTGTTCATCTTCAGGTGTACAGTTCAGAGATCAGGCATCTACATCATCCTCGAGGTGGTCTCCTAAATGGACACGTGTCCATCGGATACTCTACAAAATCTTTTCATTATTGATTACGCTCCCCAAATTAATTTTCAAAACCCTGTGGCCATCTTGTGGATACCGACTATTTTCTAAACCCCTCACCTTCCCCCTTATCCCCCCCCGCCCCCGCCCATCTAGCAACCCTCAGTTTTTGAAATGGGACATTTTTTTAAAATCACTTTCTATCTTGGGAGTTTTAGTCAGCTTCACTTCTTTTTTTTTTTTTTTTTCCATTCAAATGGTATAGCAATGAAGATTCTTTGTTGGCATATGTTGATATGATATTATACGATATAAAATTATACACCATAGAATTAGGATAGAATATAAAATTACATGACAATATCTCAAGATTAAATTCCTACAGTTAGAATTGTTGTGTTGAAATATTCTCCAATCCTAATTTTGATTGGCACTGCCAATTGCCTTCCAAATAGACTTTACCAATTTACACACCCACCACAGGTTTCACCATTTGATATAATTAATCTATTTAATTAATATAAGTATTGTCAACCTTATGAGTGAAAAATTATATCTTATTATTTTAATTTTTCTTGTTACTGAAATTGAGTTATTTTCATCTGTTTTTGTACATTTTCATCTGTTTTTGTACATTTATCAGGCTATGAATTCCCTGATAATACCTTATGTTCATTTTTTGTCAATTGAGTTATTTTATTAATTTGAAATAGTTTGCACATTCCAGATATTCATAATTTGTATAATTCACAAATTTAGTGGTGTCTCCCAAGGTAACGTGGTGTATATTTGTTGCTTATTTTTATATTTCTTCTTTGTACATATAGATATTAATCTCCATTAGTTCAGGGTCCTTGTTTTATATATTTTCTGTCATGCTCAGTACCCAATGTATACACAATAAATTGTACTTAATATTGATTGTCGGTTGAAAAGTAGATACTGCAGTGTCAAAATGAAGACAGAGGTCAACAGTAAAGCACTGCTGGCTAAATGACAGGAGTGATACAGTTAGCTCTGGGTTATGTGGATCATCTTGGTTATCAGCAGAGTTATCTGTCAAATATATAAGACCAGAGAATGAAAGAGGCCTGTAAACGCAGATATATGACCACTGATTTTGGTCTGTTCAGGCATTCACTTAATGGGTTCATCATTTCACACATTCACTCATCAAGTAATGTGTTTATCTTTGCTTATTTGTTTAGCTTTTTCCATAATATTCCACATGGAAAGGTATGTTAAGCCAGAATATTAAAAAAAAAAAAAAAAAAAAAAAACAGGAAAAAAACTGGCGGGAAGTCATGTCCTAAATGTTACTCCATAGGCTGCATGCAAAAGCCAACTAAAACAATTGGACACATTCCATTGGTCAAATCATTAATTTTGTATAGTTGTTTTTCGTAAATTTTATCTTTAATAAAAGCTCTTTCCCATATATATTTATAAGCAAAGAAATTATACAGATTTTGTATTTAGATGTAAACATGTTTAAGTGAACAGAATACTAGTTTTCTCAGAAATAAATAATATATTCAGGATTCAAGCAAAATGTTGTAGCCCCTTTTCATATTTCACCATTTTTCTCAGTCCCAGTTAGCAATTTACTTCACTTCTGAAAACCTTTATTCACTTATTTGGTAGTTTCTGAGGTAAAAAGCAATGTGTTCCACCTCTAGTTAAAGAGGCGTGGTTTGTATTCATGATTTGGAAGAATATGGTTTTCTCTAAATGATGTTTTAGAAGCTTTTGAGAAAATTTTCATCGGTTTTATAATTCAGGTTATTGGGGGGGGGGGGAATGTGCTTCTCATTCATCCTGTACATATAATCCTAAGGCAACAATTTTTTATTTATTTTGCTTTTTTTGGAGGGGGTTGGGAAATGAATGGAAGTAAAGTTTTATCTCAAAGCTATCCTTGGTGGTGTGTGTGTGTGTGTGTGTGTGTTTGACTCTGGTTTTGGCTATATATATGTTATAGCCATATATATGTTATGTAAAGCTATATATATGTTATGCAATTAAGTTCAAAGTTAAGTTCTCTTAATTAAAATCTTTAGAGACATTCTCAAATATCAAGATACTAAAATGGTCATTTTTCAATAGTAACAATAAATAAATAACAATAAATATTTTTTGCATATCTCTACTGAATGGGAAATTTTATCAGTAGGAAAAATTAATGGTCCAACCCAAACTGCTCTGGGGGGGTTATTCTTAATTGAAATGGGCCACTCTAATCATACCACCAAAGGTCTGCCAAAATTATTAAAAAATAAAGAGTTTATGAATTTAACATAAATGTAGGAAGAATATACAGCTTGTATATCTATCTATCTATCTGCATTTTTATTTATTTCATATATACTCAATTTAATATTCATAATTACTATATAATTAATGTACAGCCAGAATTGCTGAAATATTATAAGAGAATAATTAAAATATGTAGAAGGAACAGTAGGTTGAGATTAAGAGAACTTTGGTTGTAGTGTCTATTACTACGAGCTACTTGGGTAAAGTAAAAGAATGTCAGTCATCTTTTCTAGACAAGGTTTTTTGCATCCATAAAATAAGAGGCTTCAACTTGGCAATATTCTAAATTCCCTTCTAGCTGTTAAATTCTATAAAGGAGTGTAATTTTACTATTTTAAATGATTACAAAGGTTTATAGTTTTTATAGCTTTGCTTTTATGACATCTTATTGGTCATATTTGTGATTTATTCAATGTAAAGTCCTGCTCAGGAATACGGCTCCCCAATTATAACATTGTTTCTATGAAAGGAGAACAATATGTTTTAAAATGAGCCTTTTTTGATAGAATTTATATGAGCACATTATATCAGAAATGGCGACTGTTATATGTATTTCAGTTTCTCTCAGACCTACTTCTCCCAATAGGGTTATTTGTTTCCTGAATATTCTTTATCTTGAGACTGCATGGAAAAAAAAAAAAAAAGTGTATTGCTTTTGGGGAATAATTATGTTTAATGATTTGAACCCAAGTTCTGTAATCTCTTTGCGATCGATATTAAAGAATTAAATTATTGGTACCCTTTTCAATTTCCTTTGGCACAAATGTTTAAATGAAACAGTATACAGCATAAATTCTGTATTACTTTCTGCTATGCTAATCCAAGAACTGTAGCACATGTGGCTAATTTTACTTTAGCTTGCATAATTTTTATAGTCTTTCTTTCAGAACTTCAGTGGTTTTTTAATGTAGCTTGAGTGTGCATGTGAATATTCATAAAATAACTATATGTTTAATGGGTACTGAGTTTATGTTTGGGATGATGAAAATTTCTAGAAGTGGATACTGGTGATTGTTGCACAACATTGTGAATGTATTCCTAATGTGACTGTACATTAAATGTAAGTTTAAAATTGGTTAAAATAGTAACTTTTATGTTAGTATATTTTACTAAGATAAAATAAGTATAGCAAGACCATTATATTAATTATTTCTGGAATTATAGTGGTAAATTCAAAGGAAAACACTTCCCCAAAGAGAAAGAATCAGAAAATACATTTATTAGGTTGGTGCAAAAGTAATTGCGGTTTTTGCAATCATTTTTAATCTTTTAAACCGCAGTTACTTTTGCACCATCCTAATAATATCTGAGGCTAACTTTTTCTATGGTGGATTCTAGATACCTATCTATCCCCAAGCAAGTCTGCTATAATAATAATTTGAAATTACGATCTCTGTCTCAAGGGTGTGATGACCTCTAAGGGCCTATTAATTCCATATCCATATACATGTTGATAGTTCTTTCCTTATAACCAGAATATTCACCTCTGTCATTTTGATGACATGGATGTGAATGGAATACATAATTACAGTCACTAGAATAAGAACAGAACAGCTCAGAGAGAGTACTGGCATCCGCACAGCTTTCTCTTTTGAGGTACTATGTTTTATGCAGTTTTCTTTTGTTTATCAATGGCTAATTATCACCCTATTCTCAGGAGTAAGAAAAGCCATATATAAATGACAGGGTGCAAAGCAATAGCCAAAATACTGTTCATGTGGCAAATTCTAAATTTCAATATGAAAGTCAATTAGATATTGGGAGAAATGTCAAAATCATAAACAGATTTTATCCTCATTAAAACCAAAACATAGTTTAGAAGTTAATAGTTTAGGCTGTCATCCTCCTTTATGGTGGTATGGAAAAGGATGATCCTATCCAAGAAAACAGGCTTTACACTTTTGTTTAACTCCTGTAGCACTTAACACAGTACATTCTCATGGTATCTATGTCTCTAAATATGTTGTTGTTGAGACTAATTGGCACAGAGCTAGACCAACTTGGAACAACACTGATCAATTTTTATGGCATCATTTCACCACTGTCTTTCTAGCTTCATTTAGTCTTCATCCTGCATCAAATATCTAAGTCTGTTTGGTGTTAGATCCAATAAAACAACAAACATTTACATATATATATATATATGTTCTTCTTATTCACCAGCAGCTTTTTTTGTAATTGGAAGATTTGTGTTTAAAACCAGACTCAGGGAACAGTTTCAAATTAAACTTCTATTTTCTATGAAAGATAGAAGATTATGGTAGTGGCAAATCTCATTAGTTTAAATTTTTTCAGGAAGTATTCAGGATACAGAAGCAATGTAATGGGCTACTCTTGGCCAGGAAAGAAAAAAAAATAACTGATAGATTACAATGGGGCAGACACAGTGGGAGAAACTTCTAGAAGAAATGCATGGATGATAGACAGAGGGTAACAGAGACTAAAGAGAACAATGATGCAAGTCAGAAGTCTGAGTTGAGTGGTGGAGAACAGGAGATTTTCATTGGCTAATTATTAAATGTTTTAAGTGTTATAACTCTATTCATTTATAATTGCCGGGTAATTATAATTATATGTTTAAAAAAAAAAAAAAAAAACTTACAATTTACCACAACATACATAAAAGTTGATACTTGTAGCCTTTATAGGTAATATTTAAAAAAACCCTAAGATCAAAATAGATTAGTTACCATGTATGAAGAGTACTGTGATATGAATCTTAAGAAAACAAAGAAACTATAAAAATGGAGGAAAAAGGTATAATTAGAAAAAACTTAAAAGAGATTGAAAAGCATTCCAAAAAGATAATATGTATGTAGGTTTAATAGTAAACTACATGGTAAGGAAAATGATAGATCTCCGAAACATGTTGGAAGACATTGATTTCAACATCCTTGACACATTTTCTAACTCTGGTTATTAATTAACTAGTGACGTTTTTGACTTTTATTGTGGCAGCATGATTCGCTATAGCTTTTAGATTATATTCTATGTGATTAATCTGGGACAGGGGATGGGAGGAAATCTTTGCTAAGTTAATATGAAAATATAAAGAAATAAAAATTCCATAAAAGACTCAGTTCTTTTGTGGAATTCAAATAGGAACTGGTAGTTCATGATGTGAGAAAGCTGTGAGTGTGACAGTTCAACTCAGTTAAGAAATCCACTGTGAAAATTTTTGGTTTTATTCCTGTAACTTTGCTTAAGAGATTTTCTGTTCCTTTATGCTAGTGATTTAGTATTGTTTTTCCCAACAGTTAAATTCTTTCTGCTTTTGCCTTGAGCACTGAGAAAATCGATATAGTAGGCTCTCTCTGTCCAGTCCTAAACACCTGTAGTTTCCTGTATGTGATGGTCTGAGATCCCGCAGATGCTACTTAATCCCATAGCCACACTGAGACCCATTTGTCCAATATAACGTTTTCCACAGCAGCAGGGAACATTAAGCCACTGCTGTGGATGGTAGCATACTGCCTTTGGTTAGCTATAGGGTACAAGCAACTTTGGATGAGATTAGAATATCATTTTTGTTTTTGCGGCTGCATTTTAGGATGGTATTGAGCAAATTTATGAATATCTTGACATGGGATGGGATTGCTCTTCTCTTGCGTATTTTTTTTTTTTCTCCTTAGTTTGTTAGTGGCTTCCCTCTTGGTGGGAACAGAGGAGTTAATCAAATAGCTGGCTGGGAATCTGTTCTCTGCAAGGGTCACATGAAGGATATGGATTGTCTATGGAAGAAAGAGGATTTGGCCATAGCCTTGCTTTTATATATTAACCTTAGATTCAATTCTCTCAGTTGGAAGTCTAATTCTCAAAATGGTTGGTTAAACAAACCCTAGTTACATTTACAGTTAAATGCTGCAGATATCAACCTCACAAGATTTGCAGAAAGTGGAAATGATAGAGGCAGGATATTTGGAATCTGTTTATAAGGCAAGAATCTTGCTCAGAACAGGTATTTAGAGTAGAAACAAAACTACATACATGATTTCAAATATTTTTTATTGCATTTCATACACAATTATAAAGTGTTCCAAGCACTGGGGGCAATATCATGGTGCTCGATTTGTGCATTCGTGGAACACACATGATCCCTTAATTTAAAAATTTATTTTAGAAAGTGAGACCAAGCAGCTACTTTAAAGTATTATAAAGAAGTGCTGGTGGCATAACCTAGTCTGCAGGTGGGGTGGGGGTTCAGGGAAAGCTTACTATAAGAAATGATGTTTAAATTGGGAGATGTGCAGATGTTGGGAAATTTCCGGTAGCTTACCACATTTATTTGGTGGTTTCTCACCATCTATCTCACATGGTCTTCTTTTTCTGTTTTTTGTTCTTACTACAAATGGCTTTTGTAATTGGAAGGTAAAAATGCCACTGCACATGAATATATTAGGAAACTATGAATCTTGCTTTTCCAAAGACGTTTGAAAGCCATGGGTCATAGTAATTTTGACCAAAAAAAAAACACGTCTCTTAAGAATGTAGCTTAGAGACTTTTGAACATCGTGTTTCTTTTTTTTTTTTTTTTTCTTTTTTAGTGAGGAAAAAAGAGTTATTTATTCTAGATGCCTGCAGCTAGGGAAGATGGCAGACTCATGTTTAAAAAAAACACCTTTGGAGGTTGTTACATACACTAACTCATTTAATTTGCCAACCAATTTATTAGATAGGTAGTGTTGTCATAGATAAGAAACATGATGACCAAGATCCTCATAAAATACTTGTTCTTAATTGACAATTATTACAGCTTCTGCCCTCCCTTTTCTACTGCATGCAACCTTGTTTGAGAACTGAGGTATAATTATCTCACCCCAGTCACATGTTTGCTGTCCTTAAAAGCCAGTTTCTAAAATTCCAATGAGCCACCCACCAGGAGAGGTCTGTTAAAAGCATCAGCTCTTCTATCAAGGAACTTGTTTATTTATTTATTTTAATCCGAATCACCTCACTCCTAATAAAGAAGTGAATGCAGTTTACTTTTGCAGTTACCAACAAACAGATAGATACTAATTTCAAGAAGAGCATTAATGATTTACTGACCTTTACCTCCTTTCTGAATTGAATATAACTTTTACCTTTGTCTCCTTTGATCCATCAAATCAAGCAAAAAAGGAAGTTGTGTTTAAAATTTGATTTTCATCATTTATTCTTACCAATTTCACAAAAAAAGTTAGGAAAATGGCATTTGGTTATGTTACTATGACTAAGGAATCTAGAGGAGTCTGGATGAAGATTCTTAAATCAGAAAGTAATAGGGACCTAGAATCCCATTCTCTTATCAGAGACCCTTGTTGCTCTTTTCTTCCAGTCACTTACTATGGGCTACCTCTAAACCTTCAAAATATGTCAAATCATTTCCATAGTGTATTATAATTTATTTTAAAAAATAATTTATTTTTAGAGCAGTTTAGTGTTTACAGCAAAATTAAGAGGGAGATACAGAGATTTCCCATAAACTCCCTGCTCTCACACAAGCAAATCCTCCCCCACCGTGTTTCCCAGAAAATGAGACCTGGTCTTATATTAAGGTTTGCTCCAAAAGATGCACTAGAGCTTATGTTCAGGGGGTGTCATCCTGAAAAATCATGCTAGGGCTTATTTTCCGGTTAGATCTTATTTTTAGGGAAACATAGTATTATCAGTTCCCCACCAGAAAGGAATATTTGTTAACAACTGATGAACCTACTTTGACACATCATCACCACGCAAAATCTGTATTTTACATTAGGGTTCACTCTTGGTGCTATATATTGCTCTTTTTTTTTTTTTTTTAATTGATCATTGTTTGTGTTTTGAACAATGGAGATTACCTGTATCCACCATTGCATGAACATACAGAATAATTTCACTGCTTTAAACAATCTTCTGTGCTCCACCTATTCATCTCTTCCTTTCCCTTCCCCCTGGCAACCACTGAACTTTTTACTATTTCCAAAGTTTTTCATTGGAATTATACAAAATGTAGTCTTTTCAGACTGGCTTTTTCATTTAGTTTAATGCATTTAAGTTTTCTCCATGTCTGTTTTATGTCTCGATAGTTCATTTATTTTTTGTGCTAAATAAAATTCTATTGTCTAGATGTACCATATGTACTTATCCATTCATGTATTGAAGAACATCTTGGCTGCTTCCAAGTTTTTGCAGATATGAATAAAATTATTACAAACATCTGTGAGCAAGTGTTTGTGTGGACATAAGTTTTCAACTCACTTGGGTCAACACCAAGGAGAGTAATTGCTGGATCGTATGGTAAAAGGATGTTTCGTTTTGTAAGAAATTGCCAAACTGTCTTTGAAAGTATCTGTACTGGTTTGCATTACCTACAGCAACAAATGAGAGTTCCTAAGGATTGTTCCATATTCTCAGGGGCATTTGGTTTTGTCAGTGTTTTGGATTTTGGCCATTCTAAGAGGTGTTCCATGGTATCTCATTGTTTTAATTTGAGATTCCTCAATGACATGTGATGTTTAACAATTCCTTAATGTCATCTGGTTACTTGCTACCTGTGTATTTTCTTTGATGAGAAAGTATACAGATATTCTCAAGTCTTTTGACCATTTTTTTTAAAGTGGATTGTCTGTTTTCTTGTTTTTGAATTTGAAGAGTAATTTGTAAAAATTGAATAACAGTCCTTTATCAGATACATCTTTTGTAAATATTTTCTCTCAGTTTGTGGCTTTCATTCTCTTCATATTATCTTTGATGGAGCAGAATTTATTTTTTAATTCTAGTGAAGTACAGCTTATTAATTATTTATTTCATGAATCATGGTGTTATACTTAAAAAGGCATTGTCCTACCTAAGGTAATCTAGATTTTCTCCTCTGTTGTCTTCTAGTTTTAATATTTTATGTTTAGATGTATGATTCATATGAGTCAATTTTTATGATGATTTTAAAGTTTATAACTTGATTCATATTTTTTCATGTGGATGTCCAATTGTTCCAGTACCATTTGTTGAAAATACTATTTTTGCTTTATTGTATTGTTTTTGCTCCTTTTTTTTTCAAAGATTAGCTGACTATATTTATGTGGGTCTATTTCTGGACTCTTATAATTTATATTTGAATGTCTGTTCCCCTTATGTGTTGTGAGATTTATAAAGACCTGTACCATGCATTAAACCTCTGTATGCCTGAGACCCAAATATAGGAATGGGACAAATATTTTCAATTTCCTTATAAAATAAAAAATAAATTGTTTATTACTCCATAAAAAATATAAACAATATAAAGTTAAGTTAAATGTGTTTTCTTAATGCTCTAGATCATTCCAAACTACCTGATCCTATAATACTCCTGGGACACCTTTAAACTTCTGGTTTCCCAGTCAAGACCCAAAACTCGTCAAGGAGGGGTCCTTGGAATCCATATTCTCAATAAAAATCACAAGTGATTTTTATGTTCAGCTACAGTTAGGTAGCATTGACATGTGTGAAAAGTAATTTCTAAGTTTTACATATCTAACATTGAATGTAAATGCATACTACATTTATTCAGTTTGTTAATTCATTTACTTAGCAAATGTATACTAAACTCTGAGTACATCAGGTACTATGTCTGGGGAGGAAAGGCATATTACAGTGACAGGTAAAATATTACAGTAAATTAGCAAAATACAGAGGGTGCCAAGAAAATGTATACACATTTTAAGAAAGGAAAAAACTGTATTAATTGTAATACTCAATATATGCCAATAACAAAAGATGAATATGTCACATTTGACTTCTGCAATTACAAGAGGTGCTCAAAGTGGTTACCATCAGTGTCCAAACACTTCTGATTACGGTGAACTACTGGTTGAACAATGTTGACCAAAGTGTTGACATCCTTTAAAACATGTATACATTTTTTGGCACCCTCTGTAGAAATATAAAAAAGTGTTTGGAAAGATTAGGAAGAATTTCACAGACTAGATAATAACCTTAGTATGTTTTTCATCTGTCTTTCTTCTGTTCCCTAGCCCTTGTTAGAATGGATATATGATCCAACATTATTTTGTAAAATCCATTATCTCAGGCAATTGAAATATCCTATCATTGAGTACAACATTAATTACATCACTCAAGGTAACATTCCAGGTTTAAATAATTTCATACATTTCTGCTGAATCATGTTGGGATTGTGTTGGTGACTTGTTGAAGACTTCTTCAGCTGAATAAATTCTGTGGCTTAGAAAGGAAGAAGGGAGGGACCAATAAGCAAGATTTTAATTTGAATTAATATTAAAAGTACTAAACAAATTTTGCTACTAGGAGAAGACTTTTTTCTTTTTTTTTAAATTTTGCTCCTTTAATGAGTTACATTTGTGAGAATGAGATAGGGAGAATAAATAGTATTAAAATATTTTTTTGAAAATAATAATTATATTCAAATTTTTAAAATGGTAATATTATTGTATATGTAATATTATATATATATATATATATATATATATATATATATATATCCATCCACATATACTTACATACATATAAGGAACAATATTTACCAACAGCATTTTTAATGTTATTTCATTTCAAAGACAAAAATCTTCTAAATGGATTTAAAAAAAAAATATATATATATATATATATATATATATATATATTAGCTATTCTAAATGAAGACAAACTGTGGTTTTGTGGAGAGAATATAATATCAATATCCCAGTGCTCTTTTGCAAATTAGCTGTTGATACTTTTAGATGTGTCACTTAACCTCTCTGGGCATCATTCTCCTCATGCATAAAATGTTGGCTGATTGTTGACATGTCTCACACTTTAAAGTTCTATGATATAATATCTACTCAGTATGTATAGCATTATGTATATGGCTGGTCTTCAATAAAAATTTTGGTTGGATGAATGTAAAACAACTTGTACCTTACTATCTGACTTTAAGGGTTCTCAAATGAAGATTTACTTACTGTTTGGATAGTTTTCTGTTGACTACATTCATATATGTTACGTACCAATCTTGTTTCTGTATGCATTAGAGATCATAACATTTCTCTACATAGTCCTGTTGAAGAGGGAATCAGAATTTTGTTCTGCCATCTGAGGTGGGCAAATCTAAGATAAAATTACAATATTTTCAGGTAAAATTGAGGGTATTTTAACATGAATGTGCATGAGACCAAATTGTAAACGTCTGTACTGCAAGAAGGAAGGGGATTATTACCACAATGTTAGGAAAGTAAAACATAGGCAGTGTTTAGGCAATGAGAAGGAGATGAAGATGTGTATAAATTATTCTGTTTTGGGGGTAATTTATCTCTGGAATTCTCCATCATCCAAATAATGAGAAAAAATTCCTTACAGTTTGCAGGTGCCTGGCATGCCATTATCCACCAACAGTGTCTTATTTTTACCATCTTCACATCTTCATATCAGTCATGCAATTTATTAGGCCAATTATAGAAGAATGTGGCTGCTTCAATAATTCAGAATTTTTTTTTAACATGGGCAGTGTGAATTAATATTTTCCTGAAAAGTTATTAAAAAAAAAAAAAAAAATAAGTGACCATAGCTGTGGAAACAGATTTTGAACTGCACCTCCCTAGTTATTTGGTAAAGTATATTTAGAAAAATGTTGACTGTCATTCACAATTGTTTTTTTGAGGAATCTTAGCCAATTCCAGCTGGACTTGCCATAGTCTTCAAGGACAAATTGATGTCATGCTAAACTGTATGTGTTATGCTGATAATCAGCATCATTGGACCTGAAACTCTGCCATCTTTCTTTGTGTGATTGACCTTGTTATTTTAAAGGTGTCAGGGAAGGGGGGGATTTGGCAAAGCATTGAAAAATCAGAACACTTCATAGCTCAGCAGTTCATTGTAGACATTAAGGTCATACCAGGTGCCAAATAACCTGACAGATTTGGAATGAACAGCAGGACAGCTACCTACAGAACATCTGAAGTTCAGAATGTCACCACAGCAACACAAAAATAGGATAGCTACTAGCAATCCTCTTTGTTATTTGTCTGGTATTATTTGCAGAGACAGTGATTCTTCCTCTTTACTTTCCAAAGAGACTATATGGATACATAATGTGTCAATAAAAATGGTTTCTTACATAATCCGTGAATAGTTAATGCAGCCATTTATAATGTGAATCACTTTAGTGATGTGGTAGCAAGGAGTTGAAGTTCAAAGGGCAGTTTTTAAGTAGATATATTGAAAAAAATGAAGCAGAACCCCATACTACTTGCTGATGTGCAAGTTTTAACAAAGAAGTTAAGCACAGTAATTGACATGAAGTTACTTATATCAAATAAATCCATTTTTTCTTGATTCAACTTTTTAAGAAAATGTACCATTCTAAGGCCTGTAAAGAAATTTAAAAATTAAATATTCTGCTGTGATATTCGTAGATAAGTAATTTAAACACATGATATATATGTTTTGAATTCACAAAGTTTTCTCTTGAAAGAGAGATACTTAATTTCCATTAATTAATTAAAGCTCTTTGTATGAAATGAGAGAGATGAACAATATTTTAGTTATTTATTTATATTTATTGCTCCTTCCTCATCTTCATTTCTTCTTTCTCACTCCCATAAATACTTTCCTCATTCCTTTATTTTCACATCAAACTCACAAACTCAAAATTGTAAAAGGAACACCTCTCTCAAACTTGTCAGAAAATCTGTTCCATTTTGTGCCCTATCTCAGCATAAAGTTTTCACTAAACCTAAATTTTTCAATTTAGTAAAATTTTGCCTCATCTAGAAAAGTTTTGAGGTTTATTAATTATTGTCCAAATAACCCTTAATTTTGATATAACTGAAGCAGTTCTATAATTAGTTTAATTCTATTTCTGGTTTGAGGAAATATGTCATCAGATTATCAGCATCTGGAAAATTCACTTCAATGAACAAGCCTTTGCAAAACACTGATGATAAAAAATTTTGCCTGAATTCATCTGCTTATTTAATTCTAATTTAGCTATTCTGGTATTTTCTGCCTTGTCAAGTCTTTCATCACCAATACAATAGGAAATGGTCAGAATTGACCCTTATTTATATGAATTTTGTAATCAGAAGTAATTAAAACGACTCCAAAATCATAAATACTTGTTGCTTTCCCTTCACTTAATCTTCATTTGCCAGTTGAGAAAGGGCCTCAAAACATAGCATTGACTGAGTGACATTACTATGAACACTGATGATCATTATAGCATATAATAAACATGTATACTTCCGGGTGTCTACTATGTAAAAGAAGGAAGGATGGAGCCAACCATTTATTGACTGTGGAAACAAGCCTAGCATTTCACTTTTTTCAAATATAAACCCTGATGTAAATAAAGAT
Organism: Rhinolophus sinicus; assembly: GCF_036562045.2. Lineage (NCBI taxonomy): Eukaryota > Metazoa > Chordata > Mammalia > Chiroptera > Rhinolophidae > Rhinolophus > Rhinolophus sinicus. Next base: position 132,551,329 of record NC_133751.1, on the reverse strand, counting down.
CATTGTATTATGATGTGGCTGTTTTGTTCCCCTGGGGATACACGGCCTAGAGTTAACAAAGGAGAAATATCTATCTATCTATCTATCTGTCTATCTATCTATCTATCTATCTATACATCTATCTATCTATTTATTTATTTAATTTTTCTAAACTAAAAGGTTAATGAAATTCCACCTGACTGTTTGGAGGAAAGTTCAGTTTGGATTTTTGCCAAGGTCTGGAAACTTTCCCAGTAGGTCCATCTAACCTGAATGATAGCAGCCACTGTAAAAATCAATACTATAACTGAGACTTCAATTGAATGGGCTCTCGAAGAGTGTCTTTATTTAAATGCATCCAAAAAAGCGTAAAAATTGGGTAGAAGAGAGAGATATCAATTATGATCGCGATAAATTTTGTAAGTTTTGATATTTCTAATGGTTTAGTATATTTCAATTTTGTGGCAGCATTATTGACCATGAATGATTTCAACAGAAAATAATTCTTTAAAATATATATTAACATATTCAATGTAATTATAAACAGAGAATTATTTCTAACTCATTACAATGACATTAGAGTAAACAAAAGTATATACTGTATCATTGCCTTATAGTAGCTAATGTATCTGTAATGAATTTCAAGAAAAAAAAAAAGAAAATCTTTATTGCTTCTTCCACATGCCATTTCTATTTGTTTCATGGTTTAGGGGAATTAAAATGATCATCTTTAAGCAATGCAGTGAATCATAACTTTATCAATTAGATTGTTAGAATAATCAATGTTGTATAACAGCTGTTTAAAAGGCTGCTCCTGTAAAGGGAAGATGTATGTCACAAATTTCTCCTTAGCTGATCTTTATTGCAGCCCTTCCATGTATCCCTCACAAAGTATAATAACTTTAAAAAAATTGCCACTTGTAAGTAGAATGAAATAAATATGTTACACAATCATCAACATTCACCTTTCAATCTGCAAATAGGATGGTTTTAGAGTGCTGGACTGGACTTAGGGTGCTACCTGAAGGTTTGTTTCCCTAAGAGATAAATAAAAGCTGTATGTCTGTCTTGAAAATTTAATCTCATTCCCAAAGGAATCCAAGCATCCATACTTTAATCTTATCTTGTAATTGTAGAGATAAATTGTTGTTTTGCCACTCCTGTTGAACTAAGCTCCAGATAATTTGAATTCATTAATTCACAAACCCTCTTAGGTTCTAAATAACTCATATTTTTAATGTGTGGTTGATTATTATACTTTTTAAAAACAAGGAATTCCCTAGCATAAATTTTAATGAAACCAATCAGACAGATTATAATGCAAATTAACTTAAATTGCAGAATCATTTTGGCTTTTATTTTCTTCATCCACTCAAATATAAGACCCCCTAGAATCTTTCTCCTCTCTGTCTCTCATATGTGTTATTTATTTATTATTTTAACAAAGATTTAGTAAGCCCTATAAGGTCCCAAGCTATAAACTGTATGTGAAAATAAAATATTAAATGCTAGCTGCTTTAGTTGTTACAGAGTTCACAGATTACAATAAAAAACAAATATGAAAATGAGATTGCTACATACAGTAGTAGAGGCAGATAATTAGTTGAACAAATATAATATATTCAAGCCTAGGCTCTTTGATTTGATTATAAAGACAGAAATTTAAAATTAAAAAAAAGGGAAAAAAGGCTCAGGAAAAGCAGACTGAGTTGAGGAGTGAGGTAAAAGTTGTTGGTATACGGAAGTCAGCCAAGAAAGAAACCACTGACCAGCTTCTTCTTTTGTTTGTCTTGTTTCTTTGTTGTTTTCAGTTTTGTATACCACATATCAGTGAAATAATATGGTTCTTTACTTTTTTTGTCTGACTTATTTCGCTTAGCATAATAATCTCAGGATCCATCCATGTTTTCACAAATGGCATTATTTCATTTTATGGCAGAATAGTATTCCATTGTGTATATATACCACATCTTCTTTATCTAATCATCTATTGAAGGACACTTCAGTTGTTTCTCTGGGTGGTGAACATACAATGTGATATATAGATGATGTATTGCAGAATTGTATACCTGAAACCTATGTAACTTTACTAACAATTGTCACCACAATGAACTTTAATTAAGAAACCATAGACCAGCAAGAAACTAGTAGGGCTCTAGTACGAGAGTAATTCTGGATTCAAGACAGTCTTGTGGGACCATAGCATTTAAAATCCTATAATCTTTCTTACATTTTGCTTTAGTACAATTTACTTGAATCTGAAGTTTATTTCTATCATGCTACCAGTATATTACTTCGTAGTTCAAATTCTAGAAAGAAAAAAAACAACAAAAAAACCATAAACTGATATAGCTTGACCTCTGGGTGGATTCCCTTACTTCAGATGCCCACTGCAGTCCTATCATATAAGGTGCAGAAGAGTTGACATTCACAATCTAGATCTATACATTCAGCAGAGGCTATGGACAGGGGTTCAGGTAAGTTTAGCAGGCCAAAATATATCAAGTGTAATGTCCTTTCCACTCCCACTGCTATTCTTATAGCATATTTTAACTCTTACATTTATGCTGCCATAGTACCATCCTAACTGACTTACTCTCTAGATACACAGATCTCAAACAAATAGCACACAGATAATCCATTTTATCTTTATAGATGCTCTCATGGCACTTAGTTTTTATTTTTATTATAGCATTGTTGACTTACTAGTCTGTCCAGTATGTGGAGAAGGTAGGAGAAGCTAAATAAATGTTTAATGAATGAAGGAATGAGTGAATAACTGAATAATGAAAATGCTTTATCTTGCCCTGCTTATTAAAGACATGTACATTTTTAACTTGAAATAAATAGAACTTCCATTATTAGTGAATCCAAGGCAGAGGGGATATCCCACTTTTAGAGAGATGGGGAAGGCACTAGGGCCCTCCTTTCTTTCTTACTGTATTTATCATTACCACCAATTTGGTAAAGGTTGTGATGTGGTGACAGCTAATGACTAGAAGGGGACAGCACCAGAGAGAGGACAATGGTTTCCTATCTAAAGACAAGTCTTGTTCTTCAGTCTGTAGACTTCAAAATAAATGCATTCCTCTGGATGCATGCATATTCAATGTCACCAGGAAAACACACATGAGTTTTCTCAGGCTTTGTTTTACTGATTCTCATTGCAACAGGTCCACAGCCTGTCTTCACTCCCTTTCTCAAAAACATTCTAGACACCCTATAAAACTACTAATAATTACTTATTAATTCTTGTTTGCTTTTTGTTTAACTTTTAAAAAATAATTAGGACATTAAGATGCTAATTTTTGAAGCTTATTGGCGGGTACATAGAGTTTTTTGTCCTATTCTTTATACAATTTTGAATGTTTCAAATTTTTTTTAGAAAAGTAATCTAAGAAAACTGACAAACACTATACATGATAATTAAATTTTTAAATTTACTTCCCCTGTCTTGCTAATCCATCACAATAGTAGGAAGATTTTCTTTAAGATCTTTTTACTGTATAACTCCATTTGTATTATCTGAAGAGAAAAACTCAAATTCTTTTACCATAATCTTATGACAGAAGACTGGATACGTAAAGAAAACATTCACAAATGTGAGAAATCCAGGGAAGTTTTTATACAGATAAAAATAGCCACATTGTTCTCTCAAAATTACCAGAACAGTTAATATGCACAATTCTATTCTGCAGTCCAGCCAAATGATATCTCATCATATTAAATTAGACTCCCAAAATTGAACCAAAAGAAATAAAGATGGTAATATAAGTTAATTTACTTTCCATAACGCTTTGACTCAATGTAGCAATAGCACAAATAACTATTAACTTGATTTTTCTTCTGCTGCCTAAACTTATCTTCTTTTCGTAGGTTTGTTCAACACATATTTATTAAGGCTCTAAGTTGTTTTAGATAATGGTGAGAGCACTAGAGATGGAAGTGTAATTAAGACACAGTTCTTGTCTTGGAGAGAGCACACAATCTCATAGAGGAGGCAAGTCCCCAAACATAATTACAATACAATAACGATTTCACAGAGATATTCCCCAAAGGCTAAAATGAAGATAGAATAAAGAGAAGGACAGAAGTTTGGGAAGTCATAGCAGAGAGGTGTGAATGTGCAGGAACCTCAAGAATTAGTCTGATTACCCAAATGGAAAACCAGGGTGATGACTGCCTTTGAAAGACAACTTGAAGATGAAATGAATGGGAGATAAAAAACATAAAGATTAGAGAGTGACAACTTAAGACAGTTAATAAAATAGTACATGAAAGTGGTGGTGAGAAAGACAGATAAAACAGGATCACAAAGAGTGGTTGTACACAAGAGAAATATAAAAGGATTATTTTGAAAAATGTTAGTATCTTATGAAATTAGAGGCTACAGATGGATGATTGCAAGCATGTGTGTGTGTGCAGTAAACATTAACTTGATACCTGGTACTAGCAAAAAAAGAAGAAAAAGACTGTATTGAATAGAGAAAGAATGCAAGGAAATATTTCCTAGACATACATTTTTATACAAATTAAAATTATAAAAGTTTTATTATTTTTTTACATCTACAAAATATCTTTCTAAATAGCTCTGTATTGCTGGAAAATGGGATATATGCAAATGTAACAATGAAAAGATAAAGCTTTTAACTAATTGATAATGGAGTATCAGCTATTCTTAAAAGAGTAAGTATGTTCATATATGAAAGCTACTGAGAATAGAATGGGGGTGAGCAAAGTCAATTTGGTTATTGTTCTCATTGCCTAACATATTGGATTGCTCATATAAAGTCTGTATCATTTTATATACTATTTCCAAAACAATGGGGATTTAAGGTAGCAGTTTGATTAACTTCAAAATAAAGACAGCCATCATTTTTTTATTATCTTAATGTATTCTATGGAGGCTTGGATCTTTGTTTGCTATTACTGTTTATAGGATTTATGCTGTTAAAGTCTACCTAGCTGTTACCAAATCTCATCCTAAGAATAAAATGCTAAGACCTTACTTGAGAACAAATTGCATATGTTGCTTGAAATTTGCATTTCAATGAAATAAACTTTTTTTTTCTTAAACTCCTTCATTATTCTCCTGTTTTGAACCCTATTATTTAGTAAATTTTAATTTCTTTTTTAATGTCAGCATCCGCATTGCAAAACCCAGTATATTTATACTTACGTGAATCATTTTCATTTGGAGATGAAGAAAATGTATTTTCCTAATTAAAAATCTATAAGAAGTATTAATCTTTTATAAAGCTGTTAGAAAATTTGGGCGTAAAACTAGTAAGCCTAATTTGAGAAGTTCAGCTCTGTGTATCAGTTTTATTCATTCTTCAATATTTCTTGAGCATCAGTGAGCATCAGGGCAGTTGGGAAGTATCAGTGAAGAGAACTGTATCTTCCCTTTTGGGGTAACAATCTAGTGGAGGGAAAGATATAAAAGTGGTAAACATGGTATATTAGACGATGTTTTGAGGCAGTCTTCAGGCAGAACTCCTTCTTTAATGTATCTCCTCTTGCATTTACTATAAGCAGGAAAGAGAAAATAAGTTGTGCTTTCCACACTTTGCTTTGAAATCTTCTCAGCTAAATGCGCATATCTAAATTCATCATTTACAAATTCTACTTGTCTCCAAACAGTAGAAATAGTTCAGTCAAGGTCTCTGCCCTTTATAACAGAGTGGCCTTTCCTTCACTTTCCAATAAAATGTTTCTCATTCCATCTAAGTCCTTTAAGATCTATATTTCTACCAACCGTCTCATCAAGGCAATGTAGGTTATTTCTACTAAGTGCCTCAGAACTCATCCAGTCTCTAACCACTACTCAATTCCAAAACCACTTTTTTAGGTATTTATTATAGAAGCACCCCACTTTTGAGTAGTAACATCTGTATTCGTTTCCTAGGGCTGCCATAACAATAACCAAAAATTGGGAGGCTTAAAACAAGTAATTTATTCTCTCAGTCCTAGAAGCTAGAGCCTATTCAGGATATCAGCAGTGTTGATTCCTTCTGAGGGGAAGTCTGTTCCTTGCATCACTTTTAGCTTCTAGTGAAAACCAACAATCCTTGTTCCTTGGCTCGTAGTTGCATCACTTCAATCTCTGCTTTTGTCTTCACATGGCATTCTGCCTGTGTGTCATTTTGGTGTCTTCTTCTGCATGTCTCTGTCTTTGTATTGAGATTTCCCTCTTCCTATAAGGACTCCAGTTATATTGAATTAGGACCCAGCCCCATGATTTCATCTTAACTTGATTACATCTGTAAAGACTCTATTTCCAAAAAAATGGTCACATTCACAGGTACCAGGGTTAGGACTTCAGTATATAATTTTAGGGGACAAAATTCAACCCATCACACAAGATATATTAATAAATTGTATAGCATATTAGAAGGTGATGAGTGTGCACATGTTATCTTCTCCCTTTCCTAACACATTCATTTTTACCAAAATGCTTACAATGAAGTGAGATTTCTCAAAGCGTGTTCTGTGAAGATGTGGTCTGTCAAGATACTGTCTAAGAAAAAGATTAAATAATCAATTAAATTTGTTTTATGTAGCATTCTGTATGTCCTCTCTGTTCCTCGCAATGCATATAACCTACTAAGGATTCTGAGAATTCCCACAGTAAAGAAAATAAACTTATCAATTTCCAAATATCTTGCACCATGGGACTCTCTTAGTCATAACACTTTCCTTAAAACTGGCCCATTACTTGGAAAATACTTTGTGGAGCACTGCAATAAAAGCAAATTTAAAATATATATATTTTTATTAAAATATAGCAACACACAATATTTTATTATTTCAGGGGTATATAACAGTTATTCAATATTTGTATACCTAAAGAAATAATCACCATAAATCCAGCCACCATCTGACACTGCACCAAGCTATCACAATATTATTGACTATATTTCTTATGCTGTAATACATCCCGATCACTTATTTATTTTATACCTGAAAATTTGAAGTTTATTTCCCTTTAACTTTACCCCTTTTAAAAAAAAATAATTAAATTACAGTTGACGTTCAATATTATTTAATTTTAATTTTAGGTTTACAGCAGAGTGGTTAGATATTTACATAATTTAAGATCCCCTGGCTGGTCTAGTGTCCATCTGGTATTATACATAATTATTACCATATTATTGACTATAATCCCTATGCTTTACTTTACATCATCATGACTACTTTGTAGCTACCAATGTGTACTTTTTAATGCCCTCGCCTTTTTCATTCTGTCCTGCTGGCATCTGGCAACCAAAAAAATAAAAGCTATGTATCTACGAGTTTGTTTCTGTTTTGTTTGTTTATTTTGTTCTTTAGATTACACATATAAGCTAAATCGCTTTGAATCTGTCTTTCTTTGTCTGACATCCTCCACTTAGCACAGTACCTTCCAAGTCCATCCATGCCATCACAGATGACAAGAACCCATTCCCTTCCATGGCCGAGCAATATTACATTGTATATATGTACCAACTCCTCTTTATCCATTCATCTATGAAGACACACATGTTGTTTCCTCATCTTGACCATTGTAAGTAGTGCTGCAATGAACATATGAATGCACGCACCCCTTTGAATTAGTGTTCTGGGTTTCTTTGAATAAATATCCTGAAGTAGGATTACTGGGTGTTTCTTTGTTTCTTGTTATAGCCTTTGTTTTAAAGTTTATTTCATGTGATATAAGTACTGCTAGCCCAGTTTTTATTTTTTTTCTTTGTTTCCATTTTAATAAAATATTTTTTTCCATCCCCTTACTTTCAGTCCCTGTGTCTTTTGATCTGAAATGAGTCTCTTATAGGCAGCATATGTAAGGGTCTTATTTTCTCATCCATTCAGCCACCCTATCTTTTGAGTGGATCATTTAATCCATTTACATTGAAATTAATTGTTAGATATGTGGTTATTTCCATTTTATTATTCATATTTTTATTTGTTTTTTCTCTCAAAAAAGTCCTTCTAAGATTCCTTACAATTTGGTGTTGATGAACTTTAGCTTTTTTCTTTTCTGGGAAACTCTTTATCCATCCTTTGATTCTAAATGTTAGCCTTGCTGAGTAGAGTAATCTTGGTTGTAGGTCCTTTCTTTTTATCACATTCAATATTTTGTGTCAATCCCTTCAGGCCTGCAAAGTTTCTATTGAGAAATCCACTGACAGTCTTATGGGAGCTCCCTTGTAAGTGATTTACTTTTTTCTTTTGCTTCTTTTAAGATTTTTTTTCTTTGTCTTTAAACTTTGGCATTTTAATTATGTTGTGTCTTGGTATGGGCCTCTTTGGGTTCATCTTGTTTGGGATTCTCTGTGCTTCTGGGCTTTCATATTTATTTATTTCTCCAGGTTAGGGAAATTTTCCACTATTATTTCTTCAAATAAATTTCAATTCTTTTCTCTCTCTCTTCTCTTTCTGGTACTCCTATGATATGGCTATTGGAACACTTGATGATGTCCCACAGGCCCTTTAAACTATCCTCATTTTTTTGTTGTTGTTTCTTTTCTCTTTTTGCTGTTCTTACTGCATGTTTTCTACTACCTTATATATTGCTGATCCTCTCCATCATCTAACATACTCTTGATTCCCTCTAAAGTATTCTTCATTTCACTTATTGTAGTCTTTATTTCTGACTGGTTCTCTTTTTTATGTTTTCTATCTTCATTTTTATGTTTCCTATCTCTTTATTGAAGTTCTCCCTGAGATCACTGAGAATCCTTATGACCAGTGTTTTGAACTCTGTGTCTAGTAGATTGCTTGTCTCCATTTTGTTTAGTTCTGTTTCTGGAGCTTTGTTCTGTTCTTTTATTTGGGACATGTTTCTATGTATCCCCATTTTGACTGCCTTATTGTGTTTGTTTCTATATATTACTCAGTGCTGCTATGCTTCCCAGTATTAGTTTAGTGGCCTTATGTATTAGGTGTGTTGTGGGTTTTAGTGGTGCAGTAAAGTATTCCTTTTTGCCTAGCTGGGTACTCCAGGTGTGTCCCTTTTGTGGGTTGCATGATCTCCTGTTGTAGTTGAGCCTTGGTTGTTGTTGGCACATCAGTGGGATGGATTGACCCTTGGACTGATTGTGAGGAATGGCTGTGACTACAGTGGAGGAGCTATTGTGCACAGGCTGAGCCTATGAAGCAGAATTTACTTTAATAGGACTCTGGTGCCTCCCCAGTGTGCCCTTTGAGTGTGTCCTCGCAGGCAGCAGCAAGGTAATTCTGAATATCTGAAGCTGGCCCCCAGGCATGCCAGCCCTGGGGCCTCCTGGGAGGGGCATCACAGCAGGCCATATTCTGCTGCAGCCTGTGCCCTGCCTAGGGCCACCTGACATGAGCCAGAAAGCAATCCACAGATGGCCACTGCCCATGTTGGGTTTGGAGGTGCATTGAGAGGCCATGTTGAAAATCAAGCCTGGCTGTTGCTAGTGCTGGTTTTAGGGCTGCTCGGCCAGAGTACAGGACATGACAAAGCCAAATGCTGCTTTTGTGGGTTTTATGAACCTTTGAAAAATTTTGAGAAATATGAACCAAGATGAACCATTTATAGGGAAAATCCCTTGGAAGTGGTTTGGGTATGCGGTATTCTCAGGGAATCACCAGGACAAAGAAACATTGTTAATCAGGTTCATGGAGATTCAGGTATTGCAGCTGGCTGCCTCTCTACTTTGTGAGGTCTCATCAAAGAAACAATGGCTTCCACCACCTCCTCCATCCGAGAGAAAGCTGCCCTGCCAACCGTAGCCCTGAAGCCAGATAAGTCAGTTCTTCCCTGTATGTCCCTGGGGCCTTTGGAGCTGCTACCCCAGCACTGGAGCTCAGAGCAAGTGTGTCCATCAGCAAATAAGTCTGTGCATGATCCCTTTAAAAGGAGTGCCTGGCACTTCAGCCACCCTCTGTCTCACTCAGCCATAATCTCTGCTGGTTTTCATAGCCTGAAGTTGTGGTGACTTCTCTCCCTAGCACTGGAACCCTGGGCTGGGGAGCCTGGTGTGGGGCTGGGGCCCCTTTCTCCTCCTCGGGGAACTCCATAGACCCCGCTTTTTTTTTTTTTTTTTTTTTTTTAAAGAAGGATGCAACTCATAGTAACCCATGCAGGGATCGAACCGGTAAACTTGGTCCTACCAGCACCATGCTCTAACCAACTGAGCTAACCAGCCACCCTCTTCCCAATTTTTAATGGTTATACTTGGGTGTGGGATCAGCCTGTTCCTCGTCTCCACTCCTCCTACCAGTCTTGAGGTATCTTTTTCTGTATGTCCTTAATTGTATAGCTTCAGGTCAGCTGGAATTAAGGCATTCTCAATGATTGTTATTCTGCAGTTTAGTTGTAATTTTGATGGGGTTGTGGGAGTAGGTAAGTACAGCATTTACCTACTCTGCCATCTTGAATGGATCATATATATGTATACATGTATATATATATATATATATATATATATATATATATATATATATGTATATACACACACGTGTACATATACAATATACATTTTTTTTTCTCATGTATTCTGGGTATATTTAAGAATATTAACCAAATTGGAAAGGAGAATGGACTCAAATATAGAATTTCAGACTTCATTTATTATTATTGATAGGTAGTCAATGAATACAGATACACTTTGCTATTGAGCTACCAGAGTTGGAGTCCAGGATTATAAAATCTGTATCCCAAATCCATTCATGTTAATAATTATAATTTTAATAAACAAGCAATAAAAATATGAAAGTATATGTGGCAGTGTGAAAATACAGACTCATTAGGGTTCAGTCCAGGATTATTATAGTTTTTTTTTTTCTTAAAACATACAACTTTCGGGTCACTTCTTGGTCACTTCCCATAGCAGTATTGGCTTTAATATCAAGGAATGCATGGCCTTAGGGAGCTATAATGTTCTCCTATATGCTGAGTACTACTAGGAAGAAAGACAATTAAGCAGGGAAGGGAAATACAAAAAAGTTGATAAATTTACTGGACTGTTGTCACCAAAGGGAAGGAGGACAGGAAGGCAGCAGGTTGGCCAAAATCAAACAAAGCAAAACAAAACAAAAAACAAAAATTGTAATGTACAGTGAATACATTTTTCAACCTTCCCTCTGTTGTCTGAGAAAAGTTGAGTGAAGTGAAGGGGATTTGAGTGGGTTTTATATATGCTGCCTGCTGATCTGATCCCCCGTGTTTACTTACTTCATTAATGTGAAGAATCTTTCAGAAAATAGAAAATTCTTTCTCTATCATATCCCATATAATTGTGAAGCCTCTGGTATCATTCTGTAAGTTACCCTAGATATCCCTGATATCATTTACAAATATCCCAATCACCGATAGTTAGGATAGTTAGTTTGGAATATGATTCTTCTGAGTTTAAATCTCAAGTATTTTAGATTATAAATATCTATGTTGCACATATCTCTGCCTTCAGCTCATCCTATGCCCACAACTTTATCCTTTGTAGTTTAATTTTTAAGGGGGAACACTGATAAGGAATTCTTATACCAGAAGTTTGTCTTGAGGGCAGGAACAAGGTCCCTGAAATGTGGCCTCCTACTTAGCCCACTTTATAAAGGCACTTCTAGTCTCAGGACAATTAGTCACATATTCCCATCTAAACCTGCCTTAACGGTGATAGAAGCTTGTTTTTTTGTATCTTAAAATCCAACTTGCTATTCAAGCAGTTAAAGCTACAGGTAATAAAATGCTAACATTCTGGTTTCATACATTCCTCATCCATTTCCCAAGATAACCTAGGGCATGAACTACATTTTGCAAACAAGAAATCTTTAAAATGGCTGATAATAATCCAGAAGCTTACCAGTTTTACCAGTCTCTGAAGAAAATTCCATTAAATTGGTCTGTATCCTGTTTTCCAAATAAAATAAGAACATACAGAAGAGGCTTATTAAAGCTTATCATTTTGAGGCCATTAATTAAACAAATTGTAGTCCTAGTAAAAATATTTCCCAGAAATGTCTTTTGGATTGACATTAATTTTTTGTTAACCACTCTGCTTGGCTTGGCTTCACACCACATCTAGAGGCCATTTAAACAATATTAAGATAACAACATTAATTCACTGTTCTTCTGTTAATCATATAGGAGCAGTTCAGCTTGTTATAAATAATGATCTTTCCTTGCCTGAAGCTCAACTCTTAGCACTTGTTCTATTGCAAATCCCTATCCTTTTGTGCTAGCTGTAAAGTAAGAGTGTTTAATACTGCACAGTTCTTTTCCTGGGCTTTAATACTGTGAGGTGGGGGAGTGGCTTCAGTTTTAAATTTGATTGAATTGCCTTCCAGAAGAACTTGAGGAGGAGGACACAACCTTTTTTGACTTGCTTTAATCAAAAGCATTTTTTTTTCTCTTTTCTGGTGATGATTACTGGAAATGAGACTCAAATTAAGTAGTGTGTCTGACAGATGAGGTAATGTGTCATAACTTTTCCTTATCTGTAAAATAAGTATATCGGGTTGAAAAGTCAAAAAGTTTTGTCAAGATTTCATTTATTTTCACATTTGGCTCCCATTCACTACTGAGGGGATTTAGCTACTCTGTTTCTGGCAAACCATGGTCAAAAGATTTCTGTCATATTATGTGGAGCATTTAAATGTCTCAAGCTGATGGAATAAGGCAGGCAAATGTGCATTTGGATTCTGGTGACCAGAGATCCTTCTTTGTTTGCTTGTATTAATTAAGCATGGCTTTTTAAAAACTTTCTGTACCCTGGGGGGCTTTCAGGAATATGCAAGATGGCAGTTCAGTAAGGTACTGCTGCTCTTTATTACTTAACAATTGCTCATCCAATCAAATTCAATCACGAATAATGTATCTTCTTTAAAAGAACTTGAACATGATGTAGTCATAACCCGAGAGAGAAGCAAATAGGAAGCATGTTCATAATCTCTGTGCTCTGGTTTTTCCTCCTTCGAATCATCATTATTGCTTTCAACCAGTATTTGCCCACTGCCAACATACTGCTGGGCATCATTCTGGGTGTCAGAAAATACTGATGTACAAAGCTGGCTTGTTCCCCCAACCCCCTCATGGAATTCCCAGGCAAGTGGGGTAGAAAAGCGAGTAGACAATTATGATCCAAGGAGGCAAGTATTCCTGCAAGGGTAAGCACAAGATTCTTAGGTTCCTATGAGGTGCTTACTCCAGAAATATTAGGGGTGGGGAAGGTTTCTCAAGGAAAAGGCTTGACTCACCTGACTTAGGAAGAGCTGAAGCTAAACTCAGGGAGTGAGAATAGAGAATGAATAGGTTGCTCTAGGTAGAGAGAACAACTGGAGGCTAAAGGGAGCATGGTATTCGTAGGGAAATGTAGTTCAGAATTTCTAGACCAGGGAGAGCAAAGCAGAGCATTGGTGGAAATGGGAGTTTTAGAATGTATCAATAAAAAGGTTAATTACTTAGTAGTGTTGTTAATTCCAAGTTTATTAGAGAACTTCAAATAGTATACTGACTAGACTAGAACACATAAATTCCAAAAATATTCATATATACTACATGGTGTATTTTGGAGTATCTGCCCAAAATATCTTTGTTCCATGGTGTACCATTAAAAATTAAAATTCTACCATTAAAGATTCATTCATTTGAAGTTTCAATTCTACACTTTTATTGAACAGGACAAATATTAGCTATTTTTAATATCCCATATTAGTGTGAATAACTTGATAATATTTTTAATGACATTGTATTCAGATCAGATTTTGGAAAGACTGAGAAGCTGGCAAAGAGGAATATTTACGTAGAAGAAATTTTAGAGGAATTGATCAAGGAAAAGATAGATTTCTGTGAGCACCTGAGGAAAAAAAAATATGAGAGAAAAAGAAAAGGGGTTTAAAAGGAAAAGCATGGGCTGACAGAAGCAGTGGAGTGTTGAAGCTGGTTTGTACCACTCATGGGAGGCAACCATTTAATTTTTTATAAATTTTGAGAGCCAATTGTTAAACACAGTCATGATTAAAAAATAATACATATTTGCAATTAAATAAATTATATTAAAAAAAGGTAATATGCAAAACTCATTACTTTCTAATGGCTTCATTACATTTAATTATTGTCTTTGCTCTTGGAGTTATTTTAAGGCCACTGTAATTGCATGGTGGAAATAACTATATAAAAGTGTTCTCTTGTGTATCTCTTCTCAACTACTTTTTCAGTGACATATTGAGAACTTGAAATTAGCTGTGATGGGAGTATTTATGAAAATTAGCAAACAAAATACATCAGGGTTTGAGTCATTGTTTTGTTGATTGTCTACTGTCGGCTTATTAAAATGATGAATGCAAAAATGTGAAAAATGTAAATTGAACTTAAAAGTGTCATGACTGCAGCTACTACATTGTGAATAGCACAAGAAATTAAGGAAATATTTCCCCACCACTCAAAAACTGCTCTGAAACTATGCTTCTTCATCAGTTGTATCCAAAAGTTGGTTACAAATACAAGAGTTTGCTAAAATCAACTGAAGGATTTTGCGTGAATTGATTAGCTATAGGGAATTTACAATAAAGAGTATTGCATATTTTATCATTTGTTACTTGTGTGCTATACATAATTTATATCTGTAATATTTATAACAGAATATTTATATTTTTTCATAAAGTTGTTTGTTAAGTATTCGTTGTCATAAATGGGTGACAGTCCCCACGTATTATCTGCTTCACAAATTTGCTGTGTCTGGCCTTTGCCTGAGGACCACTATACATATAATTCTCATGAGCATAATCACATATTTAGTGCTTTGACTTAAGTTTCCTGCTCAAAGACAGTCTGGGTCTTCCAGCTCTCTGGCCACCACAGCAAATGTTAAAGACTGAGAAGAGAAGTCATACATATGATGGCTCAGGAAGAGGAATCATTCATTTTACTTGGAGTTGTGTACTATTGCTCTGATTACCTCCACCCATTCCCTTCATTTGTGCCGTTTGAAGCATCCATCTAGTCCTTAGTTTTGAAATGTTCCTCTGGGAAAATATATCAAACACTATTCCAGCTAGGTCAATGGGTTTTATCAAACTATTTTAATTGACTACTATGTCGCCTCCTCATCAAAACTTTTATGTTGAAGCTAAAGAACATGTTTTTAGATATAAGGTCTCACAGTGAAAGCAGGATGGTGAGAGGTGGGGAGTGATCGCTAAAGAAAATGGGAACTCATCTTTAAAAATAACGCCTAGCTACTTTCTCCTAGTGATCAGTAATTTTTCTTTAGTTATTGTTGAAGTGTACTGGAAATTTAAGAATACCTGTCAAAAAGCAACCTGAGATATTTTGCTTTGGTTACATACAGATGTCTTTTATACAGTAGTTTTGAGCAGACTGCAAATCATAAACATGTTCTTTTGTTATTGCAGGAATAATTAGTAACATGTCTCTATATAACTAACTCCTAATAAAGGTGTGTGTGTGTGTGTGTGTGTGTATGTGTGTGTGTTAGGAAATGTTGACGTGGGTTTTTTAATTATTCTTTTTGTGTCAAATAATGTATAGTTAACAATCAGCAGAATAAATTTTGTAAAGAATCAAATCATGCTTTAAATATCTAGTGCATAGCTATTCATGAATCTGGTCACACAAGTAGGTGTTCAAAAATTACTTTTTGGGAAAAAACAAACAAACAAGTAAATAAATAAATAAATAAAGAAAGAAAGAAGGAAGCAGGGGAAAGGTAACTGGGAGGAATGAGGAGCAAAAGAGAAAGTGAATAAGTTAAATAGAAGTTTAAAGGCATAAATGTCAGGCATAAATTGACCAACAAAATGTAATATTAACAATATTTTATTATATTGCTTGTAGTAGTTTGCTAGGGCTGCCATGACAAAATACCATAGACTGGGTGTCATAAACAACAGAAATATATTTTCTCAGAGTTCTGGAGGCTAGAAATCAAAGATTGATATGTTGGTAGGTTTGTTTTTTCTGTGGCCTCTCTCCTTGGCTTGCAGATACCTTTGCCATGTGTCCTGACATGGTCAGTTCCTCTGTGGGAGAGCCCCTGGTGTTCCTTTCTGTGTCCCAATTTCCTCCTCTTAAGAGAATAACAGTCAGATTAGATAAGGCCCACCCCCATTGCCTTATTTTAATTCAGTCACTTACTGAAAGGTTCTTTCTCCCCAAACAGTCAGTTCTGAGTTATTAGAATGTGACTGGCAGTAAGGACTTCAGCGTACGCATTTGAGGGGTGGGAGGTACAATCCAGCCTATACCATTCCTTTTGGTCTAGTTTTAGTGCTTTCTTTCATTGCATAGTAGACATGTGTTTTTAAACGTTGTTTTAATTTAATGTTTTTATTTTAAATATTTTACCATACCTGTAAAAGCTTTGCAAACACTAGTGTAACAACTTAAATAAATGTCACTACTTGCATACATTAACCAATTCCTCCGTTGCATGATATAGCTTGTTCAGTGTTGACTCTTATGAATAATAGTACAGTGTGATTCAGTATTGAAATTTTATATTATTTGTTTAAGTTTCTTGGAGCTGGTGAGGGGATCTTGGAGATTGAAGGATGTAGTCAATTTGTTTCCCACGGAACAGCATCATGATATGCTTAACAGAGCTGAACTGTAGCAAGTATCCCTCTCTAACATGGATGTGTGTGAAAGAAATAAATTGGTCCCCACATGTACAAAGAGGCTTTCAGAGGCTTTTGTTGAAGTAATATCAGGCTGAAGGTTATTTATGTGGGCTCAATTTTTTTTTTTTTTTTCCTTTTGCCACACCGAAATTGGACTTTATTATTATAATAAAAATAAATGCAGCTGAATGAAGTAATGACATTAAAAAAAAAAAAAGAAAGAAAGAAAGAAAGAAAGAAAGAAAGAACAAACATACACTGTCTTCTGACATTGAACATGAGTATTTCAAGGAAGGGTGGGATATATATCCTGTTTGATAGCAAAACAAACAAGCAAACAAAAACATTTCTGAGCTTGTGGCTGAGGTGACCTTTCCAAAGGCTTGCTTGGCATATGGAAAGTGTATTTTCCTATTTAGCAGTAACAGCTGCTGAAAATGTGCTCGGCCTTTACCTGTGTGTTTATGATGGCAGAACCCACTGGATCATGTAATGGGCTCAGTGTTCTGCTGCCAGCCAGACCTAGCTTCTCTAGGCTGTTCTGCTTAAAGGGACGTGGCCTAAGTCCCAGAGTTCCAGGTGGTCTTACCTGATCTAGCTATGGAGGTTTTAGGCCTTTATGGACATCATAAACCTGAGAATACAGAAAAAGCTCAAAAAAGACTTATTTAATTCTCCCCCAAATTAACCATGAAGAATTCATTCAAGTCATTTAAATAGGGCCTTTTATTAATAGCTTAAATCAAGTGTCAGCAAATTTTTTCTGAAAAGGGCTAGATAGTAAATGTTATAGGCTTTGTAGGCCAAATATTTCTCTATTTAGTATTCTTCTTTTTTCTTTTTATACCTTCTAACCGTGGAAAACAAGTCTTATGTGCAGTGCCATAAAAAAGAGGCCATGGTTAGGATTTGGCCTATGGGGCATAGTTTTCTTTTGTCATCCAAGTTGTACAAATAGATACGGCAAATCTAAATGTGCTCTCTAGTAGTACCTTAAAAAAATAAAATAAAAATAAAATTCCCCTGTTCATTTTTCTGTTAGGCCATGTCTTCTGTGTGCAGAGATAGCCTCACCAGGAGACTAAGTAAGAGAGCTCTCTGGCATAACATTCCAGAAGTTTTGAGGTGACTATGTCATGTGCCTTATCTGGTAAATCTTTTTATATAATAATTTATATAATTTCTATATAAAACTTGACTGCTGTAGTAAAAGGTCTTAATCTCTTTTGTACATGAAATTTCCATGGAAAGCTAATGTTGGCCACTTATCTTATTAAATAACAGCAACAAAAAAGTCACAGCTGAAAGTTTTCTCTGAAAGGAAGGTTTTATTGAGCTAAAGACTACTCACAAAAGGCCAGGCCCTGGGTCATAAAGTCAAAACCAGCAGCAGTGTGGCTAGGTGGAAAAGAGAAGCATGTTTACCATCCTGCGATTGACATGAAATTTGCACGTTATGTTTTGAGGAAGAAAGGTGGAAGTTCCTTTGAAAGAATTGACAATGGCTACGGACAAGGTGGGGGGCGGGAAAAGTTGAAGAGGGGCAGTTTTATGGTAGGTGCACAGTCTGTAAGTAACATTTACCTCTTTTGATTGATTACAGGCAATAGTCCTGAAATGCATGCATATGCAGGAAGTGGCTAGTGGTTGGGGAATAGAAGCCTGGGGTTAATTCCAAGCTCCAACATACATTCAAGAATGTGAGCTGTCTTTTGCTAATTGGCCCACAGCTATTAACTGGTTAACTGCTCTTTCTCTCACTTTCTTGTTCATTTTAGAACAAGTCATAATTTTTTTCTTGTCAATGTCTAAGAATTAATCATCTTCATTGTCCTTGAGGGTACTGGGTATAGGAAAGTTTGGGGTGATGAAAAATAATAGCTAGACTGATCAGGAGAGTGAGACACAGAAATAATGTTTTCTCTATGTCATAGACTTCTCTAGTGTAAGCCTTCTTTTTTTCACGAGTTTCAGTGGCCTTTCCAACAATTTCCAGTTATCTATCACCTGTCTATATACATGTATTCACACATATAAATTTTTATTTGTTCATTGCATTTTGGTAGCATTTTCTTATTATTATACAAGGAAGAAAACTGTATTTATTTGAAATTTCTGTGAAAAATTAGGAAGGTGTAATGCAATTACTTCACTGGAACCAAGCCAAACTCCTAAGGCAATCTCCTTACAAAATTGAATCTTAGAATCTATAATGACAATTTTTGGTGAGAAATTCAAGTTTAGGTTGCATCAAAAAAAAAAAAAAAAAAAAAGCATAATTGAAGAATTATCCTCAAGGAGCTTTCTTTAAAACAGGTTTTATGATTGTTCTTTTAAATGAGTGTTGAGAGAAGTTTACTTGAACTAAATTTATAGAAAGAACTCTTTTTTAAATGAATTTGGTGTGTACAATTATCAATTTAAGGTAAAGTTAAAGTGAAATGTTGACTCATAATATTTTACCTAAAAACATCAAATATCATGAACTTCTGAGTACAATACATTCCTTACTGGTCAGTTATGATATTGTAACATGAATGCATTAGCTATTAAATATACTAGCTCAGTAAAAGATGTAAGTGAACTGAATTCTGAATGAGTCCATTATAATTTTTTGTGAGACAGAAAAAATTTCGTTATATGGATTTTCTGATGCAAGGTAATGGACAAATGAAATTATGGAAATATGAACTCAATCAAGTATAAGCCTTCAAGCAGAAAGAGCACCTTTATTATAGAACCTAGGATTGACTTAAAGATTAGTAACTATTTTAACCTTTTACACACACACGCATATGCATACACACACACACACACACATTAAACTGAGCTTATTGGGACTATTATAATTTTTTTAAAGATTCAGTAACACAGCTTTTTAATGAAATGACAAGTACCTTATAGCAAATCTTGGATCATATTCACTTAATTTACTTGCTAGAGTCAAGTATTGGTCTTGCTTCAAGATATCTAAGAGTGACACAGCTATAACTTTGATGCAAACCAATCATAAACCATAGCATTCCATCAAGATTATTCTATGACCTTTTTTAGGAAAAAGGTTTATTGCTTTTCTGGAATTTGTGTAACACAATTAGATTTCTCAATTTAACAATACATTTCAAAATATGTTAAAATCAATGAGATAATTTATATTTAGTACTAGGTATATAGAAATTTCTCAACAAATATTTATTGACATTTTTATCTGTGCTAAAATGTGCAATATATTAATGTTAATAAATTAGTTTTAGGACTCTCAAACCTCACTTTCATTTCTTAATGTGTGTGGCACTTTAAACTTTTAATGTTTGCTACTTAGATTGGATGCAAGGATTTCCTTTAGAAAGTAAAAATAGTTAATGTGAAAATATTTATAACTTTAGGACTTGTCCATTCTTCCTTCAGTTGGCTATATTAAGGAAAACAAGAAATCCAGGAAAGTGAAGAAGAACTGGACAAATAGAGAGCCCAAAGGGGTCGTTTTAAAGAGAGTTTTGGAGAGTTCAAAGTGAGGGATACATATTTTGGAAACTACTGTAAGAAGATGAAGAAATGGATTTCAGGAATTTAGCAATATGTTACGAATAAGATTTCCTCTTATAACATTTTGAGAGGATTATAAAATGTTTAAATTACAGCAGGTCCTGGAATAGCATCTTTTTGTTTAGTGTTCTGTCATAACATTGTTGAGTGAGATGCTGTAAGAACTTAATTCTTGTTTATGTCAATTACCCTATGGTAAAATTAGTTTCATCATATGTCATTTCACTTAAAGTAATAGAAACTATTGTCAATGTTAAGTGAGGACTTAGTGTACTTCTAAATATCTTTACCTGTTTGTCTTAAGCCAACATGGAACTATGAGGACACCTGACTAACGAACTATATGTGGATTATAATTTGAGAGCCAAGCTTTATGGTTCAGTACTTCTTACAAAAGTTGATACCCCAAAGCATATTGAAATGATGGGTACAATCTCAATAGACTTATGGTGTAAAGAGTAAAGATTTACCTTACAAAACATTTATGTTGCTTAGAATACTACTGCAGAGAGACCACTTCGAGACCTAAACTGTTCTCCTATGAAACTGGAAACATGTTTGAAACTCAATCTCCATGGACATAGACCTAAATTGCAGTCTTTTGTGGATGATAGAGGTCATGGTAGCTATGTTTAGGCTAACTCAAGGCATTTTCTCTGCTTCAATGATAAAAGATTCCCTGGGAAATTGGCAGCTGCTCTGTCTTGCTTTAGAGCTGCTGACACTGGTTATTTGCTATTAGCAACTTGAGAAATTTGGGTTGAGTTCATTGTGGAAGTCCAGAAAAATAATTCTCAGGATCCTAATTATAGCTTGCTACTAAAATAGTCTAGAAATGGTATTAAATGCAGAGAAATATGGCGAGATAAAAGACCACAGTTCAATATTAGGGATTATTTGTGATCTGAAAGTCATCCAGCTTCTGTTTGTATTACAACCACTGTTCAGTAACTTAGAAACCTATAGATGGCAAGGTGATTGGCCTGCTTCATATGTTGAATATATATTTGCATATCAATAACACATCTTTGCCTACATCTTTATATGCACATTGCCTACATATAAATATTTACATATTTATATGTAGGGAATGGAGAGATTTCAACAATAATCTACCAGGAAATGGTATAGTACAGTTTGTGGAAACATTTGACATGGCTAGAGCCATTTCACACAATCATGAAAATAGAGAAGTAGATAGATAAATAGATGATAGATTCAATAGAGAGATGAAAGATAGATGATGATAGATAGATAGATAGATAGATAGATAGATAGATAGATAGATAGATAGATAGGTAATAAACAGACAGATATGTAATTTTAAGATCTGTTTGAAACCTAAGAGCTACCTGAATCCTCACTATTGTGAAACTAATCAATTTTGAGTCAAAAAATGGGGAAGACATTGAGGTACTTTGAAAATAAAACTGAGACCAAATAACAGAGCTCATATGTAAGGCAGGAGGCTACACTCAAGGGAGGCACCCTTGATATAGATGTAGGTGTGCTTTCACCTCTTGATAGTGGATTGCTGACAAAACAGATCCTGATCAGTGTGGATACATGGGCACCTCCACCTTAACCAGAAGACTCCAGCAGCTACCCCGGGGGTCCCTTTGGAGGCTGTGCCAACTAAACTGCTTTGTTAATCACAGCATTGGACACAGAGGGACTGATGTAACTCCCTGGCCTTCTATGTCTCGGTATTACGTAGGCCCAGGTAGGGGAGTAGATTGCTCTGTTTGTAAAAAGAACATCTGGCTGCAACCTGAATCCATGAGGAAGAGTCCAGAGCATTAAAAAACTTCCTTGTTTTATTCCAGAGACCCTAGAATTAAGTACTATCATAGGTAACATAGTTAACTGATTCTTTTCCTGCCCAAGGTATGCTAGTCAGAGACATAGGGCCTTGATATTGAGTCCAGTGGTGGTAAAAGTGTGAAGGAGACTCAGATTACAGTTTGTTTCCCGTTTGCCTATCCACTTTAAATTCTGATGACAACAGATGTCTACCCATGGCAGTCACCAGTCACCAATACTTTCCTCAGTACTATCATCTCCATTTATTTTCCCCAATACTATCACTACCGTATCTCTATGACCAAATCCTTTAGAAAAAAATACAGTGTCTTCTTTTATGGAACACAAATCTCCAAACTAGTGTTTAGCAACTTTTGCTGTGTATTAGATTCACTTGGGCAGGTCTTAAACACTGTATTTTTTAAAATGCTCTCCAGATGATCCAAAAGTACACGTAAGACTGCTCTAACCAAAACTTAAATGGGAATGAGGCTGTAGTTGGGGCTGCTGTCAATCACTGAGTGTTTATACCCTTTTCTATCTACTTGGCTTTTGCTTTCCTGTGATGTTGATCAGAGTACTGGGCGATATAGCAAATTAGGGATGTTAGAAAGGGGAGAATGATTTACACTGGAATGAGAACACTGCTATGGAGAAACAATGATGAATACATTAACAGGGAAATGGGAGATGGGAAATGTAGAAAATACCATTACCCAAGTGTCCCAAGCTAGAAAGTTAGGGGAAGTTTAGATAGAAGAGAGAGATTTTGGGTCTATTTCTATGCATATAGGTTATAAGGAAATCAGGAAGTCAGATTTCAAGATTTGTTTTAGGAATAGAATTTCCCTATGGTGTTCTTTGAGAAACCAAGAAACAAAAAAATAAGTTGCTACTGTAATGTTTCTTTGCTGTTTTTTTCAATGTGATACAGTAGCCATAAAGCAGTTCATCTTATGTAGCTCACACCTCTATAACATTTATAACATTTACATAGCATAAAATAGGAGGTCCCAATTAAATGCTGAAAAAAAAGCTTCCACTTGTTTAAGTGTTCTGATTGTAACAGTTGCAAGTTCCAGCCATAGTTACCCTAAACTAAAGGTTTAAATAAAAATTCAGTTTAAATAAAATTTAGTGTTCAAGTTTAAAACTTCCTGCAGTGGCAAGGGTTAGATTTTATTACTCAGAAGAGAGCTTTTGAATCTGGACCTCCTGAAATCTGCTTTATCAACATAACCAATGGGGAAATCCTTTTCTGAGGCAAAATAAGCTATAGATCTGAAATGAAATAGATAATCAAAATGCTGAAGACGGAAATAAAAAGAAATAAAAAAAACAAGCCAAAAGGAGAAATAGGATTTTGTTTTCATGTGCATTTCTTCCAATGCTGTCTTTTAATATCCCAGACCAATTTGGAAGTAACATAGTAGCTATGACTGAAGTGATATGACTGCTTGAGTTGCTGATTGCAAAGTGACAAAATGCAGCCCTCTGTGGACTTGATCTGAAATAGCGACTTTCCAAAATTAGAGCATTTGAAGGAAGAGTTAGAGAGAAAAGGGGTGGGGAGGAGAGGAATTCAGCAAAATAAAAGTAAGTTGATTTTCTATGTACTTCACTTCCCTTTGCATTTGAGAGTGCTACAGCCGGAAGGACGATAACTAGTATGGCTATCACATCTGATGTTGTCTGATTCGCTTTTAGTTGAGTTTCTCCTTCTAGATTTGCCACTATTCTTCATCTTCTGAGTTGCAAGGTGCTGTTGCTGTTTCAAATAAATTGTGCCTTGGAGTTTTCTGTGTTGTCTGTATACCCCTATAGGGGCACACTGTCTCACTCATCTTTATTTCACTCTATCATATTTACATTGAACTCACTGTTTGCACTCATACTAGACCACTAGACTAGGCTCAGTCTTTAAAGGCACAGTAAGCTAAATAGCCAATTTTTTTCAGTAATTTTTCAGGGGTGTTTGTCTTGTCTTGATTGCTGAGATTTTTCCACAAACATACCATAGAGCTAACATATCCTTTTTAAGATTAACACAAGACAGTCTACAAATCAGCACATACCAGGATACATGGTATCATTTCTGTCCTTGAGTTTTCAATTTAGAAACTGAAGTAAGGCAAGATGTGAAGAACTCTTTTAACTCCATAATCTTTTTCTTTTTTTTCAGGGTAGAATTCATTTATTTATAAGGTTATACACCCTAAATCAAATCTTTTTCCATAGGGTTGTGTGATGAAGGAAATTTGCCACTAAAAATATCTAAAATGTAATTGCTAGTGGACGTAAAAGCAGTTGGTCTTTCAAACTGTTTGAAGCCCAGAATCTGTGGAATCTCTATTCCCTTGCCTTTCATCTCTTAAATTCATCTCATTCTTGGAGTAACTTGCCAACTACAACCAATAGCTGGTTTTATACACCATTACTTTGTTTTTACTTGATTCCTGTACAGCTGCTGAGACACTAGCAACATAGTTAGTTTGGAACTCAGCTAAGGACGAAGTTAACTAAATCAATTTCTTTCCCTTCCTGCCGTGTAACAAGAAAACCAATGCCACCGTTTTCATCAGTGTATGCTTAATGAAGGGATGAATGTTAAGAAGATACTTTGACCCCCCATGTGCCTATAGCTTTGGACACTGTGATGCTGGGGTTTTTTAATTCCTCAGGGCTTTTCTATTCCTCTTAGTAAACCGCCAAGATCCTTAGCCAGATGTGGAGGCAGCAAGGAGTTTCAGAAAATAGTGCAGCCTCTAGATTATGGAGCCAAAGTGATCTGGGTGTGAACCCTGGCCCCTCTATTTCTTATTGTGCAACCTGGCCCGGGTCACTTTGAGCTTATGAAGTGGAAGTTAATACGTATGAACAGATTTACCGTGAAATTTAAATGAGATGGTGCGTGTAACTCACATGCCACATGACGTTTAAAACATAATTACTTCCTTCCCTTCAAATTCTAATTTCTACTTAGTAGCCGTTGCGTTTTAAGTCATTACATCATCGACACAATGACAGAGGGAGACAAGACAGTATTTGAGGGAGCTCTGAGTGATTTTTGTCTCTGGAAAAAATAACGATGGTAGGGCATATTTACTTTTTCAATTAGAATAGCTGATTATATAAGACTCCATGCCATGTGTCAGGCATTATAGTATTGAGACCAGCCACACACTAGCTAGTTATTTTTTAATTGAAGCTCCATCATTACTAGCTATGTGAATTTGGGCAAATTACTTAAAAATTCCAAACTCTAGTTCCCTTAACTAGAGAGGGGAGAATACTGTGTTCCTCGTAGGGTTATAGATAGAAATAACCTAACACAGTAAAGGGCTCAGCAAATGGGCTACCTCATAGTCAGCTGTCTGTAGTTTTTAAAATCAGCAGAGATGAGTACAACTTGTTGTTAGCATTCACTTGGAACTGAAGATTTGTTTCCCCAAAATCCCTGGTTTTCTGAGTATTTCTTAAAATCAGCTTTACTGTAACTCCATAATCTTTTAAAAGACCTCTATAAACACTTTAATTAATTACTAAAATAGTCCACTTGTACTATTTTTAAAAAAAATAGATAGTTAGTAAATTATTTGATCTCCATGATTGTTCTCCATTTGAGATAGACTTCACAGCTGTTTAGAGTGCCAAGTTTGTGTAAGGTAGTAAGGATGCTGTGACATTCAGAGGTGAAGAATGCACCTTCTTGATTATTTATACTGCCCATTAACATAATGAAACAAAAATACAGTAGTCCCTCCCTTCTTATCCACGGTTTTGCTTTCCTCAGTTTTAGTTACACAAGATCAACTGTGTAACATTAAATAGAAAATTCCAGAAACAAACAATTTATGAGTTTTAAATTCCATGCTATTCTCAGTACCATAATGAAATCTCATACTGTCTTGCTCCATCCCAAAGGGACATGACTCATCCTTTTGTCCAGCGTCTCTACACTGTTTACAATCCTCACTTGTTAGTCACTCAGTAGCCTTTTTGGTTATAAGATCAACTGTCTTTTCAAATAAAAACCACAATGAGATATCACCTCACCCCAGTCAGAATGGCTACCATCAACAAGACAAATAGTAACAAGTGTTGGAGAAGCTGTGGAGAAATAGGAACCCCCATACACTTTTGGTGGGAATGCAGGTTGGTGCAGCCGCTATGGAAGACAGTGTGGAAGTTCCTCAAAAAATGACGAATAGAATTGCCATATGACCCAGCAATCCCTCTCCTGGGTATCTACCCCGAAAATCTGAAAACATTTATCCATAGAGATATATGCAATCCAATTTTCATTGCAGCTTTATTTACAGTGGCCAAGACATGGAAACAACCAAAGTATCCTTTGATAGATGAATAGATAACGAAGCTGTGGTATATATTCAAAATGGAATACGATTTGGCCCTAAGAAAAGATGAAATAGTACCATTTCCAAGAACATGGATGGATCTTGAGATTATAATGCTAAGTGAAATAAGTCAGACAGAAAAAGTAGAGAACCATATGATTTCACTGATGTGTGGTATATAAAACTGAAAACAATAAAAGAACAAGACAAAAAAATGAAAAAACAAAAACTCATAGACACAGACATAGTTTAGTGGTTACCAGAGGGTAAGACAGGGTGGTAGATGAGGGTAAAGGGTATCGATATAGGGTGATAGAAAGAGAACTGACTCTGGGTGGTGAACACACAATGTGATATATAGATAAACAAAATTTTAAAAAATCCAAAAAAAAAGAAAAATCAACTGTCACAGTATTGCAGTGTTTGTGTTCAAGTCACCCTTATTTACCTAATAGTGACCTCAAAGTGCAAGTGTAGTGATGCTGGAAATTCAGATATGCCAAAGAAAAACCATTAAGTGCTTCCATTAGGTGAATATGTGAAAATTCTCAGTTTAATAAGAAGGGGGAAAAAGAATTGTATACTGAGCTTGCTAAAATCTATGACAACAACAACTCTTCTATCCACGAAACTGTGAGGAAGGAAAAATAAATATGTGCTAGTTTTGCTGTAACACCTCAAAATGCAAAAGTTATAGCCACAGTCCATGATAAGTACTTAGTTAAAATGGAAAAGGCATTAAATTGGTGGGCGGAAGGATATGAACAGAAAATGTGTTCTAATTAAAGGCAACCAGTGGTGTCTATAGCATTGAGCCTATATGAGGATTTCAGGAAAGGATCCACTGAAATGAGTGACACCAAGCCATTTACTGCAAGTAAGGAATGGTTACTCAGATTCAGAATAAGTTTAGACAGAAAAATAGAAAAAAATATTGTAGAAGCTGCATCTGCCAATGAAGAAGCTGCTGCACCATTTCCAGCAGAGCTAAAGAAATAGATTAAGGTACAATATTATCTGTGGTTTCAGGTATCCACTGGGGTCTTTGAATGTGTTCCCTGTGGATAAGGAGGGTTACAGTATACATAGATACATGTAAGTAGACTTTTATATAAGATTTGGGTCCTAAAGTCCATGATCAATGTGAAAATCATGTATCAAAAAAATCATCTTTTAAAATTTCATAAATTGCCCATGAATTTCTATATACACAGTTTTGTGTATGTTGCACTATATTTCAGCAAATCCAGTATAGTTCATTGTCTTCTGAACAGTATACTATTTGTTTGGATAGATTGCAGATAAGGTCTTTGGCTTATTTATAAAATCTTTTAATACGTAAAATAAACAATAAAATAAGGCAATACAAAAAATAAGACCCTAATTTATAAAAACAAACAAAAAAATCATAAAATGTTGTTCTTGTTGTTAAGCCTGACGTGTTTAGTTAAATGTTTATAATTTAAATGCTCTATCATGTATCCCCACTGTATTAAAATACTTTGACAAAAAATACTATGACAAGTACCTTAAGAGAAGAACAAAGGGTTGTGGTGTTTAAAGGAGAAAAAGATAATACGATAATAAAAGGTCCATAAAGGAAATTGAATTTGAGATTTTCAGAATAAATTTGATTTTGACAAACTAAACACTTTATAGTTGCATGTGGTCTGGGCAAAGCATACAGCTTGCAAAAAAAAATGTAAACCATTCCAATGAAGCATAAGCAGTCCTTTCTGTCAGAAGTTTAGAGTGTGAGATGGGCATTAGAAGGTGATAAAGTCTAGAAGGGCCGGTTGAACAAAGTTGTCAAGAAGAAAAGGTTGCACTTAACTAAAAAAGTCACTTAACCAGAAATACCATTGGGAGGAGACTGCCTTAGTTGTGGTTTAGTTGTGAGTAACAGTCAGCTGAGTTCTTGTAGGAGATGAAACAAGAGAAAGACTTGAGCTAGAAGTAGACTGTGCTGGATTACAATGGAAGAAAAGCAAAGTTGGAACTGGGAGGGTGATGTTGGAAACAGCAAAGTTGAGGACAGACCCATGAAACATTGTTGTATAGATGTTGCCACTTACTGACAATCCGACTGACATTGACAATGGAAGAAAAATAATAATAATTATGTCTGAATCACTTTGAATCAACTAAAGTTTCTAGAGTAATGGTAAGAGTCAGTTATTTGAATGATAGATCTATATGTACACAGATAACTACTAAACTTGGTAATATTCATAAAGTAAATTTTTCATAAAATATTTCCCTTTAGGATTTACTTAAAACATGGATTAAGTAATGTTCCAAGTGTTTACCCCTCAGTGATACACAGAATGTTCCTCTGGCTATATTATGAGCATCTCATTTGGTATTACCTCTGCCTGTATACTTATTCTTATGTCTGTATACTGTATCTAGGTTAAACGTTTAGGTTAAATATTTAATGTTATGTGGTATGCACTGCCATCTTTTCAGTGTAAGGAAGTTAAATCTCTACAGATGGACTTAAAATTCTTCTTAAGTGATGAAATTTGTTAGCAAGCTTTTCAAATCTAGAATGTAATTAAGTCAATCGCAATTATTTTAGATCATTAGTTCATCTGTGGTTATATTGAATATGCCTTAGGAATTTATTGTGCCATTATTATTATTATTTCTGTGTATCACTTGATAGAGAAGGAAGGTCATTATGAATTCATGTTTGCATCTGTTCATCCATCTATCTGAATGTATCTCATCTTTTGGCTTTTGATCAAATTGGTTGTATTTGGACTTTTCAGAACAGCAACAACAAGAAAACACACTAATTTAAAAAGTGAAAACTTTAACTGTTACCTATAAAGAATATAAATTCTCACATTTTTATCAAGGTTTTCATTTTTTTTTTTTTTTTAAGAAATTAAGTTCAGGATACTGTTTAAGTCTTATTCTAATTCCAAACATTTTTCTTTTCATTTTTAATAATAGGAATTATAATTTGTAATACCTTTAAAACATAGCCATTGATTGAATAAAATTAACTTTGCATTATTTTATCTTAGCAAAATTGAGTAAAAGACAAATACCCTGGAGAAGGATTGAGGTAGCTGACAATAGTGTCTAAACTTAGATAAGATAAACAAGTTTTGTCGTAGCTTACTATATAAATTTTTATTTTCTGTGATTTGGAAAGTGACGAAAATGCAATCATTTTTATGTATGAAAACAATGCATCTCATTCTGCATATGCTTGCTAATAGTTATCCATTTTGAAGTATTGAAATACCAGTGTTCACATAAAATATAATTAATATAGTGCCATAGATGTTATAATGGTATATGCATTTTTTTTCTAATCGCTAGCTGAATAAATATAGATCCTCCATAGCTGGATTCACACAGTCTGAATTATAATCTACTATTAACAATGCATTTGTATTAGGTTCAAATGGATGCATACACATTTTGATTCATTTTTAGTGACTAGTTTAATTTCAAGTACGTTTCATTCTCACCTTGCAACATTGGGTGAACTAAGGTTTCTAATATATGTAGGGCTCTTAAATAACATATTTTCATAAATTTATATTTTTCCAGTGCTCTATGGCAATAGACACCTGTGACTTCTATTTACGCATATGGTCCTTAAGTAGCAGATGCTTAGAGGAATTAATGAAAGGTGTGAGTCATATTATTGCAGAATGTTTCTATTTTTTTCCCAGTTTGTCAAAACATTACATAAAAGAATGAGAGTTTATGAGTAACAGAATAAATTCTATATCTCAAAAGTCTGTCACATTTTTCTGCTTATGGCAGAATAGTATCTCTTTTCTGCCAAATGTAACACATTTAACACTTAAATGTAAAAAGCCGATAGGGTGCGACCTCTTTGTTTAAAAATGTCTAATATATGAAGTTAAGTTGGCTATTTCCCCATCTCATGATAGAATTTCATGTAAACAAATGTAGAAGCCATTGTCATGAGAGTATGTTACATTATAATCTGATTAAACTAGCTCTTAAACTTTGATTGTGACCTTCAGTAAGAAATATGTTTTACATCTTGACCCAGTCAATATGTGTCTATATTTTCAATAGATAACAGTAACTAAAAGGTTCCCAAAGCAATATTTAACTATACTAATGCACACTAATATTTATCTTTCAATTTAAAAAAATAATAATAATATTTTAAATTCTATATTACATGTAAAATATAATCAAATTAATATGTAAGTATAGGTTTCTCTGTTAGCTTACCTTTGTTAAGCAGTATTTTGCTCAAATAATTTGTTTGTTCTGCAATATTTTCCGTGAATTAAGATTTTAAAAATACTTTAAAAGGGGACATACAATATTAAAAGGGGACAAAAATACCTTAAAAGGGGACATACAGTATTAAATATATATATATATATTGCTATGACCTATGAATTAAAATAGTTCATTATTATATGGTAAAGGTTTCTTTTACCTCACAGACCTCTATAATTCATGAGAACCCTGGTAATTCCATAAAGAGATTGTTCAAAGCTATAGATATTCTTGACAATAAGATAGTATACATTTCTTTTTGTTCATGTTTAAGATTCTGTACTACCTGTATAATATAGAATAATAAACAATCTAGAAATTAATTTAAATATTTACTTTTTTTTTTCCTTTTGGGCTTTTATCCCATTAAAATAAGGTAACTTTTATTTATATTTCTAAAGCAAGAAATTGTTTTGATTGGTTATGTGATCAGTATAGTCAATCAATGATAATTATTATAAATTGGAAATCCCTCCTCTCCTCCAAATATCAATTTCTAATAGCATTTTTAAAAATTGGTCATCTATAACTCAAATTAATCTGAACATAAATGTCTGTGTTGGCTAGACACAGATTCAGGAGAGAAGTACAACTGCTTTTCTGATTAGCACTCTTAAGTTTTAAGGCAGTGCTAGATTTATGGAACCTTTGGGATATCCTAGAAACTTCAATTTTGTTTACCTACAAAAATGTGCATATTCTCATTGTTTTGCTCAGTGCTTTTGATTTGCCAACCAGGTTACTCTGTGGAATTATTAAAACTTACCCTCATCTCATTCACCATTCCCTACAGCAAGTGATCACTTCCTTCTCTTTTCATGTTTAAGAAAACTAGACATGTTTCTTAAGAAAATGTATTCAGAACTCCTCTTTCGGGACAGAAATTTAAAAATATTGGAAGAATAAACACATGTCTTATTAGGAAAAATCTATATCTCTATAGCTATAGCTATATCCATATCTATGTTTACATCATCTGAACAATGTAGCAAAATGTTCCTCTGACAGGAATGCACGGAGGGCTTTTTATCTTTTACCAGTCCAGGTTTCCTCTCTCTTTTTTTCTTTTTAAAGGCTCTTAAGGGTTTCATGGATTCCCTAGAATGTGAAATTTCCATCACCCTTTGAAATCCTTAGTAATTTCTATTTGCAGAAATATTGTTATCTGGTCCTTTTATTGTCTGTTCTCTAGAGTTCTGTTGCTACAACAGCCAAATTTTCTTGTTTCATGTATTTTGGCAGAAGTTAACTCCAGAAAACTTGTCCTGAATTGACTTTGTAACATTTCTATATAATAGTAACACTCCAATTATAGGAATAAAGGAGATTTTTATTATGCAGTGTTAAAGGATTTTCCTATTATACGCTTTGAAAATAAAATGATCTGGTCCATCAGACAAGTTGCTTGATTTAAGTAGATTTTTCTTAATCACTATAATATACTCTAAAGCACCAGGGATTCTTCCTACGTATAAAAAACATTTTTAATTATGTTAGCAAAACATAGGATCTCAAATGTGGGCCTCCATGGCAGGAATCAAGGAATTTCATAAAGTAGCATTAACAGTATAGTATCTCTTATGTTTTTAATGAAACTTACCTCCACAATTCATAAAGCAGAAGTCCTAATGCACAATATTGTACTCACACACACACACACACATACACTCACACTCACAATATGTCATATATATCTGGCAATGCTTTTAGGTGAATTAAATAGAACTCTGGTCTTCAGGAAGCTTACAAGTCAGATGCAAGAAAGCCACATAAACTGAAGAGTATGAAATAAGTGAATAAGTGGTTGGGAGAACAGAGAACCACACTTAATGTCGGTAGGGAGAGGGGAAGATACCAGATCCAGGTTAGTAGCAGGGCTTCAGAGAAGTCTTTCATGGCAAAGCTGTTATTTAGCAGTGGGATTTCTAGTCATGCAATTTGAAAGTGAGGATTTTGCATAAGCCTGCATAGGCCCTGCAAAGTTGGGTTGCTTAAAGATTCTGGACTTTATTTATTTTCAGACATTGTTTTGTGTCATCAATACTGGTACTGGTATAAAACTAGCTAAACAACAGATGGCTATTATATCCCAAACACTCTTACAGAAATAAAATTTTAATAAAGGACAATCTAAATTATATAGTCAATATTTTTATGGGCTTGATCATTCACGTAAGACATTTATGCTGTATGGATTGAAAATTACATTTAGGTGCTCTGTCTAAATTGACTCATATCAACTACTACATACACACACACACACAAACACACACACTTTCTGAAATGGCCTGCCAGTGACCTTAACATTTTCTCCCTTTATAGCCCCTGCTGTAGCACATCTGTATTACCTGGGAGTTGTGACTCAACAATACATTTTCTCCTTTACTATATAATTGTTCATTGGTACTTTTCTATTTCCTGACCAGCACTTGGCACATATCACTAGCCTAAAGGAATGAGAACTAAAACCAAAATTTTGAAAGAAGGTAGTATTTTAAGGCATTTAGATCTTTTCTAATGAGAGAAGCCTGGGTGGAATGTTGTTTTTAGGGGCCTGGGGAAAGCATTAAGCTATATGAAGATTTGTAGTAATTAAGAAACACGAGAGAGGGGTGAAAAAATGAGCAAAATGCTTCAGGAGATCCTAAAGACATACTTCCTGGGACTGCCTCAGGTTAATCAATCCTCTACCGTTTTTGCTTAAAAGAATCGCTGCCAAGTTACAACCTACAGGGCTGAGGTGGAGAATGAGTCAAGCCTTAGGCTATTTACTGTGGCTCAGGTTTCATAAACAACCAGGTAGGTAAAGAAAGGAGGAACATTTCTAAAAGGACGTGTTTGTGTAGGACACAAGCTGTGAATGGAGGTACAAGGGTGTAGGGAAATTGAAAAGGACTTCTGTAACTTTTTGTTGGTGTCCTTAACTGATGAGTTGGGGGAAGTACAGACCTAAGCAGTCACTGTCATGTGGCAATGATTTTACATCCGCAGCCAGACCTATCTGGTAGCAGCAGGAGGGAAAAATAAAATATGTCCTCTGATTGAAACTGCTGGAGGATTCATAGAAGAGAAACACAAGTGCCCGAATTGGAAGGAGACAGGGATCATCAGTTGAAATCTGTTTTCTTTAGGGGAAAAAAAAAATTCTCTAATGAGTGCAAGTGACTGAGTCTTGCTTCACTCTTTTATACCATGTTTCCCCCAAAATAAGACCTAGCCGGACAATCAGCTCTAATGCTCTAATTTTTGGAACAAAATTTAATATAAGACCAGGTCTCATGTTAGATAAGACCCGGTCTTATATTATAGTAAAATAAGACCGGGTCTCATATTAATTTTTGCTCCAGAAATACATTAGAGCTGATTGTCCAGCTAGGTCTCATTGTTGAGGAAACACAGTAGCTCATCTTAGGAACAACAGATACCCTTAATTGCTTATAAAAAAAATGTTTGAGGTTTAATTCAGAATGATATACCCATTTAGGCCATAAGTGTTTGAAGCTTAAACTTAAAATCAAACTTGTCTTTCATGTCTCCACAACATGAACAACCCTTAGGGCACTCCCAAGTATTCTTATATGTATAAATTGCTTTGCTGTACAAAGGTATTTTTATAAAAATTCAGCCTTTGTGTCACACAGACTAGAAGAAGGTGTACTAAAAGGGTGATAATCTCAGCCAGAGCTTTGAATTCAGCTTACGTTAGGCAAACACAATTTAGTTCATATATCTTATATATCTATGTCTCCTTAAAAAAAATAAAAATAAAAAAGAGAAAGAAAGACAAGAAACCTCATTATGCCCATGGAAAGAAATTTGTAATGAGAACATCACCAATAATTGTTTATTTTAGGCAGTGAAGTGGTGGGGCACCTTTCTGCCTGATGGAAACAACTAAAAATAACCATGTTTTTGCTACATTTGCAAATAGGGTAGGTTTAGTGAATAAGCTGCCAACATAAACCATTTCATTCCAAAACACATATTTAGATAAAGTAAGAATAACATGGAATATGGTGATATTTTTCATGTTCAACAACGTGTGTAATTTAGTGACTTTTTAAGTAATATTTCAAAGAATACTATTTATTTTAACAATGCCGTTTAACATTGGATGACTTTTTTATTTTTTTGCCTTTCTCCAGATGTGCACCCCAATTTTTCCAGACATGACCTAACTTGGCTGCATAACAAACCTGATATAGATGTGGCAATGTGTCTACATAATTTAATTCAGAGTAACACTCCACCTCTTAGGATTCAACTACATAGTGATCTACCTTTCCAGACAGAGTTGAGAAGCAAGGTTTAACAGTAAAATATGTACAATCAACATTGCAACCACAAAGTCCATGAAAGAAAACAAATGCATGTTTCTCTTATGAGTATTCCCTTAGAATCTACAGAATCTTATTTTACTGACAATTTTAACAAGCTCAGTTATCTCATTGCCAAACCCGCTGCCTATTCGGGAGCCACAAATTAGAAAAGGGAGTGGGGGCTCTTAGGACTAGCATAACACTGGTTAAAAGTGACAAGGGAGTTGACAGGAAATCTATTTAAAAACAAAACAGAACAACAACAACAACAAAACACACACACACACAAAACACACAGCAAGTCAAAAACACAGGAACTGAGCTATTTAATAAGGGTAAACAGATCTACAAACTTTTCTAATCCCTAAGGTCAGCACTGTACAATAACCAGTACTCCTAATGATGGCATAGGTCATTAAGGAAATGTTACATTAACTTCAGTGGTTTGAAGTTTTAAGAAAACAACAACAAAGTACACAATTCATTTTAAACAGCTTTTCATCCAGAATAGCCATCTTAAAAATAATAATAATATTAATAATAAAAGGAGGTGTAAAGGCCTAAACCTTTAGCTGTCATGCAGTTTTTATCCATTTTCTAACTCATTATCCAATGTGGCTAATGAGTCCCAATTACATAATTAAACACCTAGCATAAAATGTATTGATTGGGTAATGAGACTTCTCAAGCTTCAAAATCATCCTTTAAAATAAAGACAGTGAATGTTTTAATATGGCTACTTGTGTCTAAAGAGCTAAATGTGTTGCAATATTTTTCTGGTATGACTAAGGTTGAAGGTTCAATTTATATATGGGCCCTTTGTCTTTTTCTTTTGCTTCCATTTATCCCCCAAATTAAATCCCTCTCCTTCAAAAAAAATAACCGCATAATTAATGGAATAACATCTCATTATTTCCGTATTTAAAACAGCATTTAAAAAAAAAATCAAAGCGTATTCTGGACAGAGAGCAGCACTAGCCCACCTTAAGTCCCTACTTGTGACAATCACAGTGCTAACGTCACACTTACATTATCTTGCAATAAACCTAGAAGCCCAATTTTCAGATGAAGAAATTAAAATCCACAGAGAGAGCCTATTTCAAATGCAGGATGTTCTCATTCCTTTTAATCCATTGCTAGGGTGGAGCTAAAACAATCCCTGTAAATGTATGTTGGTTGTTAACATTATGGTGGTTCCCAGTTCAATTCATCTGGAGACTGAGACATTGAAAGAGTACTGTTCAAAAGGACATAGCCATTATTTTAGTTCTCGTTGTAGCTCTGTGATGTAGGGCCAGTGTTAAGCTATGTTTTCTAGGCCTTGGTATCCTCTTTTTTAACAAGTGAAGAGGAGCCTTCAACTACCTCTACCTAGAAGCCAACACATTCTTACCTTATTTTAAACAGTGAACATAATTATACATTTGAAAATTAGTTCCTATGATGCCATCAATAATTACCAGACAGTGTCTGAGATACAGAATTGAGTTAAATTTTTTTTCTGCTTTTTTTTTTTTTTTTTTTTACATGAAGTGCTCACTTTCATTCATGCCTCTCTGTCTCTCTCCACTATTTTTAGGGCAGTGGAAAACTGCCAGTCCTATGAAGGGGTCAATGAATGCACATTTTGACAACTTTGTTTCTTGGGATATTGTGGACACATTTGGACAAGAATCTGAACAAGAATTGTCAGTGTTTGGGCAAGAATGTACATTTTGAGAGAAATTATATTTTTGATTCTCCATGAAGAAAGACAGGCATACTATGGAAAAGAGATTTATCAGATAATTATGTAATCAAATTCCAAGATAAGCCAGACTTAATGAAGGCTTTAATTTAATACACCTATTTTGGTTTAACAAGGTATTAGCATTTAGAGGATGGGTTTGTATTTCCCACATCTTGTAAATAAGTAACCTGAGAGAAAGGGAGGAAATTTTGGTGTATGTTTATGGTAGTATGATTTGAATTTCCTTATCAAATACTGTTGATCATCTAGTTTATAATAGTGCTAACTTAGTACATCATTTGCATTGTTTTTGTTGATTGCTTTTTCTTCCTTATTTTTGTTGTTTTGTTATGTATTTCAATTACCTGAGCATTAAGTATCTCACGTGTTTTTAACTATTGAAGTTGTTATGTACCCTCATTCTGTAAAACTGAATTTCAATGATAATTAAGTTTTTAAATTCTAATAATTGCCCCTAAATTTTCAGAAACAGATTACCCTGAAAGGAAGAGAAGATTGTAGAGACATTTTAGTGTGTATTTTGGTATACTGTGTTTAAAGGGAGAGGAATTTCAAATATTATTCATAGAACAACCTACTTAGAGAAGGAAAATAATATATTATTATTTATTGAGAACCCAATGTGCACTAGATACTCTCTAGTTAGTTTATAGATGCCATTTAATGTTTTCATTATAACAATTCTTTGAGATACACATTATCCTGCTTTTTTAAAAAAGGGTTCAGAAGCCTATTTATAGAAAATAGGATATAAGGCCATATCTGTCCTTAAAGCAAGTGCTTTTTCAACTTTATGGTGCTGTCTTCTGGCAATAATTGTTACTTTTGCTATGTGGTAGACTACTGACTAGCATAATATAAATTATTCAGTATCTCAAATTCTGCTAGATACAGGGAAAAGGGTTAGATGACATATAGATACTTTTTTGCTGATAAGACAAAAATAATCAGGTATTTTCTTTGCTTTATAGTCGGAAGTTCTTTGGACATTTGTTGGTAATTATACATTTTCTTTATTTCCTTACAATGTACAAACATTCATAAGTCCGTGTTACAGAATGAGTTCATTTACATACTATTTTTGCAAATAGTGAGTTTTTGCATACAATCTGCTTAACTTCGTCTCTTTCTCTCTTTAATACATATTTCAAATTTATAAGTGGCATTTAAGCATGTGTGTTTGTGGAGTGTGAATATAAATATCATCATATAGCTAAAATTTTCAACCACTTCATTTGTTCTAGAATGTACTAAATTGTGATTTAATGGGAAATTAAACTGCTTTCTTGCTGGTTTAACTATAAAATGCTCTAGATTTATATCAAGGCACAGATAGTGCTAGACCAAAGCTATCTCTAGTCTAATGGAGTCCAGCATTTCATTTTATTTTCATAATCCTACCATATGTCTACAAAACAAAAAGTTAAGTAGTAGGGTTAAGAAAATAAAAAAAGGATATCTCAGTAAGACCATAGTTGATGTTAAATTAAAAATATATCCAAAAATGTTTAGCAACATTAGTTTTGAAGGCTCTCAATGTTTTATTCTGTGTAATTTGGATATGTTTGCAATATAAAAATATAGGGATTTTGACAAATTAATAGTATCTATACCATACATTTATATCCAACATCTTGTAAGAAAAATAAGAACAAGTACACTGTGGATTGAAAAGTTTTAATAATTTAACTAGAATATTCTTTGTCATATGATTACTTGCTCAGATAGATTTTATGTTATATCAATGCCCATTTTAAAGTTACTTTTCCCAAATAATGAAATGTACAACATTTCTCTTATAATATCTTGATAATTATCTACTTGTTTTGAAAGGAATTTCTGATATTATAGTTGAATTATGTTATCTTAAATTCTAAGTTACTGGTTAAGAGTAGCTCCTCTGGGCCAACCAAGGAGGTAACACACACACACACACACACACTTAGAAGATACACTCATATATATCTAGCATGCCTTCAAATCCTAACACCTACAGAAATGGGGTGTCTAACTTAAAACTCTTTCTTCTCCGAATAAACTGATCACCCCCCTTCTTTAAACCCCTATCCTTCACACACACACACACACACACGCTCAGTATTGTGGGATACTCTCAAGCATATTTTCTACCAACATCGATTGTTTTGCACTAGGTAAGTGTTTCTTTTACAAGAATTCTTTGTGGCAGGCTTATTCAATTAAGGGACAACATATTTAGATTTATTTCAGCATAAATAGTATAGGAAAATATCTTAAAATAAATGCCTTAGGAAAAAATATTGGATTATCAGTTTATAAGAGAATTGTACTCAAGGTGAAG
Source organism: Rhinolophus sinicus (assembly GCF_036562045.2). Classification (NCBI taxonomy): domain Eukaryota; kingdom Metazoa; phylum Chordata; class Mammalia; order Chiroptera; family Rhinolophidae; genus Rhinolophus; species Rhinolophus sinicus. The sequence goes on along the minus strand of NC_133751.1, from coordinate 132,512,380 downwards.
AATGTTATTGTAGGATACTGGAGATAGATTTATCCCATGGGACTCCGAAGGACGAGCACAGATTGAATGGAACCAGAAAGGCTGTGAGCAAAGGGATGAATTAAGGGATTAGAAATTTAATGTGCCGATTGCAAGGAACAACAGAGGCTGTGAATGGCAAAGAAAGATGACCCATCTAAGATATTTTCAATAATTTTATCATTTTGCTTCATTTTTTAAATTTTTTAAAAAAATTGTGGTTCAAAAGCCCATCTTAATTTACCATTTTAGCCATTTTTAAGTGTACGGTTCAGTGGTAAATATATTTACATTTTTGTGAAACGGATCTCCAGAAATTTTCATCTTGCAAAACTGAAACTAAACCCGTGAAACAACAACTCCCTTTTGCCTCCTGTCCTCTTCCCACACCCTCATCCCTTGCAACCACTGTTCTACTTTCTGTTTCTATGAATTTGACTACTTTAGGCACCTCATATGAGTGGACTCATATGGTGTTTGTCTTTTTGTGACTAGATTATTTCTCATAGTATAATGTCCTCAAGTTTATCCATGTTATAGAATGTTGCCTAATATTAACATTACTTGAACCTAAATCATCTGACTTGACTTATAGCTTGTTACACATTCCATAGAAATTGTGTTTGTGTGTGCATGTGTGATATACATTTAACTATTGGTAATTTGGATTATAAAATTTTCCATTTATAAAAATGTACATATATATCATAATATTAAAAGTTGCAATTGCTTGACAGACTTCCTCCCTCCAAATTCTGAATGGATATATTCTGAAATCCTTGTGGAAAAGGTAGAAATAGATTGTGTCCTCTTTGCATAAATCTGTATCATCCATTCTCAGTATCATTGGTCCTTTGCCTAACATGGACCTCTTCTTACCAACTCTGGTCCCTTCCTAACTGTAACAAATATTAAGGGAAGGCACTCTCACCTCACTTTTCTTTTACCTAATCACTTGACTATTTCATCACAGCTCTTCCTCATCTGTAACCACTGAAATATGTTATAATGACTTAACCTGTTCTGTAAGCCTAACCTCACAGTATTCTTAGATTTAACTTGAAATCTGTTTTATTGATCTATATTTGTCTGTATTTATCTGATGTAAAAAGGAAAACACAATATTTTAGGTAAGGATTTATCAGAGTCACCTGAATGATAACAATAGTTTTATTTCTGTCTTAGCCTTTAAACTCCCTACTGATTTTTCTTATGTTGGTCATCTTAGATCTCCTGTTATTTCTTTATTTTCTATTTCTTCCAGCACTTGAATATTACTGTTTAATTTATTTTGCCATAAGCAAAACCTCACGTATTTTCCTAAGTGTCATCCCATTCTGTGTTCAGTAATTCTGTTTATAACCCCTGGGTGTATTGTTATGATTTTTCTCTCTCCTTACAGGTGTTTGCAATATTTACTAGCTTTTAATTATTTGCTATGTTTATGATAGTTTTGTTTTCTGTGGTTTGGGGTGGCAAAGTGAAACTTAGAGACTGATTCTGTCTTTGCTAGTAATTTATTTAGCACAAGTGCACTGTGGGAATTATAATTTCACATGCCAACAGCATATATAGTATCTCTTAATGAGCCAATGAACAAACAACATACAGGACAATATCACTTAATAAGCCAAATAAAGAAATAACATACTCCAATCCAATGACAGATAGATCACACTATTGTTTCGGTCAATGGGGAATAAAGGAATAAATTTCAAATTTAACAGAGATGTACCTTTTTATATGAGTTTGGTTTCTCCAGAGTAATGGGTTAACCAACTGCAAACTGACTTCCAGCTGACAGCACAGAAAACCTTAACTCCCTTGTTGCTAGAGCACCTTGCTAGGGAATGGAAGAACCCATATTGGTAGACAGAGGCTAGGCTGCTCCGAGGGTTATCACTCCAGGGACCACTGCATGATTTATCACCACTGTGATCCAGAGTCACCTTCACCATGGCTGAAACAAGTATCTTGAGATCTTCTGAGAGTTATTTAGCTCAGCATAGTGCAGCCTTGCCTGGACTGAAACTCTCCAGTAGTCCTTATAAGTCAGTCCTTATAGTCTGAATCTTCCCTTGCCATAGTTACTTCTCCACATTTCTTATTGATAAACACCCATCGGGACCCCTCAGCAGCTAAGCTGCTGGATGATTACAAATGACAGCAAATGAGATGATGCCATCCTAAAACAGGTTACTTCATCCTAATATCAAAACAACTTTACTTCTGTCAATGTAAGAAATTTCCAAACTCATAGTGGATTTTTATAATAGTTTATTTGAGCCCAAACTGCTGATTACCAAGAAGCACAATCTCAAATCTTTGGAAAGTAACAGTTTTCAGTTTCTTTTATGTATTTGAAATTAAGGAGGGAATGAAACAAAGACTAGATGAATGTGGGAGAAAGCAAGGTGGGGATTGGATTACAGGATTACAAGATTGTGTGCTTTCTTGAGGTTATAATGATCTCAATGGTGTGTTAACCTATATGTGCAAAAACAATAGGTAGGACTTGCTTAAGGTAAAGATAAACCTTTTCCTGAAAAAGGTATGTGCCTAGGGTGTGACTATGACCTGCCTAGTTAGGAATTTATGATCACTATGTGATGTTACTTTCCAAAGGACTCCTATTTTGTTCACGGTTCCCCCTTTAGGTCATAAATTAATCAGAAGGATGCAATGATGACAAGCTTTTTGGTCAGATAGTGTGGCTTCATAGTGCCAGGAGAGCTCTTTCCTAGGAAGTCTCAGATCAACATCGTCTGATGAAACAGTGGACCATTGGAGATGACACAATACCATAATCATGGGATATGAGTTGAGTTTGAATTTTCCCAAAAAGGAAAGGGCAGATATATGGAAGTTAGTCAGGTGTTATGGTTGTCATAAACCCAGTATCATTTCTATCCTGTGAACTACCATGATCTGAGTTTTGCCATCCATCTCATTTTTCTGTATTTTAAAAACAGTTTTTTGTTGGTCTTTGTTATAAACAAGTACATTTTTAAAAATGTTCACTTAACTCATAAACAATTGGATGTAAAATCATTAAAACAATGCACAGCAATTTTTATTGTATTTATATTTATATTTATATTTACTACCTATTCCACATTTCACTATAATTTTTAAGTTAAAAATACATTTTATCTAAACTGTCTGACACTAGAAGTTCTCTTGACTTGAATTTATAAAAAAATATATTATTTATTGTTAACACATTATCATTAAGAGTTTATGTATTGCTCTTGGACAGAATTCTCAAACTAATATATTTTTTTTTTTAAATGCTTCACTCAATTTTGCTAAATTCCTTATCTCCTTGCTGAGCAATTGTATTTTACTTCAATAATTTTCACAATACTTTAACACATTTTAAAAAACAATATTTAACAGAGTGAAATGGAAGAGTAAATGAAACGATTCATGAATCAAGTAGCATCCTACTAGTAAATAGAAAGCTACTCCAAGAAGTTCTACAAAATTGAGGGGTTTTTGTACAAATTGAGGAAGAAACTGGGCAGGATAAAACAGTTATTAGCTAAAGTAAAGGAAGGATTGTTTCAGACAAGCACACTTTTGTGGGGGGAAGAGCTACTGGGGTCTAATCACAAATTACCTCAATAGTATTAATCAGAAAATTCCAGACTGATTGGTTTAAGGCCGCATTCCTGGGAGGGGTTGAAAACTGCAATTAAGTCTTGGTCTGTTGTTCTGGGGGCAAGCCATTCCACCTTGGGTCCCTTTCTCTCTCTCTCTCTCTCTCTCCTTTCACACACACACATTATATCTCATTTTTGAATCTTCCCAGAATAGAATCCATGGGGAAAAAAATCTTCAAGTACTCTTTATGATGAGAAAATTTCAGAGCCTAACTATGTATCTGCTTTATTACTGAGAATTAGTTACAGTCATGTGTCACTTAACAAGGGTATACTTTCTGAGAAATGTATCATTAGGGGATCGCATCATTGTACGGACACCATAACGTGTGCTTACAGAAACCTAGGTGGTATATATAGTCTGCTACAGACGTAGGCTATGTGCTATAGCCTATATACTGAAGACTTACAACAACATTAATATCATAATCTGTGGCCCAACATTTTGATATTTGCAGTGTGAACTCTGAGGCTGCTAACAGTACGATCCAGATCTTTGGACTTGGAAACTGCCTGCAGTACTCTGTCTGTGCTGTTGGGTTTCTGTTGATAATTAACCCAGAGGTTTTTGTTCTACAAGCCTGAACTGGAACTAGGATGTTGACAAATGCCTACTCATATGTCCCCCATTGGTCTCGTATCATAGCCCCATTTGCAGGCCATTGAGTCAGCTGACCTTTAGAAAGTTCAATTACCCCCACCGGTCAGAAAATGAATGAAACAAGTTTGTGGTCTTGTTTCTCTTAGCAACCCATCACTTTTATCATCAGCTTCTTATAATCAGCTCCTTATCATCAGCTCCTTTAACAACCTAGCCCATTTCCCTCCATTTTAGAATGTGTCTTCAGTTCATACTAAGGGCTATGTTTGCCAATGTACAAATCATAGATGAATACAATTATTTTAATTTATTTTGGATTTATTTTAACAGCTCCTAGGCTGTACAGCATGTTATTACTATAGGCAATTATAATACAGTGGCATTTGTGTATCTAAACACATCTAAACATGTAAGAAGTAAATGATAAATATGATATAAAAGATAAAAATTGGTATACCTGTATAGGGTATTTACCATGAGGGAGCTTGCAGGACTGGAAGTTGCTCTGGGAGAGTCAGTGAGTGAGCGGTAAGTGAATGTGAAGGCCTAGGACGTTACACTACTGTAGACTTTGTAAACACTATACACCTAGGCTACTCTAAATTTATATAAAAAAAATGATTCCCTTAATAAAAAACCTTAGGTTGCTATAATTATGTTTTACTTTATAAACTCTTTTCTTTTTTCAAATGTTTGACTCTTTTGTTATAACACAGCTTAAAACACAAACACATTATACAGCTGCACAATTTCAAATTTTTTTTCTTTCTTCGTATTCTAATTCTATAAGCTTTTCTCTCTCTCTTTTTTTTTTTTTTTTCACTTTTTAAACTTTCTCGTTAAAGACTAAGACGCACATACACAACTTAGCTTAGGCCGACACAGGGTCAGGATCATCAGTATCACTGTCTTCAGTTCCACATCTTGTCCCACTGGAAGGTCTTCAGGGGCAATAGAGGCATGGAGTTGTCATCTCATATAACAGTGCCTTCTTTTGGAATACTTTCTGAAGAACCTGAGATTCCTCTTCCGGTATCACTCTTTAGAAGTTTACGGTGGCTTATTTAGTTTGTTTCTTTCTTTTCTTTTCTTTTTTTTTTTCACTTTTTAAACTTTCTCGTTAAAGACTAAGACGCACATACACAACTTAGCTTAGGCCGACACAGGGTCAGGATCATCAGTATCACTGTCTTCAGTTCCACATCTTGTCCCACTGGAAGGTCTTCAGGGGCAATAGAGGCATGGAGTTGTCATCTCATATAACAGTGCCTTCTTTTGGAATACTTTCTGAAGAACCTGAGATTCCTCTTCCGGTATCACTCTTTAGAAGTTTACGGTGGCTTATTTAGTTTGTTTCTTTCTTTTCTTTTCTTTTTTTTTTTTTTCCTTTAATCATACATTTGCTTGTAAGCAGATAATACACCATGAACATTCCTCTCTATTAATGAAAACCTTTATGGGTTGTGGTCTGTGTTTTCATACTTTTTTAGAAGAATGCTTATGTCTACAAAAGCTTCTGCTAAACCTTTCTCTATGAATTTCCTTGGGGGTTCTTCTTAGTTTTCTTCTCCTGCAGTTTCCTTTTCTCTTGCCTCTTTTTCAGGTATGCATTTCTGTAGCAGTTCCAACAACTGCTCATTAGTCAATTCCTTAGGAAACACCTCTAGGAGCTTCTCAATGACATCTTCATTCACACCCAGGTTAAATGTGTTTTCCATCTCAGCCATAGCCTTGTTGATTTTTGCAGCTTCCTCACCTTGACAAATCCTTTGAAGTCATGGATGAAACTCTTGAGTGTTTTCATCCAGATACTATTTATATCCTTGTTGGCGACATCACCCCAAGCCTGAGCAAGGTTTTTGATGTAGTCATAGATGTAATCCTTCCAGTATTGCATCAGTGTCTTCCTCAGATGCAGCAGTAGCCTGTACAAAGGTCCTTCTCAGGCAGTAGGCGTTACTAACCACCATAACTCCTCGATCCAGTGGTTGAATCAAAGAGTTAGTAGCTGGAGGCAGAAACACTACTTTGATATTGGGATGAAGATCATCAATAAAAGGAGGATGTCTGGGAGCATTATCAACAATAAGCAAAATCTTGAAAGGTGTGTTATTTTCCAAATAGTACTTCTTCGTTTTTGTGGCATAGCAGTTCAGGAGGGCATCTTGAAAGAGGAGCTGGGTCATTCATGTTGTCTTATTGCTCCTGTAGTACCCTGGGAGTGTGTGATTATTGATATGCCTGAATGCCGTGGGCTTCTCACTGCACCAGGTCACAAACGGTTTCACTTTGGAGCCTGTAAAGTTGACCCCAATCACAACTGTTATCCTGTCTTTAAAAGCCTTAAAACCTGGCATTGACTTGACCTCCTTGTGGATGAAATTTCCTTTCAGACATATTTCTAGAATAGGGAGGTTTCTTCCATATTGAAGATTTGCTCTGGCAAGTAATTTTCCTCCATAATCTGTTTATCTAGAGTTTCCAAAACTTTTTCAACTGCCTTAACATCAGCACTCATAGAATCACTACTCACTTTCACAATATGTAATGGATAATGATTCTTGAACTATTTACTACCCAGCTTTAACAATGAATTCAACATCATAGTCAGGTCTAGCCGTTTTTGTTTGTTTGTTTGTTTGTTTGTTTTTTCCAGTATCACAAAGTTTTTGCTTTGGCCTTGATCATCATGATGCTGAGAAAGATACACTTCTTAATTCCGGTCATTAGAAATTTCTCCAAGTCTGATATAGACTCTTCCCGGAGTTTGGTTAGTTTCATTGCCTTCAATGAAGCAAATTCTTTAATAATGTATGTTACTTTTTGTTGCTCTTCAAGATTATAACTATGGGAGGGTGGGGCCTGCCTAACTGGCTAGCAGTAACTATCACTGATTTTCCACCATAGTAGTACTTAATCACTTTAAATATTGTATCTAGTTTAGCCACCTGATGTGGCCTCTTACTGGCAATATTAGCAGTAGGTTTTTTTACACTTAGGGGCAATAATAAACAAAACACAAGATTAAATAAAAAGCACAAGAAAAAAAATAATGCCATCAAGAGATGTGGTAAACATGAGATATATGAGACTGCTGCCAGCGTGATATAGAGTGCTGTTTTACAGCAAACTTTTTTTTAATAAGTAGAAAAAGCAGACTCTAAAATAATGATAAACTTATAGTAAATACATAAGTCAGTAACATAGTCTGTTATTATCATTATTAAGTATTCTGGGTCCGGCCCGGTGGCTCAGGCAGTTAGAGCTCCATGCTCCTAACTCCAAAGGCTGCCGGTTCGATTCCCATATGGGCCAGTGGGCTCTGAACCACAAGGTTGCGAATTCAATTCCTCGAGTCCCGCAAGGGATGGTGGGCAGCACCCCCTGCAACTAAAATTGAACATGGCACCTTGAGCTGAGCTGCGATTGAAAGGACAATAACTTGACTTGGGAAAAAGTCCTGGAAGTACACACTGTTCCCCAATAAAGTCCTGTTCCCCTTCCCCAATAAAATCTTAAAAAAAAAAAAAAAAAACCTTTAAAAAAAAAAAGTATTCTGTACTGTACATAATAGTATGTGCTGTACTTTTATATCTCTGACAGCACAGTAGGTTTCTTTACCCCAGAATCACCTCAAACACATGTGTAGTGTGTTGCTCTATAAACTTATGATGGATATGAAGTCACTAGTTGGTAGGAATTTTTCAGCTCCAGTATAATCTTATGGATTCTGTATATGCAGTTCATCATCCATCAAAATGTTTTCAGGTGGCACATGACTGTATTTCTAATTTTCTCTCAGTTACAATGGTGCATCTCTTTGCTGGTGTCAGCTATCAATTTTACACCCTATCTAATCATATAGAAAGAATGTGACCAATTCATGGCACCACATAAGCACCACAATAACATGCAACCACTGTAGCACCCATATTACCACCCATAATGAGACCACAAGGAGCAGCCCCAGCACATGTGGGTCATAATTCCTTTGTTTTCCTTCAAGTTACTTTAAGTTAATTCTTGAATCTAAAGACCCTATGGTTGACTCAACTCTTTGCTCAATACATGGAAACATTGGGGAATGAAGTAGATGGCGATGGAAACACAACTTTACTTCTTAACTAAAGGCCTTTTTAAAAAGCTTACAATGATAACTCCTGAAATGAGTCTATGCAGAAATCTCAACTTTTATGCCAGAGCATAGATATTTTAATTTTTAGACTTCTCTTTGGGAAAAGAAAGGTTGAGGAAGAAATGCAGTTCATGTATTTGACATTGCTTGTTTGAATCAGAAACTTACAACAATGACGTTGATACATATTGTCCATACTATGCTTTATCTTGAATATCCTTTTGCTAAAATTTTAGCGAGCAAATCAAGTGATGAAATATTTCAAAAGTAAAACTGGAATTTCTATACAATAGTCATATTTGGCTTTACATAGCTAAGAATAGTTATAAAGTCAGTTGCCCTACATAGATTGTAGGACACGATGTTTGGATTGTAATGAATGGCAAAGGATAGGGAAAAACTGCTGAACCTAGTCTCCAAGTGCCATTATAAAGATATGATATGCCAAGCATATGAATTAGAGGCTTGAGACTCTTGAGAGGTTTGCATCATTGTAATCACCTAGTGTTAAAGAAGACTGTTTTTCAGACCGAATTTTTCTGTCAATAGATTATTTTTAAAGAAATATTTCATGTTTTAGAGAAAACTATTTTAAGCTGTTTGCTATTTGGTGCTTGAACTAAAAAATATAGTTATTTATTTTCTCGCTTCCTTGAAGACAGTTTACTTGGTCATTATTTTAAAGGTTAACCCATCCACCCATCCATATAGGTGTTTTGATGTGAAAAATATCAGGTAATCAATATCTGCATGTATGGGAAAAATAAAATGACAAGCCAAAAAAGAGATGGGAAAGTTATGTTGGGAACTTAAAGTGTTTAGATAGGGTGAAATTGTTTTCAAACAGTTCTCACATGGAAGAGGATGAGCTAGAGATTGGAGCTTATCCTAATCAGTGGGAATCTTTTTTGTTATTGGGAGCATTATTAATATAACTGAGAAGTTTCAGTGGAGAGGAGGAAATGCTGGTTTGTGAAAGTTCAGAGAGATTGCCCCAACCTAGAAAATAAAATACCTTATTTGCATATGATACTTGTTTGAGATACTGAATAACATACATTTCATGATCATTATAAATTCTCAACCAGTTTCATGTAACATGCCTACGTTTATAAGAATACCTGGTACATTTTAGAGAAAATGTGTTAGCATTAAAGCAGCAGCATCCCAATAACCAATAAACAGTAATTCCTGATGTGTTTATTTGTTCTTTGGCATTCCTAAGGATAATGTTTCTATATTTTAGTGTGTAATCACTTCCTTCTCCTATTTTGCTAAGCATCATTGAAATCTGGAGAACAATTATTTTTCTTTATCTTTGAAACCTCAGTGATTTTAGTAGTCCCCTTTATCTATGGGGTATACATTCCAAATCCCCCAGTGGATGCCTGAAACCACAGATAATTCCAAACTCTAATCAACTTCTTACACGCCACTGGACATGTGGCAGCAGCTTTTTCTTAAGCAGACACAGCCTCTACAGTAATTTGTATATTTTTTCACTCCAAACCTATTCCTAAATCTATTTAACCATCTCTTATTTGCAATAACCATCTCTTATTTGCAATAAATGGCTTGGTGCCACTCATTTGAGGGGATCCTTCATGGATTTCTTTGGCTCAATGCTTTCTGAGGCAACATGTTGCTGTCAATCAGAACATGATTTCTGTCATGTTTTCCACACACAAATTTAAGGCCTTTTCCATCTTAACTAAGCACTTATCATGCACTGTGGCTGTAACTCACAGTATAAAGTTGATAGAAAAGCTAACAAGAATTTATTTTTCCTCCTTCACCATTTCATAGTTAAAAGATTTGTTTCTGCCATAGTTTTTAGAAATCTCAGCATACAGTATTTTTTCTTTCCTTATTAAGTTGAGAACTTTCACCATGTCACTTAAAGGAAATATTCTACAACTTCCTTTTTCACATATCCACGTTGCCAGAATAACTTTGGGGCTGTTATTAAGGAAAATAAGGGTTACTTGACCACTAATACTGGAATATCGTGACAGTCATTCTGATAACCAAGATGGCTACTAAGTGACTAAGGAACAAGAAAGTATACAGAGTGGACATGTTAGTCAAAGGGTTGATTCACAGCCCTGGTAGGATGGAGCAGGACAGCACAAGATTTAATCACATTGCTCTGAAAGGCACACAATTTAAAAATTATGAATTGTTTATTTGTGGAATTTTCCATTTAACATTTTCAGAATGTGTTTGCCCACAGGATACCACGAAAAGTAAAACCATGGATAAGGGGATACCACTGTATTTTCAAAATTCAGAGGTGTTTGGCAGGGAAGTTTTCTGCTTTGTATAGTCTATTGTGTTTGAGGTTGACTTTATGTTTAGAGAATCCATAATAGAAGTGACTTTTGTTTGCTCAAGTAATGTACTTACTGCTCTTGATGTTCTCATTGATTTTCACTTAGTCTTTCAAAAGGTCTAAGCATTTGTCAGCATCATCTAAGGACTGTTAGAAAGTAGGAAGACTCTTACTTTGAGGAAACCCAGGTTTGTCTTGACATATTTGGGGCACCATCTACAGACATCAATTTAATTCCCAAACATTAAAATTTCTCCACCCATGCCGGAATACCTAAAATCTAGGCATAAGAATAACAGCACATAAAAACAAATCACAATATGTAGAGTTCATGCATATTTATGTTTCTAGTATAAGAAGGTGAATAGTTTTCTGCAAAATGGTGGTTTAGTTACATCCAAGAGTTACCTCTTGTAATTCATCAGTGGCGTAGTTTGCAGGGTTCATCATCTCTGCAGCAGAAATGGTCAGGTCTTTTCTTAGTATATCCATATGATACAATGTTTTTTGCCTTTTTAAAATTATTTATGTACATATTACATAAAGAGTGGGTCTAAAGTAGTAGCTAGAAATAACATATTTTTAAATTTTGGCATTTCTAATTGCTGAGGTTATGGAAAGTAATTGAAAAATTTCAGGCAAAATATGTTGAATGCTTTTGCTTAAAGCCAAAGGATTTTAGTAACAAAGTAAAATGTTTACTATTTCAGAAATAGAACTATAAAGAGAAAGAAGCAATAAAACCTGATTTATTTTTCCCATGAGGTTAAGAATACACTTAAGCAAACAGCAACAAGTTGTAGAGGAAGAAAATGGCTAAATACAATACCATTTCAACTTCGAATTACTTGTCCAACAAAGATGATCAACCTTGTTTCCCTGAAAATAACCCTAGCCGTACCATCAGCTCTAATGTGTTTTTTGGAGCAAGAATTAATATAAGATCCGGTCTTATTTTGATATAAGACCGGATCTAATCTAATCTAATCTAATCTAATCTAATCTAATCTAATCTAATCGCCAGTTTTATATTCATCTTTGCTCCAAAAGATGCATTAGAGCTGATGGTCCAACTAGGACTTATTTTTGGAGAAACAAGGAAGTTGAGGTTCATACCAAAGAAATGATAAGGATAATGTGCATTGTATGTGGATACAAAAACCAACATAATTAAAAAAAAAAAAAATCTTGAATTTAGAACTGTATTAAAACAACAACACATTTTTTGTTGTTGTTTGTTGTTTTGTTTTGCTTTGTTTTATTTTGGCATGGATAGAAACATTCATAGAGATCAAAACTTGGCAAGAGTTGCACCCTAAATGAGATCACAATTGAACTTTGAAAGCTTTGAGAAAGGTTCATTTTATTCTAATCTACCCTCTCACCTTTCATCCCCTGGTTCTCATTTATCAGTTCACATATTCCATATTAATGCAGTCTTTAAGGACCTGTGACATCCTTAGCTTTGAATGTACTATGTGTCTTGACACTGCCCATAAGCTACTCCAGGCTTTCTGCTTTCTCTCAAATAGAGCCTGAAGATCATCTTCTTAAATATTCAAAATGCTCATTGGCACTCCTGGAGGAAAATGAGAGAACCAGAGTCCCTTTAGTTGATGATTTCATTTTACTATGGTTATGAATATGATGAATGCACCTGTCTCTGGAGAATGAAACTGCCAGCTTCAGGGAGTACAACTATGATTGTAACTGCCTCAATTTCAGTGAGTTATTATTCTCCGAATCTGTTCTGGTTGCACTGGGATAGTAGCTGCACAAATTGTTTATAGCTATATTTAGAAATAGAAAGAGTAAATAAAGTGGCATTCATGGAAGGAAAATATTTCACCTGTCTATAGATAGGTCCAAAATAGTTTTGTTTGTTTCTTATTAATATTCAGCATACCACTGATTAAAGAAAGAATACAGCCTCATTATTAATAACCTACATTATTTCATAACTACATCATAAAAAAGTTCTACTGGGACTGATAAGGGTTTTCTGGAAACTCACACCAACATATATTGCAAATATAGTGCTTGCAAACTTAGTTTCCCAAGATGTTGCCATGGGAATTACAGAATTACGTTTCAATATACTGGTTCATTTTACTTATGGGTATTTTTGTACATACACAGAAACCTTTACCTAAGTTCCTTCCTGTCTCCAGGGTTTCCATTTCAAGATGTTCCATACTTATTACTTCTCTAAGCAGCATGTGCTTTGTTCTTCCTGCTGTAATCTAAAGTTGCAACAGTTTATAGGACATTAAAGTACATGAATTTGAGTTCCAAATGAAATATTTTAGTTGTGGAATTTTTCATTTTTGCACCATCATTTTTGAATGTGTACAAATTGGGAACATTCCTAACATTTCATTCATGAACTTAGTAATAAATACCCATGAATTGACCTTGAAGTACATATGTTCGTAAGGGGCAATGGAATACAGAGTGACTTCTGATCTAGGCCTTCTCTTTGCTCTGGGAGATTTTCTTCTAACAAAGGTGGTGGGCAATGACTGATTTCTTTAGAGTCCTTTCCATTCAGCTAAACATTGTTTGAATAGTCTGTCCCTCCCTCCCCCCTTTTATATATGCTTATTAACACAAGGAAAATTGAGAGTTTCTGTACTCAGTAACATGGACAGAAACTTATTTTGTAATATATGGACTCTGAGGGATACACTGTGAGACCCTGGAAATCATTATGAATAAGGCTTGGATGTAAAAGGATTTGCAATGCCTTCCTGCCTCGGTTTTGCTGACATGTAAAATGAGTATAACAATGATATAAGGATTTGTGACGATTTACTAAGGAACTGCTTCTGTATTGCCAGGAAAATATAGTAATCATGCTTAGAGCATTTACGTCTTCAAAGTTACAAAACTACAATTCAATGCATGGATTTGGTAAATTATTAAATGGCACCCTTATGATCTGCAAGAGGTCATATAATTTAACAAGTACCAGGTTTTCATAGGAAGAGAAGCATGGAATCTCATAGTAGAAAGGGATTAAATGAAATCTATACAAAGTGTCTGAGAGGTGCTGAAATCTCTTCCATTGCATCTGGTCATGATGGCATGGAGAGCATTACTCCCCAGAGCAGCTTAATCCACTTTTAGAGCATTCTAATTATTGAAATAATTTTTCTTGTACGATTCAATTTCCTCTCTATTAATTTCTAAGATATTTACTGAAAGCTGATTATATTCTGTGAACTGGGCTAAATGAAGAGGAATAGGGGAAAATACAAATAGTCCCTGACTTTGTGGAATATTTGCTCTGGGAGCTTGGTCTCAACCTACCATGTTGATCATATATCAAAAAAAAAAGAAAAAAGGAAAAAAAAATCTTACTCTTTCTTGATTGTTCTCATTTAAATATCTTAATTCTCTTTCTTGTCTCAAAAGAAACTGAGATAAACCTGAATTTGTTTTTCATCCTATGAAATCTGGATTATGCAGCTACCTTTAAAGTTGAGGAAAATATATTAAAAACAACCAAAAACAAACAAACAAACAAACAAAAAACTTTCAATAGCCACCAATGATTGATATCCCAATTGTAAGTATGCTCAGGATCTGAAGGAGACATCTATAACTTAAATTTACCAACTGAATCTTATGTCATGAATTGGATAAATGATATAATAGCTGAGTGATTAGATTTCATACTATTAGAAAAAAATTTTCCCCAGTTATTTACTTAAATAAATGCTTACTAATGTTTGAGCACAAGCAGGGGTCATGTTTATTTGGGTTCCAATGTCCCTATTGGAACAATAAATGTCTCCCAAACTTCATTTTTTCATGTATCAGACTAGTTTTACTATATTTGTGTATTACTGGTATAATAAATTGCTAAATATTTTTTGTCTAAATCAATTTATTTTAAAATGATGGCACATATCACATTTAACTTTTAAGATTTTTTATAATATAATTTAAATATGTGACTATTAGATATTTTAAAATTTCTACTTTATTATAGTTTGTAAAACACTGTACCAGATACTAATTCTTTTCCTTCATTAACATTCAATGCCTCACTATTTTCATTTTCACTATTTTCATTTCAAGAGAAAATGAAGTACTCTTTCCATTTAAGTACTATATACTTTTGAAAGTTATGTTATATTAAATATAATACCTATATTTTAAAAGCATTCATTCTATAACTATATTAAATACATCATTAAAAAAAAAACACACACTTAAAATCTGCTTTAACTTTACTTCAATTGCACATAAAAATCCAGTCATTGTATATCATTTTAGGCACTTAAGAAAGTGTGTGTGTGTGTGTGTGTGTGTGTGTGTGTGTGTGTGTAGTGTGTGTGTAGTGTATGTGTATGTGCCTGCACAGGGGCGGGGGGATTGTTATGCTGTTAATAGTACCAGAACAAAAGAACACCAATTCACTTTCAAACAACTGTCTTTAAATGATTGAGGATTAATGTTTGTTTCAGGGTTAAACTGCCAGTATGACTTTTTCTTTTTTTTTAATATAGTTAAAATATGTTTAAATACCATCTGTATGGACATATGTGAAAAACTGAAAAAAACGTGTTTTTAATTTCTCTCACATTCTTGCATGTGCCTTGATCTCACATGCCTTCAAAGTAGCACTTGGTTGAAAAATAAAAAAAATGATAACATCAAATGAGAAAATAAAAGTTCAAGTCAGATCAGTTAACGCTCATTTCTTTGGCATTTTTCAGCCAGCCAATTGAAAAAAAACGGCTTTGGATTATCAGTCCGTCTAACTATCTTGAACATTACATAGGGAGTCAGAGTCCAACTTCTTCTTGTGTAGTATTTTAACATTGCTTAAAATAGATTGCCATTATACAGTACACAGGGCACTGTTATATCCAATAATAAAATTGGGACATTACAGAAGCTAAAATGGTGACCTACTTTTCTATAATTATCTATGTGATTAATACCTTCTTCCACAGACCCAAATAATCCTTACCTGGTATTTTAAGGATGTTTTGAGTCTCCATAAAATAATAACATTTGTTTTCAAGTATATTATCTATATTATGTCACCTGTAATCTACACTGGAACACCTTCCTAGCTCTTTCTGAATGTGCATTGCTCTTATACTTCCAGGGCCTGCTGAAAAACCTTTTCACCTTTTCAGTGAAGTTTTTTCTAACTTTCCTCTCCCAACATAAACTAGAAATAAACTCCCCCTTTTTGAGACTTTGAAGCAATTTTTCTCTACCTCTTATGTCACCCTTACCATTTCCTAAATTGTTTCCAAATTACCTAGAAGAGAATCTGTATCTGATTTATTTTCTGTTTGCCCCAGTAGATAACACAATGCCTTACACATATTTGGCTCTGAATGAATGTTTGAGGACTGACTGAATCACTGTTCAAATAAACAAATTAACACATGCAGGGAATATTTTAGTTACATTTTCCTTAATGTGTATGCATAGGTTTTTTTATCCAGGTATTTATTTATTTTTCACCCTATTCCATGTCATGAGTCATCAACAAAGATATATAGATAAGTTTGTGAAAAGTGTGCTTTGTTAGGAAAACTAAACCTTATTCCCCTAACTTATGATCTAAAGCCATTCCCTGATGAATAGCCTATGACTCTCTTTATTTTTCTGGTGGTTAGTAGTCTTCATAGTAAAGAGCCTGTTTCTTACATTCAACATATTTTTAATATTGATCAAATAATTTAATTCATTTACCTTTACTTCTTGAGACACACAGATAGAAATAGATATATCCTAAGTCTCTTAAAATGGCATCTAATCTTCCTTTTTTTAAAAAGTCATATGTACAGTTTTCTTTTATGTAGTTATGTATTTATTTAAAACTATCTTTAACTCTCCTGAGAAAATATATGCAAACTTATTTTGGAACTCTTAAGTGACATAAAATGATGATATTATTATTAACCAGTCCTTCCAAGTACTCCAACTTTATCCTGCACTTATAGCAAAACTTTTCTTTAGTTACTTTTTTGTCATGTAAAAGTGAGGAGAAATAAATGACTTTGCTACAGAATATTCATGCTTATTCAAATTTAAAAATTAATCCAGATTATAGCTTGAATGCTTCAAGAAATAATTATGAAAGCGAAAAAAAATTAGAAACATAGAACCATAAATATGGTAACTGTATATCTTGAAGATTATTCAATAGTGAATGTTTTTTCATATCTATTTCTTGCATTGTTTTGAAAACAAACAAAACCTTTAGCTCATGAGTAGTTATTTTTTTAGGCAAATTATTTATTTCCCAAACAACAGTTTTGTAAAGTATTGAAATTTCCGTGTATAATATTGTCTTCAAAAGGGACACACACACACACACACACACACACACACACACACACACGTCAGTTTGTGAAGCTTGAAAGTGATAGAAATATGGTTTTCTTATAAATTGTCTTTTCTTACACCTCTGATTATATTGGATAGTCAAAGGATCAGAGTTTTATTTTGTTTTTCAAATCAAATAGGCGTTTAAAAAGTAACATTTATAATAGCAAACTAAATGGATTTAAGATTGAATTGTAGTAAAATAATGTACTCTTTCTCTGATTTGTGGAGTATTTCATGACCTTGTTTACCTAAGAATGACAGGTGTTAATGGGCTATTATTTGATTAAAGCAAATTAACACAACCTTTTCTGAACTATAATTGTTAATAATGATAGTATGACCTTAATCTTAAGCAAAGTTCTTTCAAAGTCCTTTTATACCTAGTGATTTATTTTTAATCATCAGTGAGGTATATGAGAAAGGGGTTTGATATTTCTGTTTTGTATATGAGAAAACTAAAGCAAAGAAAAGTTGGGGATTTTATATTTCAAAGATAGTCACTTTTTAATATGAAGGTACTCTTCTGGAATACCCCACATAATTCAAGATAATATTGATAAAGAACAGTAGATATAGTTGCATGCCAATTAAACCAATAGCGTATCAATAGTTCATTATCATTCATTCTTCCAGATTTAAATTATGCACTTTTTATTATTTTCTAAATGTTGTGGAAATGTTCATAAATCTTTATTTTCATGTACAAAGTCAGTATTTCTACTTTTTAGATAAATGGAAATTACATTGTTTTAAAATAATTTCTGCTCTGTGACTTGTTAGGGTATATTTGGGCAGAACTCTAATTTCCTATTCTGCTCATTGTTTTGTCATTTTTCCAGAATCCTGGAAGATATTGGTGGACTCAATTAATTAGTATCAATTAATAAAGTTCCTGACAGAAATTGTGCTAGTTTCTTTTCTCCTTAAATGTTGTTCAGTGTGTTGACCGGTAACACTAAATTTTAATGCATTTCAATAGCCTTTTCTGCCCAGTATATTATTAGTGGAAAGAACACTTGTAGCCAGAAAGACCTACATTTAAATCCCTATAATTCACTCAGATGTTAGGCAAGTTATAACCTCTATGCAAAATAAAAGCAACTCATCACTGGAAACGTGTTTTGAGAATTAGATGTAACACAGAAGTATAAAGCGCCAGGAAGAGAACAAAAAAATGATGCTGTATAAAGTTATTTATATTTTCAATTATTGTTGATCTTAAGGAACTGGTATTTTTGGAAGCAGAGAAGGAAAAAAATAAGATGAAAGTCAACATTGAATTAACATTTCATTTACCGATTAAGCATAATAAGCAGTATACCTATCAATTTATTATTCAACTTACTATAATTTAGGGTTTTGCTTATTTTGGGATTATTATATTTTGCTATTTCATATACGCATATGCATAAAACACAAAATAGTGTGGAATGCTATTTACTTTGTTACTAAAAGCTTGGAATAAATGAACTATATAGGTAGACAGTAAGGTAGGATTCTCATCCCAACAAAATTGTATTTGGTCCCACATCATTACTTTCTGTATTTTGCTTATGTTGTATGTAAAGAAAAAAGATATTACAAATTCTTTGTAGCTTTAAAAAGCCTTGTTTGATCTTTCTTTTGCCCTTTCCACTTATAATGCCATATTCCGTAGGCTTCAAATGAAACATCGGAAAATAAAAATGTAATAGGAAAAGGTATTCTAATTTCATTTGAATCATGTCTCCTGGGGTGGGATAAGTAAGCTAAGCCCTGTAGAATACAGTATAGATAGAAGCAACCCAGAGACATTATGCCAGAAAACATAAAACATGTCCTTATTCACTCTTGCTATGTTATTGCCTGAACTAACAGCATCCAACATTAGGTGTACTCTGCCTAAAACTTGGGATCTCAATGGATTCCTAAATTGCAGATGTAAATTACATCTTAAGTGGCTCTAATAGTGGACCTAGACAATATATTCAATCATAGCAGCCTCACGATGACAAGCTTTGCTCAGTACAAAAACTCTTTTTTTTTTTTTCAGACTGCCAAACTTTTACTTCATTGACTATAAATGAATTGTTAATTTTAAATGTTTTGTCATCTTATTCTTTGATATTGTTCTATTAATTATTAATATGATTATAGATACTGCATAATAGCTATTGTTATTATTACATTCTTACATGTAGGTTTTACTTTTAAAAACACATATATTATTATAATGTAAAAGGCACTGTGCTTAGTTACTTACTAAAATCAGCTCATGCTTTCTTGACCTCTTGCTGCAGTATCAATTAATAGTATACTACTTTCACATTGCTGTCTGCTTGATGAAACTTACAAGAATATTGTTTGATAATAAACTCTGTCACCAATCAGTTTAGGGGCTTATAGAGGTCAGAAAATCAATGGATTTTTAGTTCAGATCTGTCTAACAGTGTACCAGTGGGTCCCTGAACCCATCATCTGGTTATTTCTCCAGTTCCAGAATGTATAGTCAGAATAGATACACTCAGCAGCTGGCAGAATCCCCACAACCTTCCTTTAAACATTCCTTATTTTATTGACTCGGGGACAGTGGTTGTGCAGTTTCCTCTTCCTGGAATGCCCTGGCAGGTGCCCACAATATCCAGTCCATACTTTCCTGTTTTGCCTTGCCCATAAAATGGAGCTATATGTAGAGATTACCAGACACAATATCAAACATGCAAAAGCAAGTATTAAGTTTTGTGAGTAATCTTCAAAACAGAATCATAAACTAGCAAAACTTGGGTAGTGGGGAGTGACAGTGAGCAAGTTGGAGCCATACTGAAGGAGTGAGAAAAGCATAGTTCATTAGCCTAGCTGCACCTGTTACTGTAAAAGCAGAAAACTTACAGATGGAAAAGAAATCCATGTTTGAGCCAGTGCTGAAAGCTTTCTCCCAATCACTAGAATGTTATCTAGGTTTCTCAAAAGAGAGATGCCTGTCAGCCTCTGATATAGTTCATGAGGCATTGTGTTCACAAATCCTTCCCTGGAACCTCTCAATCAGATTAGATCAAATCAACTTCTCAATCAGCAAACATCATGGTTTCCTTTTATATAATCCGTCACTTCTGACCCAATATTAAAGTATTTCCCTGTGTAACATATCTCCTTGATTAAATTACAAGGTCATGGAATCTTTGTTTTATTTAAATTTGTATCTCCATCTCTACCCTGTGTAATCCTTGTTGAAAAGTAGACAGGCACCAGTAAACATTCATGAAGTTGAATTTATAAGTAACGCATAGAAGATAAATATCTTCAATTGGCAACCTATCCTGGAAAAAAAAATATTCAAAGAAAAGTTATTCTAAAGTTAAAACTTATAGTGGGTAGATTTTCAAACATTCACTTACAATTTTTATGTAAATTTCTAGACAAAACAAATACATTTAGAGTATATTGGAAGGGGGTTAGTATTATGCTATAAAATGTAGCCAGTATCACTTTAATTACAGATGAAAAGGAGAGAGGAAGTTTAGTGGAAGATGAAGAAAATTGACAGTCTGTGATTTCAATCTCAGACTAACCTATGAAATCTTTAAACAAAGACATAATTTTTTTCCGAAATAATTTAGTGTATGTGTTCTGGGGAGTGAAAAAGGCCAAATCTTTATAAAAAAGGTGAAATTGATAATGCATCAGGGTAATAAATGGGAATATTCAGAGATAGGATGTTTAAATTGCCAGGATTCCCATATTCACATCTTGCTGCCTTTCTGCCCTTAGGCACAAGTTGTCCTAGTTTGCTACATAAATTTCTAAGTTAATTTGGAACACAGATAAACCAACATATTGAGATAAAATAGGCCCAGTCTTTTGTCTATCAATGATAATCTATTTGAGAATATGTTTTGGATTTGTGGAAGTTGGTTCAGTTTCCAGTATATGTAATTCCAATATTAGTAGGTGTTAGATGGAGTTCCATTTCAGGAATATGATTTATGGTATATGTAAATTTATGCCATAGCAAATAATGCTATAGCTATCATCTAGTATAATCACATTTAACAATTATTGTCTGCTATGATTTATGGTGTTAGAAATGTTTAAAAATAAAGCATGATTTCCCTCATTTCAAAAAGCTTATAATTATTGACCAAGTACAATCCTGCTTATAATCCACAAACCAGACCGACTCACAATTTGACTATCAGTTTTAATTTGTGCATATAACCACCTTTTTCTGGAGGTCTTAGTTGTAGCAAATTTGTCAATAAGTGGGAAGAAAAAGAAATAAGGATCTTTTTATTCCAAAAACACTATAATGAGTTCATGGAACTCAAGAGTTAATGATTATGAGGTAAGTATAGCTTATATTTCCTGATACTGTCTCCTGACTCATATTCAAATATACTGATTATGCTTTGTTATTATCTTCTGACCTTCATACAACTAGTTAGTGTGTTTCCTATAAAAAATTCCTAACCAAAATGTACCTTATTTTAAATGAATATGTAGTTTCTTTAATGCCCACAATTTAACAAATCACGTTGATTGCATCACCTGCAAAAATCTTCCTCCTTTACTACCTCCCCTGAAGAATAATCCATCATCAGTGTGCTAACACATAAACAGACTTTGATCTAGACTTAGACCTAAATTCCCCGTAATCCACTGATCCAAGCTAGCTAAGTGAGCCAGAGAAAAGATCAGTTGAATTATTATATAAATTCCCTTTGGAAAAGTTGAGTAAAATGCAGTGTCTACAAGATGTATACTCTGCATGAGTGTTATAGCAAACCCACAAGCCTAGTAAATTGGAAAAGCAATCCAGGGGCTTAGCTATTTAAGTACTAATGCAGAGATAAGATTGCTTTTAAAAAGTATCACACCCTCTTCCCTAGTGCACTTTTTGTTTATTCCCACTTCAGGTTACCTTAGGTAAAGGAGAATTAACTTAATGTTTCTTCCACATAAGTGAACCATAATGTTGGATACAATACATATTTTAAAGTGGATAGAATAATTAGGTAGGTCATTTAGTGTATCGTGAATGGTTATAGATAATGCATCTTCCAGCATTTTTCTTAACCATTCTGTTGACTTTTTGTATGTCTTGAGTGTCAAAAGAGTAAACACTAAAACTCAGAGCAGTTGAGAAAGCAGAACGATTTAGCAGAAATAACCTAGCCTGAGTCAAAAGGTGTGGATATGGTTTAAGATTTTGACCTTAGGAAATTCACTTATATTCTCTGGATTCTATTTCCTTAACTGTAAAATAAGGAAGTTGGAATAAATTATGTTGTTTCCACCTTGAACTTTCCATACTTTTATAATATCCTAAATTCAACAATAATATAACAGTCTTAATATTTGCAATATTGCAGAGATATGTAAAAAATGCATTTTTCAAATGAATTTATTGTAAATTCTTAGGAGGTAGCTGAGAATAATTGTGCCACAAGTTCCAATTACTTTATTATCTTCCTGGTCATTAAAAATCATCATTTACTAAAACTTATGCTGTACACTGTTCTGTGCATTGTGCTGCCAATGATAGTACCATTTCCTATATGGAAACAAACAAACAAACACAAAAACTTATGATACAAATTAAATTTGCAATATGTATATGCTACCCAAATTAATGATGACTTCTGGCCATAAAAAAGGCATGTGAAAAATAATGATATATCTAATTGGACAAAGTGGTATTATTTCAAGTGGGATCTGATAATAAGAAGAGGCACAGTCTAACATGACATAGTGACACCTCATTTTATCAGCATCCCATTCATATGGGTTTGATATGTTCTTTCAATTCTGATAATGGGCATGTGATCAGTATTCTTATTCACTGATAAGCTAAATAATAAGGATGTTGTCAGATATTATGCTGATGGAAATCAATCATAGACTATAGATAGAATTAACATTTGTCTCTGAGAGTAGTAATTTAACAACTTTCTTGGGAAAAAAATCACCATTCTTGAAAGAAGTAAAATCTTCAAATTTGAGAAATGAAAGGAACATGATAGAGATAGAAAAGAATATTTTAAAATATCCACTTAAAAGAAGTTGGCCAAAATTCAAGTATTAATACCTAATTTATATGTATGAAAACAATTAATTGAAACAATTCAAAATTTTAGATTAAAATTTAGTAATAGTTTTTTTTTTAATTTTATTTCAAATTTCTTAATGTCAATAATAGATAATATTAAGAATTTAGGGCTAAAATTAGGAGCAAGAATATTGACAAAACATATTTAGGTCTGTAGGCTCATGCCAAAATTAGCACTATTTATCAGTTCATGATATTTTATCCCCTATAGCCTTAAATAGATTTACACAGCTGTGTTAAAAATATAAGAACTGAAACACCTTATTGATTTTTAATATTTTGATCTTATGCTAAAGACGATTTTCTGTTTTTCAGGTTGTTGACCTACTTACCATGTTTCCCTGAAGATAAGACCTAGCTGGACAATCAGTTTATACTTATATTATATTATATTATATTTATTATATTATATATTATATTATATTATAAGATTTGGTCTTATAGTAAAATAAGACTGGGTCTTATATTAATTTTTGCTGCAAAAGACACATTAGAGCTGATTGTCCATCCAGGTCTTATTTTCAGGGAAACACAGTAGGTAGTTGAGAACAATTGTGCCCCAAGTTCCCATATCTTGTAGATAGATACTGAGTGAAGATTGCCTGAATCCATTAGTACATAAACTTGCTCTAAAGTTAAGATTGACCTTAGCTGAGTTGCTAATTATCTGCCTAGTTTTCCTGATGAGACCTATTGAATGGTTTGAGATGTTGTCAAGTAACCTTTTCTAAAATAGCTTCACCCCAACATAAGTTTCTGGAGAAGTAAATTACCACCCTAAGGTCCATGTGTATTGAACCTTAGACACCTACTAGTTCACATCTATTACTCCCCTTTAAAGTACTCTAAAGGCTAAGTACATACTAGTAGAAGGCGCTTAGAAAGGGAATCATTTGAATTTCAAAGAGAAATGGACTCAGGAAAATGAGGACTTTTGAAGAGCAGCAAGGCATAATTTTTGAGTTCACAGTTACCTTTATCAACCAGCAAGGCCTCAAGTTTCTAGATTCCTTGTTAATTTAGTTTGTGGACTATGGGCAGAGAGCATCCTTTTAGAGCAGCTGTATTGCTTCCCACTTCCCTCATTTGCTTGCAAACAAGTTAATTCTTAATTACTGACTGCTTTTATCTCTATTTTATAAAATCTTGCTTAGTATCAGCAAGAGGAAACCAACACACTTCAACATTCAGGTCAGAAGCAACTGTGTTGCCATGCATGTGGCCATGGATGAGTAAGAACAATTAGGTTTTGGTTATGGGAGTTCCCCATTTATAGGTACCTGTTTACATAATAGTTATGGTATAGGCAAAGCTGCTGTAATGAAAAAGGTCCAAAAGCTTCAATTGCTTGAACAAAATGAAAGTTCATTTCTCTCTCATGCAACAGTCCAGAGGTAAGCAGTTATTCGGAAGGAGATAGGTTTTTGCAAGGGTAGCCCAGGTTCCTTTTCTCATGTGATTTATCATTTCTGAGGGTTCTTGATCAGCTTTGCATGACGTCTGCATTCCAGTCCCTGTGTAAATGGGGGAGGAAGTAACAGACATGGATTTCCTCTGAAGGGACCAATGTGGAAGTTCTATACGTCACATTTGCTCAAATTCCATTCGTGAAAGCTTAGTCATGGTGCCACATGTAGCTGCCAAGGAGACTGGGAAATGTAGTGCTTCTCTGCAATGTTGCTTCTTGATCAACGTCGTTAGAGAGTAGAGTGGCTGAGAAATAAGTATTATTTATACCCAGTCCTCTGGAAAGAGGAATAGAAGTAAATAGAGAAAGGAATGTTATAATATTTTAAGGATGAAATAGTGGGCACAGAAGAGTATTTCACTTAAATAGTCTTTCACACTTTTACCTATCTACTAATGGCCTAAAAGTATGCTCTCCAACTTAGCTGGAGTAAAAAGAGAGAGGGAAGACTTCCCTCATTTTATTTTACACACTTCTAGTTTGTTGCATTTTCAATGACATATGCTGTGTTTGTCATTTTTAGAATTTGAGTAATTAAAAGTAATAATAATAAAGCAAAAGCAAGCAGACTGGTTTCTGAAATATGGAAATATGAAAAAAAAAAGATTCCAAGTGGTTTCCTACACTATCTTTTCCCTTCAAACTGCAGTGGCTGCATGTTGTTTCTTGTTGTTTTTTTTTTGTTTGTTTGTCTTGATTTGTTTTGTTTTATTTTTTGTTTCTTATTGAATGTTCCTCAGTTTTTATGTTTAAAAGGTTTTGTCCCTCTTTTTGCATGTAGCCTTTCATACACAGTGTGGTGGGAGTAGGAGACAGCATCAACATGCAGTCAGGAGTCAGCTAGAAGAGCTTTCTGGACTAGAACTACTGGTTTACTTCCTAGGACTTGGAGCAGGTTATGTAACTTCTCAGCCTTAGGTTCCTCATCGATAAAATGGGGCTACCGAGTGCTTAACTTGTGCTCCTCCAACAGTTACAACACCCTTGGGTAGAAATGAACCTTCCCATCCACAGCCAAGTGAAGTACAGTACTGAAA
This sequence comes from Rhinolophus sinicus, assembly GCF_036562045.2. Lineage (NCBI taxonomy): Eukaryota > Metazoa > Chordata > Mammalia > Chiroptera > Rhinolophidae > Rhinolophus > Rhinolophus sinicus. The sequence continues at coordinate 132,486,676 of NC_133751.1, read as the reverse complement.
AATGTCTGATTCCAAACCTAACATTCTTAAATATGAAGCTCCAAAGGGTTTCTGGGAATTTGGTGCTTGTTCGTGAAATGATTAAGGGTCAATTACCATCTAATTAGAGTCATTTCTAATAGGTTTTTGCACTCAGCTGTTAATAAATACTTCCAGTCAAACCATTCAGGATATTTTTTAGGTTATAATCAAGTCTCTATGAAGATTTACTCAGTATCTTGCAGATGGAGAATGTACCTTTCTTGGAGAGATTCCCTATTTTTCCAATCTGGCAATCAGAATGTTTACAGTGATTAAATTTCACTAACAGTGGATGCCCTGTTTCAAAGTCTTGCGTGGAAAATGAGTGATTTCCCTAAAGAAACTTGGCAAACTGGCATTGTTACAAATTCGTCCTGTGCTTTTTCTTAGGTGGCTGCTAGGAAGCAGCTCAGTGTTGGCGCTTTAATGCCTGTATGTTCTTACAAGGACATACAGTTAATTGTCTTCATTTTTACCTAATGTAATCCTGGCAGCAGACACGTAAACCTATTTGTGGTAGTCCCAAGTGAACCACAAGAATTAATATTAATGGATAACATGAAAACACTGAGATTAGGCTGGCTCACTGGTCATCATCAGTGATGATTATTATGATAAACATTAGTTTAGATAAAGATGTGGATTGGGCCATAAAACTCCAAAATGTGTGCAGTGACCACAAACCAACAGAAAATGGAATGGCTTTACTTAACAAAAACCCTGCAGAATATAAATAAGAAAATTAAAACAAACAAAAAAAAATACGGGGTTTCTTAACCTTTAACTCACTTTAGTATCCTGATATAGAAGGTGTTTTAAATAGTGCCTACGATTTGAAATGCTGAACTGCCTTTTCAAAGACTTTTATAGTTTATATAAATACATGGCATATCTATATAAAATACAGCATTCTACACCCAGCCAGAACTTCATAAATGTTGCTTACTGTGAAGCAGTATAGGGGGTTTTAACCAGGGATTTTAGCAGTTACTAAAAATTTTATAAAATTTGAAAGCAATTTTTTCAAAATACACAAATAATTCAGATAATGGCAAATTTGTCCATTTTGATTGCAAAAATGCTAGGTAGGATGGAATTTTAATAATCTTCCTCTTTTATGAAAACTTTAACCAAATATATGGTATTTTCATGTTTACTCATTTATCGAACCAGAGACTTATTGAATGCTTAGGATGTCCCCGCTGCTGTCCTTTGGCCTGGACTGATTGTGTTCTGTCCTCAGGCTCAGGGACAGGGCCCCAAAATTAGTGCTCATTACCTAATAAAAGATCAGTAAGTATTGGCTTCCATTTTGACATTTATTTTAATTTTTGTTATTTACTTTTACACATAATAGTGGCTAAATATTTTGACAACAATTGGTTAAAATGTTACCAGTACTTCAGAGCATTTTCTGAATTCCTCTAATGGACCTGATAGTGCTACAGCAACAGTAACAGTGTCAGTGTGCCACCAGCTCCTTCTTTGTACAAAAAAAAAAAAAAAGAAAGTAATGGTATTTGCTTATTAGTTTACACATATCTCTCATAAGCAATAAGATTTCTCAGAGAGAATACTGCATACATCTGTATGTGTAGGTATCTTTTCATCAAACATTCTGTCTATTCTCAATCTTTAATACGGTACATGATAACTGATTGGTAAATTAAATGTCTGAGTATAGTGTCCATAGGGACTTTATGTTTTTTTTCTGGGACAGTCACTACCAACAGATGGCGTTGTTGGGTTGTACAGTTCCTAAGAATAAAGTTCTCAAGAGCCCTGTCACTCAGACTTAAATATGAATTCGAATCATCTGAAGGACTTGATGTAACACAGGTTCCTGGGTCCTACTGCCTAACGATACTGATTCAGTAGTTTTTAGTGGGGCCCAAGAATTCACATTTCTGATGAGTGGACAGGGGCTGCAGGTACTGCAGTTTTGTCCATCACATTGGATTAGACTCCTCTGAACCACTGATAGTGGAGGAATAAAAAAATGGATATCCATTCAATGCAGTCATTTTTTTTAATTAAAATAAATCCAAATAGGTGTTTGTAAGACTATGTATTAAGTTTGCTACTTAGAAAGATTTGGTTTATGGGAAAATATTATCTCTTAGAGAAATTTAAAACATATAATTAAGGCATTTGAAATTCCCTTAACTTGCAATTTCCTGCTATTATCCACATCATTTATATATCTTAATCTAAGTATACCTTTTCTTTCATATATTAATGATATAAAGTAGTAGTAAAATCTTACTCCCAAATTCTCCATTCCATTATTCGTGAAAACCACTGTTAACGGTTTCTTACTGTTTCTAGAAGTTTTTTATGCAAATGCATATATATATGTGTGTGTGTGTGTGTGTGTGTATATATATATATATATATATATATATATATATATATATATATATATATATAATTGATGCATTTCTTTATACAAATGTGATCTGCAATTTTCTTTCCACACTAAATATATCTCAGATAATTTTCCATATCAGTATTTGAAACCATTGTTAATAGAGTAATTTTAATCATTTTTGTTCATGAGTTCTGTCATACAACATATATTAAACACCCTCCTAAATGTAAAACATAATTGGATACTAGAGAAAGACATTATAGTAAGAATAATGGAATTGTTTTAAGTTCCTATGAGAGAGCTGTGTTCCTCCCTATGCCCTCCCTCCCTTTATTCCTTAGGGTGTAAACATATTGAGTGTCTGCTCTATTTCAGGCACAGTGAATACAAACAAATGAGCTATGGATCCTACCTTCAAGTCAGTCCATAGTAATGAGTTATAGGGCACTGTAAGAAATGTATAACATAACCAGGTGCAAGAAATTTTGGAATCGTCACCTAAGCCTCAGAGGTAAAGAGAGTGTACCCAGAAGAAAAGTGACTTGAGATTGTACTCAGAGGTCAAGCACAGAAGCCGGTGCCGTTCTTCATGGTAACCCAGGGAGGACAGTGGTAGACTCACCTTGTGGTAGACTCCCCTTGTGGTAATGGTGAAGACTTCAATGGGTACATACATGAGACTTGTGCTGCACCTGAAAGGGTGAGTGGGAGTTAGCTAGTTTAAGTAGGCAGTGAGTGAATTACAAGCAGGAAGGAAGGAAGGAAGGAGGGAGGGAGGGAGGGAGGGAGGGAGGGAGGAAAAAAAATATATATATATATATTTATTTATATATCACTATCATGAAAAGGAGTTATACAGTTTATTTTGGGGAATAGTAAGACCAAAAACGTATGCAGAGACCAGGTTATAAAGAATCTTAAGTTTGATCTTCAGAAAGCTCTAGCCATCTCAAGAAGCAGAGTGATCTTTTTGTTGGATATATACTTATGTATGTATGTATGTATGTAAGTAAGTATGAGGAGTTATTTCTTCCAGCTTTATAGAAGACTGGCAGGCATTGGGAGCAGTTGCAAGAATGGAGATGGGTTTTGTAGAAAAGTGTTTCCAAAACAGAAGGAAACTATTTTGAAGATATGAACTAGACTGGAAAGTCCACCAATATATGAGTGTGGTATGACTTATTTTCCACTCAATCTGAAATACCTACCGCATTAACTGTCACCTAATAAGTGTTCAGGAAATATTAGTTGACTAAAATGACAGTGAGTTCCTGGTTGAATTTTTAGAAAGAAAGATGTACAATCTGAGAGTCGAAACAGGTTTGAAAAGGAAGAGGGTGAACTTGGTTTTGGCCATGTTAGCTGTGGAGTATCTATGGGCCATCTTGCTAGAGATGTCCTTTGAAAGGATTATTCTTCTTTTATGTGGCAAGCTTCTGGGTTTCACAGTGTCTCCTCTCTTTTGGTCTTCTTTCTTTTATGGTGTGAACAGAATATTCTGTCTGTGTCCTCAGTGGGATTTTCACCAACATGTTTCAATGTGACTGTCACTCTTACCACTATTACTTTTTTATGTAGCCAGGGAGACATGGCTCAATGCAAAATAATGATGTTTATTCATATTTGTTGTATATCTACAGTTCTCTTTATGCCCACTCATTCTTCTATGTGAAACTGAGTTTCACATTTGGAAATTTGCCGATCAAGAGTAAGAGTAAGTTTTCTTTCAGTAACTTGGCTCTTAAAACTCTAGCTAGTTTCTCAAAATAAATTGTTTTAAAAGATAACTCTTTTAAGGTAAACATAATAACCTGCTCCACAATGAACATAACAGTCTAATTTTGAAACAGTAGAATGAAAAGTTCCTCAACTATAGTGTCCTGTTTATTTGGATTTTTACTTGTTGGCTGAGAAAAAGCTTGAGACAATTTGTTAGATATGCATGTATTATTGGGTCTTTTTGTATATTTAAAAGAGAATAATTAAGGTACCCTGGAGACTTAATACTCTCACTCCCCCACACCTCTTCCCTTTCGTACTAATATCTTTAACATTTAATGTCTCATGTGCCCCAGATCCTTCAAGATTTTATTGCCAAATCTTTCCTTGGTACCTTGAACAAGTATGTGATAGTGTTGCATTTCTTAAAACTGAAGTAGGTTCTAGGAAAACCCCTCTTCTTCATCTGTCATTGTGCCTCATTTGCACATTATCAGTTAGAGGTGGCAATCTACATCAGAAGGCAGACAGTCATGTCTTTGGCAATTATTCCCTACTGAGCTAATAATCATCATTCTGTAGAGTACATTCACTGGTGATAGACTGGCATTCATAAAATAAGCCTGTCTCTTCAGGGGAAATCACCACCTCTTCCCCCACCTCTACCACCTCTCTCCATTGCTTTTGTATATATTACCTTACTCTGGTCTTGTTCAATGTTTCTTATATGACATAGTTTCTGAATTCCTTCATAATTCAAGTATACTTATTTGTTCTAATATGTTAGCATCTTTTTTTTTTTTTTTAAGCTAGTTAACAGGAAATTTTCTGAAGAAAAATATTTATTTAATGCAAAGGGAATTTGTAAAATGCTACAAACAATAATCACATGTTAAAATTATTATGTATTCACTATATTATAAGGTTGTGAGTATCCTAGCGATATTAAGTTCTAAAACTGGGTTCTATAACCAGATATTAGACAATTTGGAGGCAAACTTTGGCTGACAGTTAGTCCAAGCAGATAACCCTTAATTTTCCTTATTGTCATTACTACTATGATTATATTATTACTTCAAATTAAATATGGAGTCTATGAAGGGTTTGAAACGTGTTATCAAGACTATCTTAGATTCATAGAAAATTGTCCCATTTTAATACTCTCTATGTGACAATGCATTATTGTGTCACTCAGATGCTGAGGTGCTGGAGCTTTGGGCTCCAAAAATCTAAGTGCTTGGAAATGAAGGAATTGCTATTTTCCACTAGAGATAATTCATGACACCAATATAGGATTTGAGTACAGTTTGGAGGAATGAAAAATGATCTTTGTCCTCTAGCCTAATTAGTTTCCTTGATAGCAAAGATACTGAATTTTTCAGAAAGAAACAAATGATAGGAACATAGCTATCCTAATAAGTTTCTAATAAATTACTGGTATTCATATTAAAAAAAAAATGAAAGACTTAAAATTTTGTATTAAATATCATACTCTGATTAGACTCACAATAATTACAAATACATTGGAAGCCCAGTTGGTTCCAACAATCAAATAATGTTTCAGGGTCAGAAACATACTAATTTTAAGTAATTGTCAATTATAAGTGTACACAATCCATAATCAAAACACATACAATTTCCTGAAGATAATGGGGTATTTGTGATTTTCATTAAATTAGAGTATTAGCATATATCAACCCACAGATGAAATAACCAGTATCTTCCCATGGAACTGTCATTTTCACCTAGGTATTTTTAATAGGGGAGAACTTTGGGAATCAAAGTTGGGTTCAGGGGTTGTTTGAAGCTAAATGGCTTTGTTCCACACAGTTCAAAGTGCTGTTGCCATTTATAAGTATGGTGCAGTTTAAGTTTGAATATATTCCAGGAAAGTAATACAGACCATTTTTTTGTTTTGATTTGTTTCGTTTTTCTTTAAAATTTGACAAAAAGTTTTAACCAGTAAGTTAGTAGTTTGGTGGTTGTTTAGGGGCTATTGATACCAATTCTTAATTTAAAAGTCAATAAAATCAATTCATTTAACTGAATGAGATTTTTGGTATAAACTTGGATGGTATTTATTCATTTCTACAACGGATAATCAAAAACTAAATCTAATACATAGCAACATCATTTCCTGAAAGTTTATAGAAATAAAGTATCTCCTGAAAGTTTATAGAAATAGAAGACTTGAAGAACAGCTGTTTTTATAATAGCTATTTTCCATGAATTAGCCTTAGCCCATTAGAAAACACAATAAAATAAAACACCTCTCTATATTTGTAGTTTATACATATTTTTATTTCCTATTTCACAATTAATTATTAGTATGGTGTCCAAGCGTATCCTTATGACAACAAATAAACTAATATTTATATAATCTTTGCACATGATTGCTACGATTGCAAACCATAACACTTTCCTATCTCCAGCACAGAAGCTTTAAAATAATTTAAAAATATTTTGCAGTATGTTTCTTGGTAAAATTGTTATTCAATGTGTGTGTGTGCGTGCATTTCATATTAATGGGAAACATATTTCTCTTGTATCTACTCAGATAATGTATTACTAGTGTTTTCTTCTAGTAAAATTATACTCCTAAAGGGTAAATTAATAAAGTGCGTCATATAATTGATCATAGTTATAAAGCACTTCAAGTGAGAAATGTGGATCAGGACTTGTTCTGGAATTTTAAGGAATGAATGGAATACAGAGAAGAGTTAGATGAGGTAGATAGTGATGTTTAATTTTAGAGGTCTAAGCCTATTTGAATTGAATATGTTTCTTTTAAGTATCAAGAGGCTTGGAAAAAAGATTGGATGTCAAAAAATTGTTAAACAGATGAGATGTGTAATTGAAAAAGTAGAACATTAGTTAGGGAGGTGGAGAAGTTAAAGGAAAAGCCAAATTATATCTATATTGAAAGGTAATTTGAAGCTTTTGGATAATAGGAAACTATTAATTTTAATTCCAGGTTTATTCTTTTCTATATTACCATATGTTTGAGAACTGCTTTCTATGGTATTGTGAGAAATTCCAAAATTAATTTGCATGTGATATGTTTCCTAGCAGATGAGCAACCTGTTTACAAATGGCAATATTTCTTCATATGGTAAATGAGAAGGATTAAAAAGTCAATACAAAGGAAGTATTCCAGGAAGTGAAATGAGAGATTCTCTTCCAAAGAATTTTGTTAAAGTTTAAAAATGCAGAATTTTAAAACTTCACTTTTGTTGTGCTTTTTCTTATTACAAAAATAACATATGGTTATTGAATAAAATAAATATAGACAAATCAAAATTAATAAATTAAAACTGCTTATAATCTCATTGTTTAGAGTTAAACTCGGTTAAGAGTTTGACAGTCAGAGAAGCTTCAATTAAAGCCAAACATAAAACACATACAGTCAATGGCAAAATGTATGTATAAGGATTGTTTCCTGTAAGTTCTAACTTGAATTTGTATACTTCAAGGTAATTTACACATGATAGGAAGGAAAGTGGTTTTTTGTTGTTGTTTAAAGAAATGATGAAACTTCCCAGTTTTGAAGTGCTCTGACAGTAGCTACAGAGGCTAGCCCTAAGATTTAAGGAAAACAGCAGTCAAATTGCATACAGAAAGAGAAGGCTGACAGAAGATTCTTGTTAAGGTTAAAGATGTACCTGAAAGGAGAAAGAACAATGCATATCCAAGTGTGCTAGAAAGAAATGTCCATAAATTAAATATGGAAAAGTAAACTTGTGAATTTATTAATTTATAAAATAAACAGATGTTTGAATATGTTCAAGTCACTCACCAGTGAGTTTTGTATGTTTTTCACTCTGGTTAGTAAAAAAAAACAAACACAAAAACAACAATAACAACAACAACAAAACTGCTCCTTGAGTTCAGAGAGCAGCTGCTATTGAGAAGCATTGAGAAGCAGTGTAATTGTTAACCCCCCGCCCCGTTCCCAGAAACAGCCCTGATTTGAGAAATATGTGAATGATGACGAATGTCTTTTATTTTGTATCTTCTTCACTGAACCATTAGATTAAAAAAATTAATAAAATAAAAATAAATCCAGGTTATAAGAAGCGAAAGATTAAACTTTAGAGGAATGTATCCCAAATGTATCCGAAATAGTTTTCTATCACACTGTAAAATCTTAATTAGAATATCCATATCAAAAGAGAGGAATGAGATTGTTGAAAATAAGTACTAAGCATGAAGGGGTTGAAAACACTTAATCTAAACAACACAAGTGTCTGGTCAGGCACCTGGGAATGGGCATCTGATGACATCACTAATGTGGGGTTACATTTCCTTCTCCCCTTGGGAATTTCTCCAAAGCAAGTTTTCATAATCGTAATTATTGCTTTTTGTTAAATATATAAAGGTAATGTAATAATATTCCATTACTGTGTATTTTGCCTCAATCATAGAATTAGCTAGTATCGATGGCTTACTCTTTGCCAGATTATGTCCTATGTACTTAATGTGAAATTTGTCCTTTTATGTTCACAAAAGCCTCCTAAGGTGGACATTATTATTATGCCCATTTTGGGGTTGTGGATAATGAGAGTTGGTACCTAAGATACCAAGTACTAGAATCAAGAATTGAACCTTTGTTGTGTAATTCCAAAGTTTATGCTCTCAACAATCCTACTGTATTTTGCCTTCTAAATGAAGCAACTCATTTTATATAACACCTTTTCAGTTGATTATGCCCTATTATATCTTAACTACATTTCTGAGAGAATGCATCATTATAAACCACAGCCCATTGCTGTGGTTGGTGACCACCTTTCCAATTGTATGCTATCATTTTTTTTTCCTTTTTAATCCATTAGTGATTCAAAAGATATCCAGTACTTTATCTTTCAGAAGATTATGTAGCATCATTTTAAAGACTGGGTAGAAGTTTCTAAGGTCTTAGAATATGCAATCAGAAAATGTCAGCTCTTTGTTACCACAAGCAACCATATGAATACAGGATGTGTAATTATTCAGCAATACTGTGCTCACCATCAGCAAGCAGTACTTATATATGTACCTACCCTGCTAGTACCCAAACAAAATGATTTGCTAAATCAGCATGGTGATATGGATTAACTCTCAGGCAGAACAAGCCTGGGGGTCATGTAGCAGTGAAATCCTACTCAAGGTTAAAGATCTTTATTGGAAATACTGAAGTGAAAGATTTCACTGAATTTTGTTATCTCAGCAGTACACTAACAATGAGCAGAAGACAAAAAACCTGAAAGGTCAGCATGTCTTTTGGGGAGCTAGCAACCAAGTAAGCATTTCAAAAACAAGATAAATGGCTCTGAAGCATGACGCTATCAAATCCACGTTTAATTCAGCATTATGCCTAAGTGCCTTTGCACATGCTTCTTGAAGCAGAGCCTCCTCCATTTTATACACCTGTTTAATTCCTAGTCATCCTTCACTCATAGTAACAAAATGATAATGATAATAAAGACTCCAACAGTAATGATGACAAACTCATGTTTCTGAGCACTAATCCAGATGCTTTCAAAGCGACATCTCATTAAAATCTCATAACAACCTAAAAGGTGCATATTATTATCACTGTTTTATAGATGAGGAAATTGAGTTTAGGAGAGGTAAAATAGTTTGCTTAAGGCCACATAGCTAATATGTATCATAGCTGGGTTTCAAATACAGGCCTCTTCTGTGTGACTTTGAAATGTTTGCTCTTTCGTATATATTCAAGACATAGAAGCCAATATCACCTTTCTATACAGTCTTTCTTGTTCCCTTTTTCAAGTCCCTATAACTCTTATACCCAGCAGAGCTGGGGACTGCACCCTCCTCTTTTGAGTTCACAATTCCTAATGCATACTGATTTTTAGAAAATAGAGGGTACTCTAGATTTTTAAAAATTGTTTATACTAAACAAGTCCCTTGAAGGCAGGAACCAGCTCTCATTTTTGATCCATAGTTACTATAATAAATTAAGTAAAGAATGGATGAGGCATTGATTAGATCAGATGAAGCAAGGCCAATTTTAGAAAGAAAGAGTCTTTAAGAAGAACATGAAGGCAGATATCCAGAGAAGGTGAGGAAGGAGAGGTAGCATACCAGTGAGATGGAACACAGGAAGCAAGGCAGTCTTGAGAATCCATTGCGCTTGAAAATGCTGGTAGTCTTTACTGATTAGAGTGCAAAGCAGATTTATGAAAGTGGGAATGTTAAGAGGTAAGGCAGAAAACATAACTTCAACCTTCTTATAAAGAAGCTATGATGCAGGCTTTTATTTATTAGGATATTATTTTGTTGGTAACAGGAATTATCACATAGTTCTGTGTTGAAAAAAGACACACTCAGATAATTGTCTTAAAAGACTATTTTTGCTTGTGATGTGGAAAGAGTGAAATGAAGCCAATTTGGAGTCCAGTTATCGGCCTGTGGTAGAAGTTTTAAAACAGAGAAATTAAAAGCTGGAATCAAAGCATTAGAAGTGGGGATACATTGATTAGAGAGAGTGCAAAAGTGAAATCAATGGCATATGTAGAGAGAAAAATGCATTTAAAATATCTCTGAGTTAACCTAGTCCATGCAGGTAGGTAATACTACTACTTCTTAAAAAACAAAACAAAATAAAACAAAACAAGAAACACTGTGTATAGTGTGTGAGCTAAACAGAACAGTTTTGGATGTGTTTTGTTTGTACTACCTGTAGGACAACCATGAGAGTATACCCAAGAGAGTGCTCGAAATTCAAACTTAGGCAACAAAAGTGAGAACTGTAGAATTCCACTTGGGAGCCATTAGAAAATAAGGAATGTTGGAACTTTTGACATAAATGAACAATAATACTAAGAAGAGGCTATTACATTTGGTGCTTCAAACCTAAGTGCTAATTTTCAAGAAAGAAATGTTCCACTTAAAAAAGGGGGCTTCCTATACATCTAGCAAGTGATATATAATCTCCCACACATAGTAGGTTCTCAATATAAATTTAGGATGTTGGAATTAATTTGATTTGAAGATAATGATTGAGAGTAACAGGCACAAAATCCTTAGAAGCAGGGGAAATTCATAGAATGATAAAGTAGTAAAAGAGCCAAGAGAAGATGAGATTCGTGTTACAGTGAGAGCAGGTGACAATACAAAAGAGACAAAACACTTCTGAGAGGAGACACTGCGCCGTATCAGGAGTTAGGCAGTTTGGGTTTAAATTCTACCACCCCCACTCCCCCACCCCCACCATCATTTACTGTGATGATGAGTAAATTACTCAAACTATCTGAGCATGAGTCTCTTTATCTGTAAGATGGTACTTACATGGCTCTTAGAGCAGAAGGTTGTTGAAGCAAAGATTAATTAAATGAGTGAGCTCAGCTACAAGTGACCAAAAATTTGACCATGGTGGCATAAATGTAATGATAAAAAGTCAGAAGTTTATCACATTCTGGCTTAGTTGTGTCAGGGTCAGCCTAGAGTAGAACTTGCCTAAGTCTGGAGCCTGAGATGGTGGGTCTCACAAGAGATGAGGAAGGCATTACTGAGGTGCCTAACTACCCTGTTTCCCCGAGAAGAAGACCTAGCTGGACAATCAGCTCTAATGCATCTTTTGTAGCAAAAATTAATAGAAGACCCAGTCTTATTTTAATATAATATAAGTAAACATTATATTATATTTTACTATTATATTATATTATATTATATTATATTATATTATATTATATTATATTATATTATATTTATTGTATTATAGTATACTATATTATACTATACTATACTTATGTTTTACTATAAGACTAAGTCTTATAGTAAATGTTTGCTCCAAAAGACGCATTAGAGTTGATGGTCCGGCTAGATCTTATTTTCGGGGAAACACAGTATATTCGCTTACTATGGCTGCCGTAACAAATGATCATAAACTTAATGGCTTAAACAGCACATACATATGTATTATTTATTGTTCATTAAGTCAGAAATTCAACATAGATCTCCCTAGCCTAAAAATCAAGGTGTAAGAACAGGGCCATTTTCCTTTCTGGAAGACCCAGGGGAGAAACGGTTTCACTGCCTTTCCTCCTTCTTCAAAGCCATTAATGCAATGTCTCTTTAACCCTTCTGTTGTCACATCTGTACAGCTTTTCCCTGATTATACAGACTCCTCCCCAGGAGGAGCAATCAAACCAACTTCTTACATTTCCTTACAGAGATAGTTAAAGCACATATGGGTAGTAAATATATTTAATCTTTATCAACTGGTAAGAAATGAACACATTATTCTATAACCGTGTTTTTTTTGTGTTTTTTTTGGTCTTTTTTTCACTTAATAAAGTAAGTATCAGTATATAAATAGCTACCTCATTCTATTTTATTAATAATATCTGAATGGTAATCTGGGACTTTCAATCTTTTTCATTTAAGTCCTTGCTTTCAGTAGGGCTGCAAATAAGTGTTTGGAGGGAATGAGCCAAGTTTAACAGAGCTAGTCTAACTCAATTAGTAGGAAGAAAAGGAAAAGAAGATCATTTTGCACTCTCCTGCCTTAAAATAAAAGAAAGAACAGCATTTGAAGGTGTTCTACCTTCTCCAAACTCACTGCTAATTCTTTTTTAATACTAGACCTTTGTATGATTAGCAAAATTATATTTCACATTATATTGCTATAGTTAGAAGGTCTATTTATTTATTTATATATTTATTTATTTATTTTTTAATATAATACCTTTTTATTTAGGAAAAAAAGTCAGGTAAGAAAAGAAAGTACACCCACCTCCTATATCAGAGTTATGGTAGAAATCCATTAATGAAGATAAATATATTTTAGAAAGCCATTGCATTCATTTGCTTAAAGATTGTGTGAAGAGAAGAAAAACAACATTTTTAGTAACAAAATCTTATGTTAAGAATGATACAAGGTTTGAAAAGCTGTCTTTAATATGCTTTCTAAATATGAACACATTAGTATAGAATGGAAAAGTTCACACTAAAAATCCTAAAATGCCTGTTATGTGTACAAATCCACCCACATCTTAATTAAATTATTTTATTTCATCTTGAGAACAGTTTTAAAAGATGGGCATTATTATTGTATTTATTTTACATAAAAGCCCTTGTCCATTACTTTTGACCATTTCAAAATATCTATGTATATATTGTATTTTATTTTTTTTTAATATCATGGTGTATATTTATTTATTTTAGCCACAGAAATATTTCACGATAACTCCACATTATAAAGCACAAGGAAGAGCACGTAGATTTTGTTTGAATTCTAACACTTGCGAGATGTGTGTTATTGAATATTCGAGACTGAGAATTACATTTGAACTGTCAGGATTGTGTTCAGTCTGAATGTGTGAAAGTTGATAACAAAAAGGGGACACAAGAGATGAAATTTAGCATGGCTATTTTCACCAACAACAAACGTTTTATGAATCTGCTGGACATAGGATATAGTGGTAACTACTGTAAATGTGAACATTTTAAGTAAAACAGGGTTTTCCAAATTACTGATTTTAGGACGTATCTCAAATGTCATTTTATCTGATGGTCACAAACAGAATTAGTTACATGTCTTCTCCTTCCAAAGCACATTAAAATTGTAACCTGAAGCCCTTTGCATATCTGTCTCAACAAAACACGAGTGCCCGGATGACAGAGGCTACTTACTGGGTTATGCTTCTACCCAAATACAGCAAAATATCAGAGACCTGGATAGTAACTGCATGTACAAGGAATTGTTGTTAACTGGATTATAATAATTCTGCCATTATTTGCTCACTTCCTCCTAGTATTTAAAGGCTAGGTAGACTTGTGTCTTATGCTTTGTAATCAAGATGATCCTTTTTGAGGGAAAAATTTGACTTGAATGATTGTCTTTTGGACTTTTAAAGTGTCATACTTAATGTAATTTTTTATATGTTTTTGAGAGCTTCATAGGATGCCCTGTATATATTTTATTTCCATTTTTAGCCGACTGCCATAGTGTTCTTTAATATTTATCTTTGTGAGAACTAAAAATACAAGATGATTTACCACCTCTGACATGTCATTTTAATAGTACACTCAGAAGAGTGGTATTAGCAACTTAACCTATGACCACAGGAGATTTTTAAAATAAAAATTTTGGGAAAAGTACAAATATACAGGTAATAACTATATTTCAATGATCACATGATAGTACGAGTTTATCAATGTGGCATTTATTACAATAATGTTTTGTCTCAAATTTTAAAAATGAAATCTTTTCATCTATGTTAGAAATTCCAAATTGCTGTTGAATTAAATTATAGGTCAGGAACTGTTTTTCAACAGACTTGCCCTTTAAAAAGTCATGAAAACCTAAATAATAACATTGTCATTGGTCACCTATGGGACTCCAATTATTAATGTGGATGACTCTAAATATTTTTCTTGACTAACTCAATTGTCATTGAAATTACATTCTTGAAAATTCAAAAATTAATGCTAGCCACATATGGGCACATTTGAATTTTCCTTTAAAACCCAAATCAGAGGGCACAGCCCAGTACATTTATAACTTCATCTGTTCATGATGGTAATGTTTGAAAGGGACCAGTTTTGTCTCTGTCAGTCAACAAGAGGATGTGACATTTTTGTAGTTTTTATACAAAATTATAGTCCCCGAGTTTTGTATAAAGTATACCTGCATACTCCCCAACATTTGTTAATGTTTTACAGAATTTTGTCCCCTTAGTGGTGTGATTCTGGGCATATTGTTTAATGCTTTTGAGTCTCCAGACACTATTTTTGAGTAGACGTCGATTCACAATTGGCCCACCGGTATTTAGAGTTTCAAACGAACCACATTTCCGAAGTCTGAATGATCTGAAGTTCATAACACAGTTGTAATAGGTTACTAAAGTAATGAATGATGATTTGATTGGGGAAAAAAAAGCTAAAAAGTTTTTTGGTAGTAATTCCAGGAAAGAGATGTTAAAGCTTTGTACTTTACCGGTCATGTTCTTGTCATTTCCTATAGAAGATAGAGGGATGTTTTTTAATTAAATCTCACATAGTAATACTATCTGAAGACAAATAGACATATATTATTATATGATATACTTTCCCCTTTTTTTGTGCTGTTTGACACCGAATGTCTTTGGGATTCTCTGATACTAGAGCCTGCAGAAATCATGCTCAGAACAGCAAGCAAATGGTGTTGCATGGGCTCTTTGCACATACATATCAGGATTTATTTTCATCCTATGTATATGAACATACATACACAGATATGTGTATCTACAAGACATAGAAACAAATTTACGTATCAGCATGATCCATTAAAATTTAGTGAAATACCAAGACAGAAAATAGAATACTGTGAGTAGATTACAGGACATATGATGCAATTTTTTTTGAACAGCTTCTGTTTTAGAGGGTTTTGCAGTGGGAAGCATATGCTTAGTGTTGATGAGAGAGTATTAGGCATAAAATTCCACAAGGGATTGTTAAGGAGTTTGAAAAGGCATATTATCTGTTGAGTGAAGCCTGACTTATCTTTCTACACAAGTCCCTTGTCCACTCTTTATAAATGAGGTCCTTGAATACGTCCATATATCAAAAAACTTCTCATTCTCTCTCAATTTGATTCTTTATAATAATGGAAGTAATATCATCATGCATTTACATAATGTGATAATTCTCAAAATGCTTGTGACTATAGAATCTTATTTTAAATTTATTTAATTACTAAGAGGTACATAGAATGGCAATAAATATTTATACTTTACAATTAAGTAAACCAAGGTTCAAATAGATCAGGTGATTTACCTAAAGTTACGCAGCTTTATGTAGAATTGAAATTCAAATCAACTTTCTTTGAGTAATGTTCTTTGCATTATAAAACGATGATTAAACAGTCAGTCTCATTTTCCCTTTTTAAAACCCTGATTCATATCTGTCCACATAGCAATGATCAAAAGTCAATGAAATCTAGTTATTTCTTTCATTTTCTTTCCTCATGCTATTGAGTATTAAAATATCAATTATTTTCAAAGCTCCAAATAATCATGCTACATCCTACTATGCTTTATTTATCTAAAGTCCTTATAAACCATGGAGAAAGATAACCAAAATTTTGATATGTAATCTGTCTTAAATAATATATTTACACCCATTAAATTATACCCACATGTACTACCAACACATTGATAAATTAGATTGCACCCAAATGAATCTATATGGTAATCAAAGAAGTTAATTTTCTCTAATTCTGTGATAAAGAAATGTTTCAAACAAGACAGAATATGCTCATACCTACCAGTTTGCAATTATAACTTTTGGAACAATCATTTGCTAGTTCCACCTTAAAAATTAGTGCTTTTGTTTTTTTTCCAATTTTTTTTTTCTTAGTCTCATTTTCTCAATGATAGATTGTAGCAAGAGGTTGGAGGAGAAGTGGTGACAAGGTTTTCTATTTCAGAAAGTCTGTGTCCTCCTGACAGTTTAATTTCCTGGTCTCTGGTATTGATATTTTAGTGGTATATTTTCAGTGTTTCTAATTAAATGTCAGGCTCATAATTTACTCACATTGTTTCCTCTCTTATGGCATGATAAGAAAAAAATAATGTCATGTATTTTTTTAATTTATCTCTTAAATTGTCATCAATTTTGTTACAGTGTTGGTCAAATAAGTCTCAGTGTTCCATGTGCTTTGTAAAATAAACTTCTCAATTTCTAGTGGAGTTCCAATCAGCCTTCTTAGAAATTTGCCTTGAAAATTGTGCTAGGGCATTATTGGACGTGAAACTTGACCCTCCTGTGGAATTCTAGAACAGTGTTTTGTTTTATTTTATTGGTAATTTCTATTGTCTTTACTTCTGCCATATAGCTGTTTCTGTTTCTTATTACTTACATTTCCCTAATAATTGATTCAATATTAGTTTGGTAGAACATTCACAAAACATTTTTTTCTAATTCCATCATTCAAGCTTACAGTGTTCTTGAGAAAGAAGCAGGGGCCCATGTAGTAACTGTAAGTTAAAGCTACCATCAATGGGAAAACTATAGTATTCATTTCAGAAAAAGAAAAAAATAAATAAATAAACATGGTCGTTGTAAATAAAGTTGAGGGACATAAATTTAAAAAAAAAGTCTCAACTTTATTCATTGGAATTATTGTTGATGCTTTCTGGAATTTTAACCTAATTTAGTGGTATTTCACATACCTTAAAACTCTAGCCATTAGATAAAAATATGGGAAATATAGGTCAACATTCATTTTACCACAGTGAATGATCAAATGTTTCAAATGACTTAAAGTAATTAAACTACTTGTTTATGAAACATTTTTCCCAATTCATGGAATGATGGTTTAAATAAAAGTTTAGAAGAGTTGTGCTTTTGGATCAAAGGTAGGTCAATATATCGCATCTTCAGCATTTACCATTTATTTAAAAAAAAAGGCATTATAACACTGAATTTTAAACAATGTTGCATTTATATAGTTTTATTTTTGTATGTGTTGTTTTATTGTGAAACTATAACTTGATGAATTTAAGTGAATAGATTTTCTGTAAGTAACGGGTATATACTTAGGCTATGTAACTGTCAATATAGATAAAATAATTAACAATTACAGATGTGGAAGCATATTTCAGAACTGTTCAAATTGTTTCACATCTAAAGGGGGTTTCTTAAAAATTGTCTAAGTGGGTTTTGAAGTGATGAAATAGATGCTTTTAGAAGTTCATTAACCTTTTAAGACTGTTGGGGCATCATTAAGAGTTTCAAGATCGTAATTTATTAAATTGCCACTATGAGGCATGTAAAGGTGCTTTTTCTGTGTGTAAAAGTATCAGACTTTCTCCTGGGGAATAGTTTATTCTACAGGAAATATCCTTCCTTTCATTTTGGTTTCAATTAATTTTGCTGTACTTTTTTTTCACTAAAACATTCAAAAACCTCAATCCAACATCTCAGTCCAATTTACTTCATCATTTTTACTACCATTTCAGTTTCAGGAATCCTAGAAATGGCAGTTTCCTAGAATAGAAAAAGCTCACAGGAGAATCTAGAATCTTATCTCCCTGAGCTCTAACATATTTACAAAACAGTAATAGTCTAGGCATTACCCCATTATATTTTTCTGTGGCAGCTTTTATTTTAGCTATGAACTAATACTATACTACAGAGTTTATAGGCAGTAAGTCTCACGAGATTTTGTGTGCATAAAGAGTTGAAAGGGAAGTATTCAACAACTACTGTGAAAATAGATTGCCACCAGAGATGTGTATTAGAAAACCTGGACCCAGTTGAGGAAGAACTGCAGGTCAGAGAGAGGTCTGCTCAGTCAAGCCTGCCTATTTAAAGTGTAACCAGCAGATACTAAGGAGAGTCATGTACCAGAAAATAGAGCAGTCAGATAATTATTAGAAGATGGACGAGCAAAAATGTTTGGGAAGCACAGAGCCGTGTGAGAGATACTCGGCAGGAATTGATGGCTGTATAAAAGTTAAAAACAACCCCAGCCTTGAAAAGAGGAGTCACAATGCCAGAAACCGATTTTAGAAACTGAAGGAACAGTGTTGGTGTTCAAAAAAGATATACCGAATCATGAGACAAAAAGGGAGTGGAAAAAAAAATGTAAGTATAGTCTTTTTGTGAGGGGTCATAGATTTTCTTTCTCAGCCCCATGCCCTGAAGTGCACTGGGTCTAGGACCAAAAGGAAAATGCTGTGTTTCAAATCTGAAGGGAATTAGAATGCAGTACAGCATTCCCTCTTCTGTTTTTAGTTTGCAGCCTCTGAGCAAGTGCCAACCACCAGCCAAAAGCTCCCTCTCTCAGTATATATAATTCTGGTACAAAATAGGCAGTAAGTGCAAATGAGACCTTAACCAGAACTTTCATATTTACACAAATCTGTGTCCCTGTTCTCTGTGTGTTGAATTGAAAAGACCATGGCTTATTTAGACCTCAGAAGCAATGACTTGTATTGTGTGAGAGAAAGTTTGAAATTAATATGCTCATAACAAGAGAGATTTACGTACTCCTGAAAAACTACCAAATTCTTCTCCCATTGTGTGACTTACCTAACAGCCTTTAAAAAAGTACAAGTCCTTTATATCCAAAATATATGAAGAACTCATGCAATTCAACAGCAACGAAAAAACAACAAATAATCCAATTAAAAAATGGGCGTAGGACCTGACCAGACACTTCTCCCAGAAAGCCATACAAATGGCCAACAACTATATGAAAAGATGCCCAACTTCACTAGCTATTAGGGAAATGCAAATCAAAATCACAATGAGATGCCACCTCACACCTGTAGAATGGTTATTATCAATAAGACACGTAGTAACAAGTGTTGGAGAAACTGTGGAGGAAAAGGAACCCTCATATACTGCTGATGGGAATGTAAATTTGTGCAGGCACTATGGAAAACGGTATGGAAGTTTTGAAAAGAAAATAAGAGTAGAATTACCGTATATCCCAGCAATCCCCCTTCTGGGTATCTAATAAAAAAATCTGAAAGAATTTATCCATAAAGATTGTGTACCCCTATATTCACTGCAGTATTATGCATGGTGGCCAAGACATGGAAACAACCAAAGTGTCCTCTGATAGATGATTAGATAAAGAAGATACACACACACACATGCACGCACACACACTCAATTGAATATCACTCAGCCATAAAAAGATGAAATACTGCCATTTGCAACAACATAGATGGATATTGAGATTATTATGCTAAGTGAAATAAGTCAGACAGAAAAAGTTAAGAACCATATGATTTACTCATATGTGGGATATAAAACTGAAAACAACATGGGAACAACACAAGCAAACAATGAAAAACTCATAATCATAGACAATATTTAACTGGTTACCAGAGTGTAAGGGAAAGGGGGTTTGGGAGCAGAGGGTAAAGGGGGTCAAATATATGGTGATGGAAGAACTGACTCTGGGTGATGAACACAAATGCAATATGTAGATGATGTGTTACAGAATTTTATACTGTCAGATGACAATTCTATACTTTGTCTGTCAAAAGCCTTTGTAATCTTCTGATATTTGAATGCATAACAAGGGAATGATATGAATATTCCAGTAGAAATAGAAACCTGCAAACAGTTTACATAAGCTTTAAGATAGTTTTGAATGTAGCTAATGCCTTTCATCAATCAGTACAATTTTATTTTCCATTCCTTAGCCTCTGACTGGTGTTCAGTCCTCATCTGAACTCCCACTGAACAGCTCCATTACATACTAATCTATATTGGACACATGCTTTTCATGCATTCAGAGCATCGGCTCTTTCAATGACTACCCTGTGATTCTCTCTAATACTCTGGTTCAGAAATTGTTTGAAAATACTCGTACATGCCTATGTTTTGCCTCAAATGAAATTGTGATAAATTGCCCGTGTGTGTGTGTGTGTGTGTGTGTGTGTGTGTGTGTAGAGAGAGAGAGAGAGAGAGAGAAAGAGAGAGAGAGAGAGAGAATGAGTAACCACTCTAGATGAAACATTGCTTACTCCTATCACCTTTAGATGTAATATGTAAATCCAGAAAATTTAACCAATAAAAAATATATGCATACATTTAAAGCTCTCAGAGCACAAACCTGGGTAGAAAATAAACATTAGATCTGTTTACTTGGCAAATTCTAAGTGAAAATTAGGTTAGGGTTAGCCGTGTCCTGGTAGCCATTTATAACAATAGCAGTTAATGCTGTCCTCATTTCAATAGAAGATTCTGATACTTGTTTGTTTACAATTTGGATGTCATATGAGAATAAACTTATTTATGGGCCTGACTTCATTCAGTTTATTAAATTTGTAAATAGCGTACACTCTTAATCGACTTATTAAGTAAATATATAAATGCGTACTTACATAAGTGCACCTGTTTACCAAAACAGTGATTGCTTCCTTTCATCATTTAGTTCTCATGAAAAGAAGCAAACAGTTGGAATCTTATTACATATAATTATACGTTAAAAAAAAAAAAAACATGAAGGAAGCTGTTGGTTGCTTGCTTTCTCTGTATAAAATTATGCTCTTTTATACATTATTGAAATATGAAAGTGTTAATCAACACTTTCGAAGAAAATAACACTAGTATTGAAAAATTTTCCCAGGTTTTGCTTTCAATTAGAATGTTAGCTGGTTATCATCAATCTTTAGAGTTTTATTTTATTTCTTGTTGACCTATGTTTGCCATCTTAGACATATGACTGTGGGTGAGTCAAGTTTTTGTTTTGTTTTTAATTAGTTTCAGGTGCACAAGACAAAGCAAAACTTAGACGTTTATCATTTATATCCCTCACACTGTGTGAACCCCCCTGCCCGCATCGACTATCCCTCTGTACGTTCCCCAAATTAATTTTCAAAACCCCGTGGCCATCTTGTCATTACTGACTATTTTCTAAACCTCTCACCTTCCCCTTATCCCCAACCCCTGCCCCTCTAGAAACCCTCAGTTTTTCCTCCATGTTTCCAAAACTGTCTCTGATTAGTTCATTCACTTATTCTTTTCTTTAGATTCCGCATATAAGTGAGATCATATGGTATTTGTCTTTCTCTGTCTGACTTATTTCACTTAACATAATGTTCTCTAGGTCCATCCATGTTGTTGCAAATGGTAAGATTTCTTTCTTCTTTATGACTGAGTAATACTCCATTGTATAAGTGTACCACAGTTTCTTAATCCAGTCATCTACCGATGGGCATTTCGGTTGTTTCCATGTCTTGGCTATTGTGTATAGTGCTGCAATCAACATAGGAGTGCATAAAGATTTTTGAATTGGAGTTTTGCATTTCTCCGGATACATACCTAGGAGTGGGATTGCTGGATCATAAGGTAGTTCCATTGTCAGATTTTTGAGATACCTCCATACTGTTTTCCATAGTGGCTGCACCAATCTGCATTCCCACCAACAGTGCACCAGCGTTCCCTTTTCTCCACATCCACGCCAGCACTTGTTGTTTGTTGATTTATTGATGATAGCCATCTTGACTGAAACCATAAAACTCCTAGAAGAAACTTCACAGACATTAACCGGAGTAAGATTTTTACTGATATATCCCCTCGCGCGAAGGAAGTAAGAGAAAAAATAAACATGTGGGATTACATCAAACTAAAAAGCTTTTTCACAGCAAAGGAAACCATCAATAAAACAAAAAGGGATCCTACTGAATGGGAAAAGATATTTGCCAATGATATATCCCATAAGGGGTTAATATCACAAATTTATAAAAAAAAACTCACTCAACTCAACTCCAAAAAAACAAACAACCCAATTAAAAAATGGGCAGACTCAAGTTTTAACTGTTTATATGAGGGCAAGAAGCTCAGTTTATTCAGGCACTGAACTAGTAAAGTGAACCTCCTATGTCTGACCTCTGTATATGCTACACCTCTACACCTTTTTGACTGTAGTCTCTTGTAAACTGTTGTTCTGAAAATTTGTCATTAGTTATGAGTGGTCCTGGAAAGTGTAGCATTATGTACTAGAGAAAATTTATTAATAGGAAAGAATGGTTCAGTGGTCTATTGAGAATAAAGAGGTATATTCATCTTTGCATATGAACAACTCATCCTTTGAAACAGACAAGAACACTGCTTTATCTAGGCTCTGATATTACTTAAAAGACCAATACTGTCCATGCTAGGAAAATAAAAAGGAAAATAAATTACAGTGACTTGTTAAAATATCTCTTCTATCTTCTAAGTTGGACATGGTAATGGAAATGTATCTTTCAAATCATATAGCTGCTCCTTGTTATTTTCTAGACTGGGGAATATGTGGTTAGGCATATATCATTGATGAGTATGGATGGCTTGATTAATGCTTTAGAGTAATGCAGTTTATTAAGTTCATGCATTGTAATCCAAAAGAGCAGGAAGGAACCCAAAATTAACCTTGGAAAATGAGTCCCAATCGCGGCTCCATCTTGAACTCTTCAAACCCTACTTGACTTCTGAAAAGATGCTTTTATTTAAATGTGAAACCAATGATATTGATATGATCCTGTTGTTAGACTAAAATATGTTCAAATTGCAACCATACAACTAGTTGACCTCTCTAAAGATATTTACATGATCATCAGGGAAATAATACAGATATTTCAAGCACTACGTATTTATGCTCCCCAAGCTAATGTAATAAGCAATTGTGTTTATCTGTTATCCGATATACTTTATTGGTGAATGACTAAGGATAAAATTGGCAGCACAAACAGTGACCTTTCCAGTCTGTTACACTCCATCCAGGAGCTAGCGCTTATAATTCCTGTTTTCAACAAAAGGAACATAATTAAATATAGTGGGATGTCAATGTAAGATCTATAATGTCTCTTACCTCATGCATTTATACAAAAGATTTTGACATCTCTATACTCAACAGTTTTTATTTTATTTGGGTTTTATTTTAATTACCAACCTGAGTCTGTCAGAACAGAAATGGTTCATAATGATTTGACCACGCTGAATCCTTTACATTATCTAATCCATCCTCATGTAACATGACCAGCTTGCTTTGCAAACACATCAGAATTTAATTTCTTTGAATTGTCTTTCTTTATTGACTTTGGTGTACTCTTGGTTAAGCAGCAATCTTTTCTGAGAAATGGTTTATTGTTGCAACATTTTAAGCAAATCAATTACCTTCCTGTAATGTAATAATATTACAATATGCAGGCAACCATAGCTTCCATTGTACATGACAGAGTCAATTTTATGAAGCTGTAAACATTCATATCAGTGCTATTTAGTCTGTAGTAATATAATTTGAAAAGGAGATATTGGCCAAGTTATGTTAATATGTGATCTGAAAAACCTCAATATGTCAGGAGCTCCTTGGAAAACGGACATACAGGTTTCAGGTTTAGAGGTCAAATTAAAGAATTGGAATTATGTGGGAGAACATTGAGGTGATAATAAAACAAATATTGAGTCTTTCTTTGCACTAGGAAATTGCTTGTTTTGAAAATTAGATTTGCTACTCACTCCCCAACATTTGTTGATTATTTATGGAGTAACTCTCTGTAGGTATGTAGCTATATGTTCTATAGCTACATTCCTCCGATAAAGCTATATTAACCACTTTCCCACCCTATATTTCCTGATATTTTTTTCTGACGTATTTTGGTAAAATCCTTAACTAAATTATTCACTTTAGACATACATCAGATTATGTTTCTTTGCTTAAAACATACCAACGGCTTCCCCTTGAACTTAAAACTAAAGGAAATATCTTGATATGGCTGCAAGGCTTCACATGACCCACTTAATCCTGCCTACTGCTCCTGGCTTTTCTCTTGCCACTCTGAGATTCTTTCATCTCTGTGTCCCAGTGGGCTTCCTGTGTTTTGCAAACATACTATGTTGATTCCTGCTTCATGCAATTTGTATGTACTGTTCTCTGGGCTTGGAATGCTCTTCACAGCTACTTCCCACCCATCACTTTGACATCAATTCCTCCTAAGAGAGATCATTTCCAGATCACCCAATCTAGTACTTGTCACCTCCCTAACCCTTAAACTTCCCTACAGTGTTATTCTCTTTGATTTTCTTCATGGCAGTTGATATTATCTGAATATATCAGTTTTTCTGCTTGTTTATTATCTGATGAGAGTACAGACTTTGACTTGTTCACTGTTGTATCCTTAGCACCTAGAATAGTCCTTGTGGGAGATAGTCGATAACCATTTACTGACAGAGAAATGAATGAAGAATGAATACATATTCCAGGTAAACATTTGAAGAGACCATTACCCAAGTATCAGAGGGATCATCAGTTGGCAGGTGAAAAGAACAATTCTCTTCTGTTCCGACACCTCTCTGCAAGAAATGCACTTGGGTTACACCGACCTCTTTATGGAAACCTCATTCTCTATTCTACATGCTCTCCTCCTCCAGAGTGGAGAAATAATCCAACCTGTGACTTTATTAATGAATCAGCCATATTTAGAAAACAGTTATAGACATTCCCTATACTTGAAGCCACCACTGCATCACTTATAAATAGTGCTGTCTGTGAAAAAAATAAAAATCAATATTCCTGGACTATTATTACAAAGACCTTGGTTTCCTCCTCTTATATAATTACAGTTCCAAGTAGTAATCAGATTGCTATTTTTAGAATGACAATACTTATGAGATTTCATCTTAAAAGTTCACAATAACTCCCTTTTATTCAGCGGTGGTTTAAATGGTGTTCAGGCAATATATCATTATTTTTCACAGCAAATTGCTTGAGATCTTACGCAGTAGCCTTGAAATTACTGCTTGTCGTCACCACTATATACAACCACATAAACAGTATGTAGTTTGTACAGTAGATCATTTTTCTTGTTTATATTCAGCAAGCTCTCAGTGCTACACACTAACACCTGCTGTTAAAAAATGACAGTAGTATTTTATCTCTCACTACCAAGATCCTTTATGCAGAAAAGTGTGTTTTTTTTTCCTAAACAGTATATGTTGTTGAATATGATAAAGGTTGATATAATAAATAGTGGTATACTTTTTCAGATTCATTTGCAATGTAAAACGGAATGTAAATAGGAAATTACAGGAAAAAGCCAAGTATAAGGAAAGTCAGATTCTACACCTCAATCCAAGTTAATTTTATTATCCAGGAATATCTAAAGGATAGAATAAAAATTATCTTGGAGGTTGTTCAAGGAGAATCCTAGAGAGGTATATGTGTATGTGTTACATATAAGAGTCTAAACCAAGTTTCAAAATCCCAAAGTGTTTATTGATGACTCTTCACTCTCCCCTACTTTTGGCTGGTCTTTCTTCTTAATTTATTTTCTTCCTCCAAGACAAAACAAACACCTCAAGGAGAAGCATTGTACTTTTCATATCAAACACATAAGTTAAGAAAAGATAACAGCAAACTAAAAATGGAGTAACTTTTTTGAAACAATTTTATCTGTTTAGAAAACACAAATATACTTGCTTAGATTAATCACAAAAGCAGAGTTGGGAAGTTTTGTTTTGTTTTGTTTTATTTTCCTCTAGGACGTAGGTACTATGTCATAGTTCTTAAGTAAGAGACACATAATCAGTTGAACAAGGCCAGACCACAGGGCAAGCCTCAAGGTCAATGTCATCAAACATGTTTTGGATTTAAAAAAAAAAAAAAAAAGACACAATTCTACAGACAGACTGAGGGACAGTCATGTAATTTAAACATTCTAGTAGGCCAGGATCCAAAATATTTTGTGCTTTAGACAAACACCTGGGGTTAAAAATTGCATGCACTAAAATTATAATGGATTTAAATTATTACGTGTTATTAGAGATATTTCTGTATGTGAATATAAGATAAATAGTATTTGGATTCAGGAAACTATTATAAATCTTACCTTATGCATAATTGTATATTTATCATAACAAATACAATCTTGAGATTTTTTCCAGTTCAGCCATTTCTTCTAGAGGTAAAAATCTTGATATCAGTTGATTTAATATTTCTGGGAGTAGAGTCACATTGGATTTTACCCCAGTTCTAATTTACTCTGGAAAACAAGGCTTGTGGTGAAGAAAATGAAAAAAAGTTTCCAAATTATATATGCTCAAGTCAAATGATTTACTTAACGTATGTCAAAATGTTTGAATATACTATATTTGTAAATGTATTTGTACACCTATTTATGTTAAAAACTTTCAAAGATTAATGGTTGCTTCATTGGTGGGGCAGAAACTCTGTAGAGAAACTTTGACTCTTTTATATCTATGAACAGTGATACACTTTTTAGTAGCACTTAACATATCCAGAGATCTTTTAACCAGTTACTCTATCAGGAATTTATCCCCAATTCTCTTGGGCTACCACAAATATATTTCTTAAATCTATTTAATGTATTACGGAAGAACCTCCTAAGTTGTTACTCAGGACCCATTTAGTCTTAGTTTACACCCAAAGCGAACATACTTGAATGCCTTGTGTCTAAGTCAAAGCCAAACAGAAAGAAGCCAACTTGACAGAGAAGGGAAAGTAGAAAAATCTAGGGCAGTAAGCAGTAAGAAGTGATGACTAAGAGGGTCTACAGTCAAATGCTGGAGGCCAGTCCACACATTTCAATAGTATATCTCTGGTATAGAAGAGGTACAGATAGCTCTGTGGACCTCATCTGAGCCACATAACAAAGACCACAGAGGAATGTATTTAGAAGGCATATTATACAAATTATACATAAATGTAAGGAGAGTTAGACTATAGCCCTGAGCCCATTTACTGTTTGGGATAATATATTAGTCATATTTTTTATAAGTAGAAACACCATTTATTCATTTGGTCTGAAGATGAATTAATAAGTTGTCTGGCATGTAGGTCTCCAATAATATTTGTTAATTAAATTCCAGTTTTGTAGGTGAAAGACAGTTGCATGTATCAACAGATTTATATGGTTCAATATAGTAATTCTATAATGATGGCAAATAAATAAAGAGTTACTATTTTTCCCAGTTGTGACTAGAATTGGAGGATTTTTGAGTAAAATACTTGTATTTGTTTGCTTCATGATATGAAGGCCAGAAACTACAAGCAGAAGCTAAAGTAAATAAACCTGCCTTATTATATCTATGTCAAAATTGCTAGAAGATAAGTACCTTTGTGTTTAAACAAAGAATCCATCCATCTTCACATGTAATGGATGAATTATTAGTTTTGGCCTGGAAAGAAGCAATGGGGTTCTGCTTAAAGAAACAACAATAACAAAACTCTCATACTGGGTGTCTACTAGGTGATTAGCGTTAATCAATTATTGAGTGGTTATTTAAAAATGCACTCATATTATTCTATCTGTAATTAACTACCAGTCTTTATACTGTAGAACCCAAAAATCTGAGGTTGTAAATTCTCTCTTGATTTTAGCTTCTAAAACCTTTCAGAAACTGTACACATGCAAACACAATTTTAATTTCTCAACACTGTTCATATGCTCTTTAATCCCATTTCTTTTTATGTATTTAAAGAAAGGCAGGACATGTAGATATTAGTGAATGTGGAAAAGCAATACTCTGAGCAGCTTGGGCAAAGAATTAAATGTAGGAATGACTTTACCATTATCAGGCAAGGGTACTATTACAGGTACTTAAAAAAATATACTCCTAGTGAGTTTATGCTGGTGAACCCTACATTATAATTAAATCATCAACAGGAGAGCAAGGAGAAGGCAGTATGAGTAATATTTTAATAGGCACTTGATTTCTTTAATTTTGTGTGACAAACTTCAGATTTCACCCACTCAGGGGGGAGAATTGGGTGGAAGGTGTGAGTACAGAAGAATAGTTTAATTGCTCTCTTTTCAAGGTAGGATTAAGGAGCAGAGTAGAAGACAGACAAATATGGGAGTTAGGGAAAAAACAAATCCATGCATGGATATCAAAAAAAATAAATTAGTTAAGGAGACAGATGAATTGGTAGAAAGCAGATTGAAGTGAAAGATTTTGGAAGGTTCAGGAAGAGAAAGAAGGGAGAGGAGGGAGGGAGGGAGGGAGGGAGGGAGGGAGGGAGGGGAGGGGAGGGGAGATCAAAGTAAAAGAATACAGACAAACAGTTCAGACAGAGAGACTTGAGTTGTGCCAGACTATGAAAAGCAAAGCTTAGGATGTCAGGAGGAAACATCACGAAGGCAAGGATGAGGAGTTCAGAACTTGTCAGAGTGACAGGATATTTTGAAGATTGTAATAAAGATAGCGCAGGACACTGCTGGATAAAAAGTAAAAGCATAAGGGAGTCCTAGAGAACCTAAGTTTAAATTAGCCACCCTCTTAGTGTTGTTGTCACAATAGAATAATGTTAAGTGGGGCTTAGCTAACAATCAGCATTTTTTGGATCAATAATTTGAAAACCGCAATGTAGATTAAATGAACTTGGGTTTTGCCTTTATTCTGCGAGGCTTGGACATTTAGGGATGTCATTGCCTCATTATTTTTGTCTTTCCTTTTCAGTTGGGTCTGACCATAATCACCACTCTGCTAAAAAACACACATTTCATATGCTACTAAAGAGAAACATTGGTTGAATATGATTTTGCTTAAAACATTCTCATGTACACTTGTGGAAATGTGTAGCTATTGTTATAAACATCTTTTCTTTAACCTAAAAAGACTGTGCACTGCGCTTTAGAGCCAGACTGCTTGGTTTAGAACACTAGATTTGACACATGCAAACTGTGTAGCTTTAGAAAAGATATTCAAACCTTCTGTGTCTCATTAATGTTGATGATAATATTACTTACTCATTGAGGTGTATGAAGAGTAAATCATTTACTATTAGCGTTGTCAGATTTAGCAAAGAAATAAAATAAAATCATGAAAATCTAGCTATATGTAAATTTCAAATGAGCAACAAATGTGTTTTGTATAAGTTATACTTAGTATGAGGCATAGTTACACTAAAAAAAAACTATTGTTTATTTGAAATTCAATTTTAACTATTTTGTTTTACTTTTTTGATAAAATACTTCTTATATTTTATCTCTTCATTTTCTACATTTTATCTGGTAGCTCTTACATGTAAAGTACTTGCAAAAACAGTCCTGTTAGTTAGCACTACTTATATGTGTTTTGTCATTAGTAAAATAACTTCTTATGACATGTTGATTCCTTTTCATTTAATTACTCTATCCAGGATCAACCCAATATAATCATTCTTATATGCGTTCTCTGAAAATTCTTCGAGTGACCATTGAATGCATAAATATTTAATAAACTTTCCAAATTCCTTGAGTTTCTTGAAAAAATGATTTTGCAGGAAGATCAATTTTATCATTAAAAGACTCTCAATAGTTTCATCATGTTGGTGACATTGGTAATGACAATGAGAAATCTATTACTATTAACATTTTTCTACACGATTTTGCAACATTACAGCAATATAAAAGGAAAAATGTCTGATATAGAAAACACCTAAGATATAGCCCATACTCATTGTCTACCAGAAATAATGCCTAGGTACTTTCTAACCCAATGTCAATTGTCTGTTAGGCAAACGTCAGAAAAACTAATGTTTCCTTCTCTTTTCCTTCAGATCATCTTTATTCTTTTCTGCTTTTGCCTTTATTATTGAGATCCCAATGTTTTGTTGTTGTTTTTTGTCTCAGTTGAACATCACCTGAAACTCACTAATATGCTAGGAATTAACTGATTCTGGGTCAGTGTTGTTAATTTAGGGAATATAAATTTATAAGGGTTTCTTAAATATGAAATATATTACATAACCAAATAAAAGAGTTAACACTGGTGAAAAACAAGTAGGTATTTCTGTCCAAATGATCTTCCTCTGTACTTTTGCATTACACAAGATGCAT
Source organism: Rhinolophus sinicus (assembly GCF_036562045.2). Classification (NCBI taxonomy): domain Eukaryota; kingdom Metazoa; phylum Chordata; class Mammalia; order Chiroptera; family Rhinolophidae; genus Rhinolophus; species Rhinolophus sinicus. Next base: position 132,456,295 of record NC_133751.1, on the reverse strand, counting down.
TAAAGTGGGATGTACAAGCCTAGCTCATTAATAGATTCTTCCTTTAAAAAGTAAAATAATATCCTACAACAAGTAGCACTGCTTTTTTTTCCTTTTAAAAATTTCTCGAGATAATTTTCCATTTTGTTTTTATAGCCATGATCCTTGTATTTTTTTGTTTGTTTTATCTAAGAATAACCAATGGTATTATTTCAAGTTTATACATAGAGACATTTATAGCACATGGAAGTGGCTTGTTGTTGATTGCCCAGATGAAAACAAGACTTAAATTGAGTTCTGATGAACCCTAGTCCACTGTCAATAAGGATTCTCTCTGTGGATGCATTCCATTGCAACAACAGAAGAAATAATAATTTATTGATAGGCCACTCCATTGCTAAAGTAAAAAAGGCAATATGACATGTCCATAGCTTCCATGGGCACTTTTAAATAAAACACAATAATTATTTATTAAGCACCTACTGTGTACATGGCTTTGAGCTAGATTCAGGGAATATAAAATGCACAGGCCTTGCGCTTGATGACTATACAATGTAGGGGAGGAAAGAAGTTCAAAAAGTTGTCAAATAATAAAAGTGCCCTGACACTGTGCTTTGGGTAGTCAGAGATCCCATTTAAAATATTGACACTACAATGAAAAATTTTTAAGGAAAAATAATAGCTATTTATGTATGTATGTATGTATGTATGTATTTATTTATTTATTTATTTTTACCAGATAAATGATCTTATTGCAAGTTTCACTGGAGACACTTACAAGTGACAGTCATTGGTTTAGTTTTAGAGCCTGTGCAGTGACAGCACACAGTGGGTGTTCAATTAGCATGTGGTAAATTTTAGAAAAGAATCCATGAATCATAAGACAGTAATGGACCTCACTTGGCTATGACAGTAGCAGAGAGAACACATAATTCATTTTTTTCCTGACACTAGCACAGTGTCCTTTTGCTTTCCCGTGCAGCCACGGAAAGATGTAAAACTGCTCTGAATGATTGCTTAGAGTCCTTTCAACCTGTTCTTTTCAATTTTAAGTATGTTATAATTTGTGTTTTAAAAGGAAAGGGGATTTTTAAAATTATAACTTGTCACCTCTGAGTTTTAACTGTGGTGTAGATTGTCCAAAGGGCAACATCACACATATGACCATAAACATTTTTATTATTTTTATTGATAATTTTTTATTTCTTATGAGTTTTGGGCCCTATGCAAAATGCTCATTTGTGCTAACTCATTGACTCATTGCAAATCTTAGTAATTACTGTCATTAAGGTTTTACAGATAAGACAACTGAGGTTTAGAAACATTAACAATTAGAAAGTAAGAATTTGAAATTGGTGTGTAGCTAGCCAACTCTAACAGAAAAAAACTAATTCTTAATTAGCTTGCATTGCCATTAAAAAAAACACACTCAATTTAAAATATTTATATGTTCTGGGTCTCCATACCATATTAAAATGTGCTAATCTCATTTGCAATTTTACTTACAGTTAACATTATTATCATTTCTCTTTTATGCCCCAAGCACTTTTAATTCTAAGAAGATTGAAGTCACTTAAATCATGTTTTTTTCAAATAACTATTTTAGTTTTGATTTTTACCCTGACATTATCGAGAAGTTGATTCTGTATTTATAAAAAAAAAAAAAAATGATAATGGTCAGGGAAGATGTCAGAGCTCACACAGCATAGAGGAGTTGTTGTCCAGGGTAGAAGAGATCACTGAAGCCTTGAAAAAAAGAAAGAAAGAAAAGAAAAAAGAATAATAATACTGATTTCTGGCAGATCTAAGAGTCATTTGGCTCCCTTTCCATGCCATTACCTCACTGGTGAAAAGAGGTTCTCTGGCTAGATGGAAACAGATGTCAGTTGCTCAAGTGGTTGCTTACTGATAACGTGAAAGCACTTTCAGACTGCAAAAAGCAGCTTGCAGAAGGCAAAAGACCTTGCCAAACATGGACATTTTTAAAGGCGATTTTTCATCGGTTTGGTCTTGGCTCTTGCCTTTACCTCGTTTTAGCCTCCTACACATGGTTTCCTACTGACATATTTTACATTTCCAATATTTGAACCCTTGACTTCTCTTATTGATCCTATTCACCTCTGAAAGATCTCTTCAGGTCGGACTCTTTCTTAGCACACAATTGCTTTTCTGAATGTCAGCAGTTTCTTTGACTTATGAGACAAGTAAAATATTTCTAGCTCAAGATAAACATCAGGTCTGATTTTCAAGAAGCACATTTGTGAATAAATTATTCCATCTTATTTTTTTAAAGATCCAGGGGAAACTAATGCATTGGCAACATTCCCCCTCTAACATGTTCTGGTTATCTTTTCAGCTGTTACTCAAATCTGATTTCTATTCTGGATCTTACACAGATTTTCAACTGAAAATGTTTCTTTAATGCACATGAAATATCACAGGAAAAGAGGAATCTAACCTAGCATTATATTCATTTATCTAGATACCCATGAGTTAAAACATTGGTGCTCAGACGAGAACATCACCTGGTAGTCATTAGCATCATTTGGAAGTCTTTCTAAATCACAGGTTACTACACTCCTCTCAGAGAGGTTCTCGTTTACTAGATCTGTAGTGGGACCTGAAACTGTGCACTTCTAAAAAGTTCCCAGGAGCTATGCTGTTGTTGGTCCATGAGCCACACATGGAGAATAACATATGTAGTTGTCTCATTTTCCCATTTATTAATCAGATGACAGAAACCCAATCCAAACTGGCTAAAGCAAGGAAAAGAATTTAGTGGATTATGCAAATAAAATTTTAAGATGTATGGCTTAAGGTATACCTGGATCTAGAACCACAGAATACGCTGTTAATAGTTCCATCCCATCTCTTGGTTCCTCAGGGCTGACTTTTTTCTGAGGCTGATTCTGTCCAGAGGGAAAATCTGGCCACCAGCTCTTTGTCACATATTTGTATATGATTTCTCAATTCCCTCACCCCAAATCTCGAGGTTGACTTTTCATGTAAAAACGTATGTTGCATGCTAACTCCTAAACCAAATCCTGACACTGAAAGGATGATATTATTATACAGGCCCTTTTTAACATCAACGCAAGGACCAGAAAAAACCAGGGGCTATAGCCAGAAAATTCAATTTATGTTGCATTCTTGGACAGGGGAAAATAAAAACTGCTCTATGCTAAAGAAGATGTCAACTGAAGGTCATTACTGCCAATTCAGTGCCAACAGGACTCCACAGTTTGGGGTGCAGTGAGGGGAGAGAGACTTTACTTAGGGCAAATTGCTCACTGTGATACAGTTTGGCTGTAGAACGGCACAGGTGTAAGAGAGCTCAATAGTGATATAGCTCGATTTTAATACAGCTTGGCTGTGGAATAGCATGGCTGTGAAACAGCTAGGGTGAGGCACCTGGGTGAGGCAGCTCGCCCAAGGCAGCCCCGCTGTCACAGCTCCACTCTGGTCTGGCCAGATATCTCCAGTTCTGATGGTAAAGTTCCAGTGGGGAAACACAGTCTTTGATGGAAAGTGAAAGTGTGCTCTTCCAGCCAGAGGGGAGCTGACTTATCTAATGAGAAGTCTCCACCATTGGCCCCTCACTGGTCTGTTCTCATGCAAATAAGGACTCCAAATCCTCACAGTTTGGTTAGTCTAAAAAGTATTGTCCTTGTTGGTTGGAATGAAGCCACTCTGATTGGTTGATGAAGGTGCTATTGAGTATATAGCTGTGTAGCGCCTATTGGACAGGGGAAGTCTCAGTCCTATTGGTTCAAGTACAATTCAAGGAACTCCTTTATAAAGGTTGGCTTAGACAGCAGGAATGCAGTGCAGGCCTCTCTCTGAAGCACAGTTGTGTGAGAGGCCCCTGTTAGCAGAGGCTGCTAAACTCTGTTTTTAAATTTGAGCCCAGTCAGCCACCAGGAGCCCTACTTAACAGGTACATTCATTCTTGGGGTCAACAATGTAAACTCTGAAGAAAAGGAGCGTATGAGCAATTGAGTGCCTATAAAACCCAGCATGAGTCCAAACACATAACTACTTAGAATGTATTTGTTAGAAATGTATCATGACTGGCAAATTATGTAAAATGCATATATTAATAAAATTTAACAGTAATTAAAATCACTGTTCTTGGACCTAGATTAAGGATCTTGTCCTTAAAACCAGACTTAGAAAACATAGGTTAAATTAAATGTTTAACAAGTGAAGATATTGTGAATTTTTAAATCAGTTTAGACCTCTAAATGTTACATTTCTTATTTAGATTTAATATCTGAATCGATGCAAAATGAATACTGTGTAGAAAGACAATAGAAGGAGTAATACATAGATCAGAACCCTAAATATTTCAATCTATAAACAAAAATAATCATGCAATTGGCATAATCCATATTCTACATTTATTCATGGCAATGAGAAAGTACTTATTTGTATTTAAGGATTTAAATTTCACCAATTTCCTCAATCTTCCACACTGGTGGTTCCTAGTTTTCTGAAAATTAAGAAACATAAAAGGAAGGAGGGAAGGAAAGGCTGTAATTTATATATTTAATTTATGTATTTGAAAATATGGATAAAAATGTAAAAACAGATTGTTGTGGATGTTGTGAATTTCAGTTTTCTGAAAGCCTGCTAATAAAAACCCATGTGCCCTGGTCTAGTGGAGCCGAGTGAGAAAAGAAAAGGAGCTGCATAAGTGCCAGTCCCAAGTACATGGAACTACCATCCTCAACAATGTTTCCATAACATTTCCACCCCTGACTCATTCTGAACACAGAGATAGTGTTCAATTATTAATTTATTTCCATATAAGATCAGTTGTGTGCCTAGAGTAAGATGAGTGACAGGTGGAGAGAAAGATGCTGAGCATAAATTGTGCTCTGAAGTATTAGCACTTTAAGTATCCTCTTTCTTTCATGGAAGGGAAAACAAACAAACAAACAAAAAAACTATGGTGAAAAGTTGCCATCACGAAGGGAATCAGATAAAGGGACAGAGGAGGAAAGCCTGCCAACAGCACACTGACCTGGTTTATTCCTGTAAAAGCAGAGAGAGAGGGAGAGGGAGAGAGAGAGAGAGAGAGAGAGAGAGAGGGGGAGGGAGAGGGAGAGAGGGAGGGAGAGGGAGGGAGGAGAGGGAGGAGAGAGATGCTTAGGGTTCACTCTTCAGGTGGCAGTTTATGATTTCTATCATCAAGGGGAGCAAAAATGTTTTGAAAATGTAAAGCAGAGGTAAATTTCTCCTTTTAGTTCCTCTCCCCTTCCAGTTTACCATTGTTGTTCTAATTGAGCCAGTTGGTCAGAGATTAGAAAATATTTTTTGTTGAGGTCTATTCTGGAACCAAACCCAGGATTTGAGTTTTCTTTAATAAAACTGGACTGAAAAACACAACACAAAATAGAGACTTTAAAACACAGGGAGAGATTTTTAAAATCACCCTCTTTCCTTGGATGAAATTCACCTATTTTAAATGACTAATTTAGTTTCCTTGACTTTTACAAGGAAATAGTATTTCTACTTATTTTTGATAAGCATGAGGCAACAGACCCTTCCTGATTCATCTTTCACAATTAAAAGCCTTGCAGTATTTCCCTTTCTTTGAAATCACTGTTATTGTTTTTTATTAGAATCTATTCGCATGATTCTTATTTAGCACTTACTATGTTGGTAAAGTCTCAGAATCTTCCAGACTGAAAGAGCCATGAATGAGTTTATTGTCCAAATCCAAATGTGCCCAGTTTCTTTATTCTACTTCTACACTGGCCTCATTGTTTCAGCCCAAAATGGCAGCTGTATGGGGCAAGTGGCAAGAAAAAATGTGACAGCCTCTTTCTGAAAATCAAATGGAAAATGCCTTCTGTTTAAGGATTAGATAAGTATTATATACATATATTTTACTTCTTCTTTTGTCTGGCTTACATACGAGAGGAAATTTAAGGCTTTTCTCTTGTCCCTGAAAGAGGGTTTTTCAGTAAACAAGATCATCCTATGTGGACAGGCCAAGCACTTATCAGCCCTTATGTCTTATTGCTAATCCTATTTCTTTGCTTTGCATGCCCTAGTAAATGAGGCTATTAGCAAGAAAGAACACTGCCAAACTAAGGAACTACTTCTTTTCTCCTCAATCTGAGTTTCCATTATGCCTACATCCAACAACCCTGTATGTGGGTACACATGTGTGCACACACATGTACACAGACATTCCTAGTGAGTTATACTGAAGTTTGCTGTTGGATTTCAAAATTTTCCAGGTGTAGAGGATACTTATAAATGTGGGTTTTAGTAGGTTTATCTTGATTTTCACGACTCAAGTAAATAGAAGTGAAACACGATTTAATCTTTCCAGCTGGGAGAACTGCCTGTCATAACTAATATGTTGTCTGCACACTGGGAATACTTCACTGAGAATTGAGCAATCAATAAATATTACTTTTTAAAAAACGCTTTTGGTTAGAAATAGGCAAAAATTGTGTAAAAACTAAGTTCCATAACTATTGTCCAATATCATCGACTGAAGCCCCACAAATGGTCAAACATTTTTCTACTTATTTTTTGTCATGGACATAATATTAAGATATTGAAGAGCTGTGGATCCCAGCACATCCTAATTGATAGGTACCCATTTAAAACCAATAACTATTAAGTTTATTTGGCTGACTGCCTTATTTAAATATTGTCAATGAATCCTTTTAGCTAATCTAAAAAGAAATAGTCATGACAGTACTGTTTTCTCTCACCTCAAAGAATCTTTTAAACAGTAAACTTTTGAAAAGCTGTAGCTCCATGACAGGAAGAATTCAAAAGAGCTCAGTTCCCCCACTTTCTCATCATCTTATTTTCAGTGGAAATCTGTCTCACTCTCAGCTGTGGGAGAAGAAAAGTTAGAGCCGTTTCTCAATATTTAATCAATGACAATCTCTCTCTCTCTCTCTCTCTCTCTCTCTCTCTCTCTCTCTCTCTCTCTCTCTCTCATTACTACCCGTGTTGGAAATGATAACTCTGAGAACATTACAAAATTATAGAAAAATCCCAAACACTTTAAAAACAAAAACAAATCAAAATTAAACTTTTTGCCTTTGCTTTTTCTTACTCAGTATCTACAGCAATTGCTGTTTGGAGAAAACCCCCAAAGTAAGTTATCTTCACCTGGAATTTTCTTTCAAATTTTCTGTGAGAAATAAGGTAGATTATTTTCAGAGAAAAATTTAAGAAATCATTTAAGATTAATCATGTCAGGAAATTTCATTTTAAGAAATCATTAAATACGGTTGTGTATATGAGTTATTAACCACTTTGACCCACGCAAATTTCTGGCCTCGCCTCAAGGATTTGATGAAAGTTTCTTAACTTCCAGGTATTAAACATCAACACAGGCTCCCTCACTCTGACCTTGGGTTTCTTTGAGGACAATCTCCTTTTTTCGTTTGAGAGCTCTCCACATTCCTCTTTACCAAGTCATTCCTACACATTCAAAGAACTATTTTTTTCGATCTCCATGCTCAATTTATAACCATCTAATAAATTTATTAATGTATGAATTTCCTACAATTTTGTTAGCTCTACCTGCCATGTCTTTTTCTGCTTTCCTCCTCATATCTAGTAGTGGAACTTGGTAGAATCTTAGTAAATGTTTGTTGAGTGAATACATGAGTCATCAAACAGAATTTTTATCAGTACCACGGTTTTATCCAAAAGAAGAAGGTTTCTGACTTTTTGCTTTTATTTTAATTTACAAAATCTCTCCCACATCCTTTAAATAAATTTACCTTTATTGTGGTAGTCCATGTCACATCTTAGGAAGTGAAATCTGAGTATGAATAAAAAGTCTTTGGTTAAAGCCTGATGGTGCCTGGGATCATTATACCATATATTTATGAACTTGTAGAGGAATAAACATTACAGAAGATAGTTTGGGAACTACTTTTAAACAAATATACTGGCATGAAATTTTCTTGCTTTTTGACTCATGTTAAATAACTCAGAATTAAATTTAACTAGGCTTTCAGAAGATGGGGATCCTGATTTATATAATGAGAACTGGAATTGTATGTAGAGGATTTTGATGACTACATAGGCAGTGATTTTAACTGATGCAGTCCCTGTTCTGTGATTTACAATGAACACTTCTAAGATGAAGGATAGAGCGGCAGTAAAGCTGAGTAGTTCAACTGGGAGTGTGCCTTCAGAGGATAAAAAAGTTAGTTTAGGCTTGGAATCTAGAGATCTGAGATAAAAATCTAGAGATCTTGTCTCCACACTATTATGAGTGAGTGTGTGTATATGTGTGTGAGAAGTTCTCATCCTTCTAAGATATGATCAACAGATAGGTAAATAAAATAATAACTAATAACCCCATAATTTATTGGTTATTTTTAATATTTTAATAAAGTAGTCTCTCAAGTAAACACAAAATGAAAGAGTAGACATCTTTAAGCTATAGCCATATGAAGTTGGAGAGAATAGAGACCTTGACCTATACCAAAGAAAAATAATTAAAATAATTTAATTGACTAATTTTACTTTGCTGTAGTTATTTTTTTTTTTAATTTAATGAAAATCAATCATATTGAGTCAAGTTCATTATTTTTCCATTTTGATTAGAATAAATATATTTGTTCAACAAAAAGTACTCTGGGAAAATAACATGTGAGATCTATGGAATTTACTTATAAACCAAAAGGACTTGTGTGATCTAACAATGGGATTAGTATTTAAGACTTCAGTAGTGGTTCAATTAAATACTAAGAATGCACATCATCACTCATATATGTAAACGAGATACCTGAGCATAATCCGTGTGTCATCTGTTATCTTGCTATAGGGTTTTAGAGATAGAAATCGACAACTGAAATGCTTCTGGATGTTACAGCAGGAAAAACATACAAAGCAAATCTCCCTGAGGGGCCTAACAGCTTTGGGAAATTCCTCAGACCAGACCATGGAAACCTGGCCAGAAATAGATTGCTGTGAAATTGATGTTGTTTGACCTAGATTTTAGATTAAATCTCTCTAACAATAATTTAAGCACCACGAAACTAAAAAAGACCAAAAAAAATAAAAGGACCCTTCATCCTATTTTTTTAAAGCCATAATTTAATCACTACAGGCAATATAGGAGTCTTTTGAACTATTCTATTTCCACAAAATGGGAGTCTTACTGAAAGCTGAATGTTTTTCTCTCTTTGTTTCACATTCTGATAGGTATTAATCCACAGTATTACGCATGAGAACGATCTTAACTACAGTTCACTGAAGTGTTCATGTTAATGGGACTTCTCACTCATTAACACCTTGTTAAGTTATCCATGATAAACTCTAAATTCTTTTCATAAACGTCATACAAATTATATATCACTTCATTTCCCTTTGTACATTGGCCTTTAGAAATAAATATTACCTTCATGATAGTCTTACTATTTAGCATTTAAATCCACAGTAAAATTTGCTGTCAGACTTTTTAAAGTCAAAATGTTTCCCAGAGTAAATGTGCATATAACAAAACTTGTTCATATTTCTTATTGGCTAATAAATAGCTGTTGAATTTGTAGTACTTTATAATTCTTATAAAAGTAACAATAGCTGATATCCTACTCCCAATGGAGTTTGGTAAATGAAAATGCTGTTTGGAAACAAATGACTATTTGTAAGATGATGTTTAAATAATATCTGCTGTGGCTTCTCCAGCAGGTTCCAGCCTACATCTGCTAGCTGTAGACTGGAAGACAATTCTCTTTGTGAACTGAGGCCTTTCCCTGAAAGGTCTTGTCTAGAGTGTGATTTCTTCTTTTAAGTCAACCCTCAGTATCTCTATCTCTCTCTCGCTTTAAAAATATCAAATAATGGTTTTGAATTAATTCTCTGACAATTGTCATGCCTTACTGTCTTCAGTTGTCTGTTTGCATACCAGTCGTCTGTCTTGGTTCATGCCCATATTAAAAAAAAAAAAGAATCAGTCCTAATTTTAAATTGCTTTAAAGAGAAAGCAATTACTGAGAAGTGGTAGTATATTGCTCTGACTAGGTGATTCATTTAAAATTCAGTGAAATTTATATTGTATTTTTAATGTGAATATAAAATATATATGGATTTAAGCAAGCCAACCTTCACAATTTTGCTAATTTATAATGTTATATAACCTTTTATCTCTACCAGGCATTCATGTAGAAAAAAAAGAAAAAACAAAAGTAGCTTAAAATTAAGGAACTAATTTCTAGAAAAGCTGAGATGATGGTTAGTAAATCATAGCTTTTTAAAAATCTGGAAAAAAGTTAGAGAATCATAATGAAATTAAAAATAATAAATTCTCAAGGAACCCTCAAAAAATTATGAATAGAATTACCATATGAACCAGCAATCTCTCTCCTGGGTATCTACCCAAAAAAATCTGAAAACATTTATCCATAAAGACATGTGTACTCCAATGTTCATTGCAGCTTTATTTATGGTGGCCAAGACATGGAAACAACCAAAATGTCCTTCGATAGATGAATGGATAAAGAAGTTGTGGTATGTATACACAATGGAATACTGTTTGGCGGTAAGAAAAGATGAAATAGGACCATTTGTGAAAACATGGATGGATCCTGAGATTATAATGCTAAGCAAAGTAAGTCAGACAGAAAAAGCAGAGAACCATATGATTTCACTGATATGTGGTATATAAATGAAAAATAAGAAAAGAACAAGAAAAACAAATGAGAAACAAAAACTCATAGACACAGACAATAGTTTAGTGGTTACCGGAGGGTACGGGGGGAGAATGGTGGGAGATGAGGGTAAGGGGGATCAAATATATGGTGATGGAAGGAGAACTGACTCTGGGTGGTGAACACACAACGGGATTTATAGATGATGTAATAAAGAATTGTACACCTGAAACCTATGTAATTTTACTAACAATTGTCACCCCAATAAATTTAAAAATATAATAAATGAAATGATACATTAAAAACAAAGAAACAAAAAACTAATAGATTCTCACTGATAGATTAATAGAATCTAAAACTAGTAGATTCTCTATTCTAAGTTTTCTTCTATGAATTTTTTAAATATATAATGAATCATACATATTTAGTGGAATTATTCTTTCCAAAGAAAACATTTATCAGATATATCCTATGTATCAGATTCTGTGTTGGCTGCTGAGGCTAAGGAGCTGAGACAACTATAATGGTGGTGAATACATCATAGGACGTATATAGAAAGAAAGGTCATCTCAGAGGTGGAGTATTGTGACAGTTATGAAGGTTTTAGCTAATCTTCAAGCAGAAATTTATCAATTAGGATAATCTAGAATATTTTTGGCTGTTCTCTGCTCTGGAAGATACAGACAAGTATAGTATGAGACTGAAGAAAGAGTTGAACGTAACAATACATATTAAACCCAAGTAAGTCTACTTTTGGATTTTTCGTAGTCAATTACCCATGCAAATTTTTTTTTTTTCTTAACAGGATATACTATGTGTATGATATGTGGTGTAATCTTGAGAAAATAACTTTTCTCAGCTTCAGTTTTCTCGTGTAGTATCTGGTATATTCACAAAGGTAAAAGCTATGCTGGTATAACAAAGGGACCCTAGATTACAGAGATTTAGAAGTATGTTTTCCTTTTACACAGCAGTTTGAGACAGATAGATTGACGCACTCAACTCCGTGAAATCGTTCAGAAACCTAGTCTTGAGGGTTGGCTCTGTCTTTCTCAATGTATAATTCCAAGAGTGTTTTGAGCATTATTACTTTCTGATACTGAAAGGAAATGGACAGTGAATCAGGCAAATATATTTTAGAAGATGCCTGGGAAGTTATGGATATAACTTTTCTGTTCACACTTCTGGGGATTTAGTATCATGGACACACTGGGCAACAAAAGGGTCTAAGGAATGTAGGTGGCCCTGTGACCAGGAAAAAGGAGAAGAAAAGATGTGGGAGGACTATCAGTGATCTTCTATATTAGTATAAACATACCTCCACTGAACTGTTGTAAGAAGTAAGCTGTGATATCTGAAGTATTTAGCAGTTCAGAATATATGGTAAGGGCTTAATACATATAACCCATTATTATCTGTCACTATCATTATTTTTATCGAGGTACAGGTACAGAGTGGGTAGGGCATAAGCTTATGAAAACTTACATTCCATATAAAGTAAATAAATGTACTTTTCCAGAGTGAGAGGAAGGAAGAGAAACTTAGGAATGATACATCATTGGTATTTACTCTTTCTGTTTGTGATTATTGCTTTGTTTATATACTTTGTTAATCAAAATGTTTATGTGAGCCCAACTGGTTGGAGATTTGGGAAATAGCTTACTGCTTCATTTGTGAGTTACTTGGGGGCAGGGATGCCTCATTAAAAAATTGATTTGTAGTGTTCACAGGAAAATAGACTTCAGGTCAACTGGAAATTACAAAATTATTCCTCACTTTCTTTTAGGACCACAAATTGAAATATAAACAATGTTCAAGTTATTCTCTTAGCCAGAAGTTCTTCCTTTATATGCTAAAATATTCATTAGGATTCACCACAAATCTTGTTAGGTCACAGTGGAAGATGTGTGGGTAGTTTATGCACTGAGCAGGCACAAGGAGTTTGGAATAGCAGACTAAATAAAGAAAAGCCATAACTTGTTCTGGCACTGAAAATTCATCATTTAAAATCTCCCACAAACATAACATATTTTACAATAAAATAGAATTTAGAAATATGTCTTCTGTATCCCAAAACTGTCCTGATAGAAATTTGAGTTTTTAATTTTAAATTGCAGTGACATTTTAGTGAAATTCTCCTTAAAATATTGATGTGGGCAGCTGCAACTAATTTCAAACATAAATCTAAGAATATGTACTTTGCGTTGTGATTAACTGAAAATCCTTCTCTAGTTAGGATGCTGTCTGTAAGGAAGACGGATTATGCGAGATAAGCCAGGTGTTTGTGCTCATAAAATTGTGAAATTTCTGTTTTGATTGAAGACAAAAGATTGTATCCCTAATTAGTCAGCCACAAAATACATATTAGAGAAATATAAATTATAATTAAGTCAGTGAGAAAAGACGTTATATACTTTTATAAATGCACCACAGATTTTAATTCTCTTCTCAGCCCAACCCCTGGAGGGAAAGACAGTTCTGTACTATGTAGTGGAGAAAACTTAAACTTGGTGTCAGAAAACTTAGAATCAAATACTAGCAGCTACTCTGACCTTGTTACCTCGGAAAGGCAGATCATTCGACTCATTTATTGATAGTCTAAGGTATACACACTCTCGTCTCTGAATTAAATACAAAAGAGAATTAAACAAAAAAAAATGTTTCTGACTTTCCCAGAGCATGCACGTGCGCGTGTGTGTTTGGACAGGGGAGGTGTGATACAAGAGTAAAGATTGAAGTAATATAAAACACAAATAAATACATAGTATAAAAATGGTGAAAGTAGAAAGAAGAGGTAAGTCACGGTGATAGGGGGAGCCAGTGATTGAGAAGGTAACACGATGGATATCCCATTTTAGTTAGGCTAATCCTAGAAGGCTTCTATGCACAGATGACTTGAGTAAAGCCCTATATTCACTGACCTTCAGAATCTTTCACACATCTGGAATAAGAGTGATGGAAGAGGGATCCCATGGGTATGGGAAGGATTTTAGAATTTATTTGAGTTTCATTACCCTCATTCATGAAATATAAAGTATATCTGACCTACCCAATGCACATCTACCCAACACACATATTGGTAAAATGGAAAAAAGCATGTGCTAATATTTATAAACACAAAACACAGCCTAAACCTAAAGCACTAAAGATTTGAAAAATCTTTCTCTGTTTTGCTATGATTTCAACTGAACCATATGGATGTTCTAATGGAAGTTCTTTCTTTTAAAAGAGACCACTTTGTGGGTGGGGGGGGAAAGACTTAGGAGTAGGATGCATGATGTTATTGAAAAAAGAAAAAGAAAAAAATATATATGTCCTCAAATATGAATTTAGCGTGTGTGTGTGTGTGTGTGTGTGAGAGAGAGAGAGTATGTGTGTATGTATGTGTTGTGGAATTGATAATCTAGGGCTATATTTTTAATCAAATAATTTTCTAACACATATTCATTACCTTTTGCTTTATGGTTGTGATTTCAGACTTAGGTATTAATAGAAATACCATATATAGAAATATAATATAAGTAGAATTATTTTCCTTTCTATTCATGAAATAATATTTTTTGCTAAATTGTCATTTCTTACCCTAAATAGTTATTTGGATTTAGCTTTTCTTTTTATCAAGTTTTCTGAATTATAGAGGACAAAATGTTGATAGGTTTTGAAACTGCTCCTAAATTATAACACTTATTATTCAAAGAAGTGCAAGTGGTCCTAAAAATTATTAGTTTAATGCAGCATGGTTGCAGGGGGATCTATTCCTTTACTTATTGCATAAATTAACATTTTCCTATAGATATAAAGAATGGGGATGTATTCTGGGAGTACATAATTCTCCAACCATTGCAGTATAATTTTGCTTTATTCTGTTTTATCATTTCTCATCACTGTTGTCTATGTTACCCAGTGTATTCACTCTTGAATTAATCATACAGTTGTTTGAATATTTTGATGGCATTTTGTCACTTTTAACATCTGTTTCAAAGTTCTACTTGGAAAAACATATTTTAAACTCTAGCATCACCACTTATGACTATCTGGTTATTGTTTAGTTCAGATTTAAAAAAAAATAAAATTGCAGCAACAGTGGACATTAAAGTAACACAGTAATTAGGAGCATCAAACACAGAAGCCCTAGTGCAAGCAGAATCAGTATTGCTTACCAGCTGCTGGCAAAAAGGCAGAGTTTCCTGTTTACTAGGCCAAGTTACAAACCACAAAACAATGTCATCACTTGACATTTCTCTCGCCCACCCATTTCTAGTTTTAAATTATTATGCGTTTTTATTTTTTTCCTTTAAGTGGGACTTTGTTATTACTGTTATATTTATCTCAACCTGTTCCAACTATGCCATATCTCAAGTTTCCATAAATGCAAGTAGGCTACATTACCTGCTTGAGGCAGTTTTTTTTTTTTTTTTTTTAATTTGTGTTTTTATTATCTTCCCTTCTCTGATATAATTTTATTTTTTAATTTTTTTTTCAGAAAGCTCCCTAAATTGGAAACACAGACATCTAGAGTTATAAAGTTTGTCCATATCATTCCTCTTTCTGTGCAAGAAATGCCCTTTATAGCCTAGCAAGTCCCAACCCTGTGACTCACTAATAAATATGCCTTGCATGGCATTGACTGTGAATCAGAATCTCAGGGCGAATCAATTCCTTTTTATGCTTTTCTAATTGTTGGAGTGGGTACTTTATATCAGGACAAATTATCTTCCCATAACCTGTATTCACTAGGATAGATACATTTTAAGGGAGGAAATAAACCAATCATTGTAATGGTTAGTAAGATGTATTTCTCCCTTCAAAATACGCAAAGCCTTCTTGAGCTCTAATGGTGTTGTTTATCTCTTAATCTTTGAAAAGAAAAATGTATGTTTTTTTCCTGGTAATTACTGATACTTTTCCAAAAGTATTTAACTGTCCTTTACTAAAAAAAAAAGAAAAAAAAGCAAAAAAAAAAAAAAGCTGTGTGACAGGATAGCATAATTTTCTTTTCTGTGTTTATTAGCCCAAGAGGCAACTATGCCAGAGGCGAGAAGCCCAAAGTAAACATGAAGTATACGGACCTGCATGCCTCACTCATTAGCTGTGTGAGCTTGAAACAGTTTTTAACTATTTCAAACTTCAATTTTCCCTTTGTATACTGGAGAGGATGGAAGCTGACTTGTAATGAATTAAGTAAACAAGTTCTGGGAAAGCACCAAGCACATTGAATGGCACTTGGTATATATACATGTATGTATTCAAAAAATATAGTCGTTTCTTTTAAAAGCTACAGCTAGAATTTCAAAGTAATATAATACACATATCCTCTTATGAGTTCCATATTTCTGAGGCAGTTTAATGTATACCACGTGAACTGGCCCATAATTTTGCAATGCTAAATTTGTATCTCCCGAAGAGAATTCACTGTCAGCTTTACTGCATGACAGCACAGGAAAACACAAATCTCACACATTATACTAATGGAAACAATTTATATTGAATATTGTTTTCTTACACTGATATGGATAATTTTGTGTCTAGATAATTTTGTAACTGGAAAATATCTATACTAGTTTTTAAAACCATTGGCTTCAAACAAAGTCGTTACATGGAATTTGTTGTAATTGTTTAGCATAAATTGATTTTTGCTTTAATAATAAAATCTTTACTGTATGCTAAACAAATAGCAATGACAGTAAACACCCAGTGTAATCATTTTTGTATATCAGTAACATAGTGAACTAAATTTACATAAAGGTATATTTTAAAGTTTAAAGATCTTTTAAAGTTCTATCTAATTTTCAAAATCCATTATTACATTTTTTAGGCAAGAGCTATGAAATTTCTATATAAATAATGGACTATATTCTTCAAAACTAATAGCCTAATATCAATAACTATTATCTATCTGATGAACCCCCAGTTTAGATTAGAGTTAAACATCTTCTGTAAAAATAACTTTATTAAGAAAACATTTATTGAGTACCACTTATTTAAAGACCATGTCATTAGAATTTTCAAAAAGAAGAAAAGGAGAGTTGGGTTTTAAGGAACTTGAAATCTTCATTTAGATACCATACACTCCAAAGGCAATTAGAACTACATGTTTTAATTGTTTAAGCCTATTTTATTTAATAATTTACTTTTTTTTTTTTTACTCTAAGTGTGCTGTTTAATAACATTACAAGTCAATACTGAGAGATTTCAAAGGCTGTTTTAAGAAGGAATGAAAATAAATTTCTCTGTTTTATACAGCAAAATAAATGCAATGCATGTTGTGTAACATCATTGTGTCATTACATACTGATACAAGAGCTGGGAAAAGTATTTTGCTTAACAAAAGTTGGCTAGATTGAAGCTATGTAGAGACAGTCGATCAGTTACACTATTACTTTTTGCCGTAATTTAACTGCAAAGCTATAGATAGTAGCAACAGGGATTTTTAACTGAAGATTAATAGCCGTTAGATATGTAAATACAGTAGAGTGTTACTATAGTGCTCTTATGAGGCAGTTTAATTGCATAGGTAATTAACACTTCCTTTGTTCTTTCATTATCATTTTGTTCCAGTTGAAATGCTTGTTTAGCAACCTACACTGTAGAAGGAACAGACAGTGTGTCATTACAACAGTTGACACAAGGCAGCCTTCAAGTATGTGACACTAATTAAATTAAAACTTCAAATTACAAATAGACTTCTTATAACTAATGATGAACGACCATGTTCACAAAATAGCATTCAATACTTTTTCAAGTCACAAGTCCTGCTTTTAATATGTTGTATTAAATCAGAAAGAAATCCATTAACAAAGCTTTTATGGCTGTCTTTCCAAAGAGAAATGACACTAACATTTTAAGTCTTCTCTGCAGACTAAGGGACTTTTCTTTTCTCTCTAATCACGATGACAAGTGATTATTAAGTTCTATCGGTATAACTAGGAATGTCATCCTTCTCAAGCAGCTAGGTTAGGATGCAGTCTTTAGCAGGCAGTACAATATTTTAGAAGTTTGGAAATCAGTATTTTCTTCTGGTCAAAGACAGTGGTTGGTACATAGAGAGTGCTCAATAAATGGTACCACTGTCTTACTATATACTTAGCAGTCCTTGCAAACGTGCCCTGAGTCTTAGAAATCACAGATTCACTCTGTGAACTGCAGTTAAGCAGGGACTAGATACATAGGGAAGCTGATAGGATTCTCAGACAAGACTTCATGAGAGTACCCCTTGATAAGGTTAGAACATTCAGAGAACGCAGATGAGTTCTTTAGGAATTAGCCCACCTAACAATCTGGAACTAAATTGGCCTACAGAACAGAATGTTACTAATTCGCAAAAAACAAATACCCACTAAAGTACATGCAGCAGTTGATTAGCACATACTTTCCATTTATAAACTTGCTTTATACAGAAAACTAGGATATAATTACAATTTTCCTTGGTAAGGGTAGGATATTAATATTAATTAATTAACATTAAGTGTATGTGTTGAATGATTTCAATGGCTCTTGTTATAAAGTTATGAAAATTATTGCAATATTTTTCAATCAGTAGATTTCAATTCCCACTTTCAGTGTTAACATTTCATGGTATGGGATCAACTTTAACTGATAGGTACAATGCAGTTTAGTTACATACCTTAATAAGCCAGTATTCATACTGTTACAGCAATGTATGTCAGAAGCATATTTCAGTTGAACAGATACTGAAATATGATACTCTGAGTAAGAACTGAGAGTTCTAACATGACATCAGGATAGGAAGAAAAAAGTTCACTGGAATTTACAAATATCCTATGATCACAAGATCAGACAATTAAGTTAGTGAACACATTCTAGAAAAGGTGCTACATACTCATTGCTGAATATCACTACAGTCACCTTGAAGTACTCTCCTTGGGAAGCTATGAACCAATGCCAGTGCCTAGTTCAGCCTTCAAAGCAATTTTGGAACTCTTTCTGGAATGCCCATCAGAGCTGTCTTTGTATCACCTTTGATGTATTGAATGCATCCAAATGTCTTCCTTTCAATATTTTCTGTATCTCCAGGTAAAGAAAAAAGTCAGTGGGGGCCAGATAAGGTGAGTAGGGAGGGTATTCCAATACAGTTATTTGTTTACTGACCCAAAAATTCCCTCACAGACAGTGTCCTGTGAGCTGGTGTATTGTCATGATGCAATAGCCATGAATTGTTGGCAAAAAGTTCAGGTTGTCTACCTTTTTTAAACAGCCTTTTTAGCACTTCCAAATAGTAAACTTGGTTAACTGTTTATCTAATTGGTACAAATTCATAATCCCACTGATATCAAAAAAGTTTAGCAGCATCGTTACAACAAGTTCACAATCTTAATTGTCAGACCTCATATATAAGAGTGGTTCAAGGGTGAAAGAGCCATGCATAAATGAAAGTAAAAGAATATGTGATAGCCAATGGAGCTTTTGTAGTCTCTGAGAGGCATCCTTATACTGCATTAGTATAATAATAGTGTTTTTATTTAAGTTATTGTTGACAGAGAGAGCATAAGAATAAGATAGAGAGGATTTTATTCTTGACCATGACAATAATTCCATTATTCAAAATTGTGCAAGTAACACAAATGCAAGTAATTTTAAACCTTCGGTCTAATTCAGCATTGTCCAATAAAGCTTTATGATGAGGTAAATTTTCTGTATCTGCACTGTCCAAAATATTAGCTAGTAGGCATTTTGACTATTGATCATTTGAAATATGGCTATTGAGAGTGAAGAACTAAATCTTTAATTTAATTTCACTTTAACTAATTTCAATATAAATAGCCACCTGTTGCTAGGAGCTGCCCCAATGGATTG
The DNA here is from genome assembly GCF_036562045.2 of Rhinolophus sinicus. Classification (NCBI taxonomy): domain Eukaryota; kingdom Metazoa; phylum Chordata; class Mammalia; order Chiroptera; family Rhinolophidae; genus Rhinolophus; species Rhinolophus sinicus. Next base: position 132,436,856 of record NC_133751.1, on the reverse strand, counting down.
CCAGGACCAAGGCTTCTATCTCCACAGTACAGATTCAATGTCATGAGTTTCAGAGTATTCTTGATCCACTGGTGGTAACAGTGTGAATAGATTCTTAATCCAGAGGCACTCATTTTACAGAATCACTGACAACCACCTCCCATCTGGTAACACCTTGTTTTTGCCGACAAGGTGCAAAGAGTTAGTTTGGTTACTACTTTGAGTTATTATAGGTTTGTGGTTGTAACTCTCATTTTCAAATTATCAATTATTGTGAGTTATTCATAAACATAAGTGATGTCATCAATTAGTGTATGGCTATATGTTTTATGGAGTCATTTCAAACACAGTAAACTTATCCTCTACCTTTAATGAGATCTAACTACCAACCAGAGGTATAAATCAATTACATACTCACTAATGACGTACTGAATTTATTTGTTCATATTTAATGGATGTTGAATATTTTACATCCTGTGTTAGCCACTAGGGATCCAAAATGATTAAGCATTTGCCCTGCCCTTGAGGAACTTACAGTCTTTAAATGTCATAGCACTGTAAATAAGCCAATTAATTTTTCAAAGTAGGCTTAATTAATATGAAGCCCTTGGGGAATTATCTACAATAAATATGAGTTTGCCAGCAATCAGAAAGTATTTATCATACAATACTCTTTCTTTGGATATGCTAGTCACCAGGATTATTATCAGTTTATTAGAGACTGTTTAGAGTTGGCAGAAATCCAATAAGCTAAATTATTTCCAAGGTCGTTTTTGTAGCTAATGGCCTTATGAAAAAAGTAATTTATTTCTATGTACACGTGAAGTGCCTAGTGTTAAGATGTGTCTGAATGCCCAAATATATTGATCAGCATTATATTTTGCTGATTAGTTTTCCCTCTTTTCAAAACATTCAGCACGTCAGAATTTGCCATAAGCATGATCTCTTTTCTTCCATATAATATAACCTTTAACATGCCCAGTTCTCCATTTCTCTGTGTTACTTGGAGGAAGAAAAACAAATGAAACAACTCATTCATATTTCAATAAGTGTTTCATAATGTTACATTTAAGAAGAGGGATGGAGTAAGGATCTCACTTTACAAGTATGTTAGGGGGGTTAGGGGGAGAGAAAGGGTTTTGTTGGTAAAATGCCAATCATAAATTATTTATAATTTTAAGAAGAAAAAATTATAAATAAAGCTATCGTTCTACTGTTTGTTATCACTGCAATGTACATACAGGTAGAATATTCATACATAATTGTGATATTATTTTTTTAACTCTCAATAATACACCAGATTAAATTCAAATTTGGCAATCAGTAGCTGAATTTGAGTTTTCTCATATCACCAAATGTTGGACATATGTTAAATATCAGAAGTCATAAAGGAATACTTCATCAATTGTGTATAGGTTTCCAGACTAGAGGAAAGTTATATGTGTGTGTGTACACACACACACACACACACACACACACACACAAACACACACACACATGCAAGTTCTGCCAATTAAGTTTGTGAAGTTGTCACCGTGCACTTACATTGGCAGCACTGTATAACCAGCTCAGTAAGGTTTCATAACCTTGGTCTATCAGTTTCTCACAGCTGTGTTCATGAGACATGTGATCATGTCTTGTTGAGTGGCCTTCATTATTGTTGTTGTGTGTTTTTGTGTGCTGTTGAGAGGATGTCGGAGCTTGAATTAGAGCAATGAACAAACGTTAAATTTCTTCTTGAACTTGGTAAGAGTGGAAGTGAAATCAGGGACATGGTGGTCCAAGTTTATGGGGATAATGCCATGAAGAAAACAGTAGTAACTAAATGGATTAAATGTTTTTTTGAGGGGAGAGAGCACGTAACTCATGAAGAGAGGACAGGGAAGCCAGAAACAAGCAGAATTGACTCAAACATTGCAAAAATTTGTCAAATTGTGCATCAAAATCATCAGCTGACTGTGAGAAGGATAGCAGACCAAATAAGCATTGGTAGAGAGACACTTAGAGATACTTAACGGAAAATCTCAGCATGAGAAAGGTGTGTGCAAAAGGTCCCAGTGCATCTCAGCAATGAACAAGAGCAAAGGAGAGTCAAAGTTTGCCAAGACCTTTTGGACAGGCAAGACAATATTTTGGGCCATGGTGATGAAACACGGGTGTACCAATATGACCCTGAAACAAAGCATCAAAGTGCACAATGTAAGTCAACCAATTCTCCAAGATCAAAAATGTTCTGCCAGTCCAAATCAAGAATTAGAACGACATTGCTAATCTTTTTTGATATCAGAGAGATTACTCATTATGAATTTGTATCAACTGGACTAACAGGTAACCAAGTTTACTATTTGGAAGTGCTGAAAAAGCTGCATGAAAAAGTTAGACGATCTGAACTTTTTGCCAATAATTCATGGCTGTTGCATCACGACAATGCACCAGCTCACACAGCGCTGTCTGTGAGGGAGTTTTTAGCCATAAACAAATAACTGCATTAGAACACGCTTCCTACTCACCTGATCTGGCCCCCAATGACTTTTTTCTTTACCTGAATATAAAGCAAATATTGAAAGGAAGACATTTTGATGATATTCAAAACATCAAAGTTAATATGATGACATCTCTGATGGGCAGTCCAGAAAAATAGCTCCAAAATTGCTTTGTAGGGTGGACTAGGCAATGGCATTGGTGCATAGCTTCCCAAGAATACTTCAAATATCATTGCAGTGATATTTAGCAATGAGGCATGCAACACTTTTTCTAGGATGAGTTCGCAAATGTGATTGTGAGATCATGTGTGTATGTGTATGTGTGTGTGTGTTTGTGTATATGATAATAAAGTATATATACACATAATAAACTATTTTTTTTCTCTTTGAGCTACAAGCCATAATTTCTGTTCTGTTTATATGCATTAAAATATTGTGGTTCAAGCAAATCAGTCATGCGGTTAGTCCCTCTTCATGCTACTACCAAAAAAGGTGCAGAATAGCCTTAAGGATTTAAAAGTTGACTTTCAGATTAAGTTGAACATAACTATAAACTTCATGAATTTGAAATTCCACTATTCTATCCTATTTTTAATAATGATAGTAAAATATTTTTTCATAGGGTTAATTTTTTTAATAGTGACACTTAATTGTGATATTTCATATATCTACGTAATTCATCTATCATCTATGTATCTATCCCTATTTATATATTCCCATGATAAATAACATTTCTTTTAAATCAATTGATTTTATTAGGTCTCAAGTATGCTGGAGTATTTTGATGAAAAAAAAATGGAGGTTAAGATAGAAATATTAATGAAGAAACAAATACCTAAAACTTGGAGAATACCCTCAGTTAGTTCAAGGTAACCAGGTTATTAGAATATCAGCCTTATTTTATAAAATACAACAAAACTACTTTTCTTCTCTTTGTGGAGAATCTAGGCTGATTCTCTTTCCTCTACTTTATATTAATTTAGAAGTATATTGATTCCTATAGAATATTTGAAAAAGAAACCCCAAGTTGATATTTTTTCCTATAAGATGTGGACTATGTTGAAATGAACTCCCGAATTCGCAGATCTACTACTTGATTAGTGTAATTAACGTTTATGTTTGTTTAGGATATTTAGGTATTAACATATATTTCATATCTGTTAACAAGTTTAGTCTTCACAAGTTAGGCTGTGAATTTAGACTGCTCCTTGTCTGTGGCCCTGTTTTGCTGACATTTAACAGATAGTAGAATTAGACAAGGTTGTTTACATGACTTTCTTAGATTCATACAGTTGTGGCGTGCCAGAGCCAAGCCTTGGCATCTGACTGCAGGTCTGTCGTGCAGCTATTTCTACCAGATGATAAGGCAGAGCAAAGGTCAATTTTAGGTACAGCCAAAAGTTTTCAAAAGTTGTAACTTTTTATATCACTCTGTACGATGCTTATTTCTTTTAGATCTTTGTCATGACTATATCATGAATACATCTCTTATGAGTGAGAGGAGCACTGTATAGTTTCATTTGTGTACAGCAGCTTACCACTAGGCTAACTTTGAAGAAAATCTTTTCAATTTACCAGCGCTAGAACTTTAATGACAGTAATAAAAAGTTGTAACTTTCCTCCTCCAATTTAACTTGCCTAGATCATTAACTTCAAAGTCTAAAATTACTTAATCTTATTGTAGCATTTACATATAACCAGAATCAATGACAATTGCTAGTTGGACACTGGAAGCTATTTAAAGACTATTGCATTTTTTCCATGTAATACATTATGATTTTACCTCTCATGCACTTAGAATTCATGAATGTGAAGATTAATTATTAATATTAAGTTATACCACATGCACCTACTTTCTACCTTGAATTTATCAGTTCATTATGAATAAAAATAAAATAAAATATGAAACATGAAATGGATGAACTTCTCATATGTCACCAATATCAAAGAAAATGAAAGTTTCTTAAATGAGAAAGGAACATTTTTTCTGCAGAAAAAAGAAGGATAAAGTAGATAATTATCATTATTGGTCAACTTTGTAAAAAGCTGATTATGCTTAAATTTATTAATCAACATGGTTTGTTGTTGTTTGAAAATTAGAGTGATTTAGAGTGATTGGTTAAATTATTTTACGTATGTATGTCATCTGTAAGAAATAGGAAAAAAATGGCAAAGGAAAGAGCAAACCATATAAATGTCAAGGACTACATGAAGGAAATAGACACTCTCAGAATCTTATTGTTGGAAGAACTATAGTTATCATTTTGTTTATCTATAAAGCAATAAAGGAATTACATCTAGACTATCGTTAAGGATGAGACTCTCTGCTGGAATTTATCTAGAAAAAATAAGTTCCTTCCCTTGTGATAATAGTTATGCCCTTGTTATTCGATCTACTTGTTTGTTACTCTTTTCTTATATGGATCAGAAACTTCTTTCTTTTGAAATTCTGGAGGAACCATTGGCTTAAACCCTCTTCTGTTATGAAGTCTTCATACAATAATAATCTTTCTTCAATAATCTTCTTGACAATATCCTTCCTTCGCTGGCCTCTTATTTCCAGGAAAATCTTTCTCCATTTTTCAGCCATTGATTTCAAAACATAACCCCAAATTCCATTCACTTTATTTTCCTTCTATGGAATGAAAAAAATATATATATTTGTTGGCATTTTCTAATACATTACCAATAGTCTAAAGGTGCTCCGAAGTGGTAGCTTTATCTCTCCTAATAATAGGAAAAAAAATAAAAATAATTATATTAAAAATTCATATCTATTAAGGCAACCTCATGTTGACTGCTAGAAAACAAATCTTATATATTTAATTATTTTTATTTGAAATTGGAGCTTTATATTATTTTTGTTTACTTTTTTCTGTCTAATTGTTACAGCTTAATAATAACTTATTTTAATATCCCAAATATTAGCTATGTTCCTAAGCTTCATTCTTTTGTGAATTTTATACATGTGACATCTGAATCCTCATTTAAATTAATGATTATCATGATATGATTCACAGAGTCCAACTCAGACTTTTCAGAACCTTTCATTTAGGAAAACATGGATGGACTTTGAGGGTATTATGTTAAGTGCAATAAATCAGACAGAGAAGAACAAATACTGTATGATCTCACTTATATGTGGAATCTAATAAACAAACAAACAGCTAACACATAGATACAGAGAACAGCTTGGTGATTGCCAGAGGTAGTCATTTTGGGGTGAGGGAAATGGACGGAAGTGGTGAAAAGGTGAAAACTTCCAAAGTAGTCATAGATGCCATTGTTATAAGGTGAATAGGTTTTGGGGATGTAATATAAGGCACGGGGACTATAGTTATCAGTACTGTACTGTATATTTAAAAGTTTCTAAGTGAGTAAATATTAAAAGTTTTCATCACAAGAAAAATATTTATAAGTATATGAGGTGATTGATGTTAACTAACTAATTGTGGTAATCATATATATATATATGTATATATAATTATGTGTGTATATATGTATATAATTATATATATATATATAATTATGCTGTAAAGTTAAACTAATACAGGGTTATATGTCAAGTATACCTCAATAAAATTGAACAAAAAAAAATGAAAACAACCTTCTAATGAGGAAGAGAAAGGGGGAACATTTTTTAAGTAGGAATTGAGAGAAAATACAAATAACACAAAAATGAAAAAAGCCAGATAGGGGTAGTATGAACAAATAATTAGGACAAGTATTACATGAAGGGAGTCTACTCTGTTAATTTAGTTTAATTGGCAGTAGACCATAGTGGGTAATTGTATGGGCCCTGAAGGCAAACTGAGTTTGAATTCTGATTTCACAAAATAATATCTATGGTTTTGTATAAGACATTTAACTACTGGGTGTTTGTTTCCTGACCTTTAAAATGGGAATAGTAAGTATGCCCCATAAGAATGATCAGAAGGGTGAGTTAATTCCAAAGGGTTTTAGAATACTGCCTGATATATGGGAAGCATCCGATGACTACTACATCATTATAAAAAGAAAGTTCTCTTCTGAATTAAACAATGTATTGTTTTCTCTAGTTTCTCAGACCAGAGCACAGACATAAAGACGTGTAAGGAGACATTGCTGACAGTGGAATCTATAACTACTTTACTCAGGTGCTAAGGGAATTAGAGCCTTGATGGAACAGGCAGGTGTTGGCATTTGCCTATCTAAGCTAAGGCCAACTTTATAGAGGCCAAAACTAAATTTTAGGCATATTTACAACAAAAAATCATAAAGTAGAGATTCATTTTAAAAGCAGACATCACACAGAAAATGTCTGTGGCAGACATTAGCCACATATATAGGGGACCTGGTTAATTTTTGAGTGCTTTAGAGGTATAGTTTCTTTCTACCATGCTTTCCCTGGAATGACTTAAAAAATATGAACCATTATGTAGTTGCCTTAAGAGCCAGCCAGGAAGCAGCTGTTTTATAGGATGGGGTGTGTGTGTGTGTGTGTGGGGGGGGGCGGTTAGGGACTTGATTTTGACTTGTTTTGAGGGACTGAATCTTTGGTAAAATTTATTTTCTCAGCAGTTTCACTGATGCCATAATAGATAGTGAAGGATATAAAGGGATATCATTGTGAAAAGTTATTTTACCAGGTAGGAAACTTACAAGAGGATTTATATTTCAAAATGACAGTGACCTAAAGCTCACATCAAAAAATGTCTTGAAGAAAAAAGGTCCAGAATTGTAGCCTATGAAACTATATTACTCAGAATCTCACCCAACAGATTGATGGATTTTAAACGTCTGGGACTTTTATTCCTCAGTAGAACTTTAAACACAGAACAAGTTCTTAAAGTGCTATGGATGAAGACATTAATTTTAGACTAACAAAACAATCCCTATTTAAAAAAAAGAATTGCATATCATTCTACTATTTCTTTACAGCAATTTAAGCCATTTAATGGCAATATTTTACTAGGGTCATAAAGTATGCCCTTAGTTTTGACACTTCATAGTATCATAGCATCAAATACTAATAATACACAGGTATGTTTGGTTCTAAGATATTCAATATTTTCTAAATTTTTATGTGTGAAACCAAAAATTTTAAGCATTTACCAATGTACTTTTGAAAAGTCACAATAGTTAGTAGAATAATTTTTGAGTAATTCTGCATTTTGTAACCTACTGTGTTAGATTATTTTCACTTTTAGAGACATTTCTTAAAAGAAACAGAATGAATTTACCTCCTAAAAGTTCATTTCATATTTTGGTATTTGTATAAAAGTTAAAACTTAAGTTAAATACCTTAAAAGTAGATACTTGTAATTATGCGTTGCCCGTTTTTAAAAGCACTAAATAGTTATCAACTTTTTCCTTCTTCAGTGTTTTGCGGTTTGTTCAGTAGATTTGTACTAGAGCTCAGGCCTAGGGCATCACTTACCTGATTCGTTAAGCATTTTTATAGCAATTCTGTCTTAGGCAGAAGTAGAGAATTTTGGCCAAACAGAAATCGCCCTACAGTGCTTATTCTTCTGTCATCTCCTTAGTATTTTCTCCATACCCCGTCCCTCACTTCACACTAATACATGGCTAAGAGAAAACCCCCACATTTTCTTGATTGTTAGTCTAGGCCATTTTATAGAGTTAAACTAGGATACCAGGTGAATTCAGACTAGTTCTCTCTAATAACTTCATTGAAAATTGAAGAATGCCCTGTTACTATATGCAGTGGTAGTAGTGTGAGCATTTGAGGATGGCAGAGCAGAGAGGGTAGATGGTCTACATAAAGTATTTCAGAATCCTTGGTATCAGTTTCCCAGACACTTAAATGAGCATTTTAACTTTCCCAGAAGTAACTTTTGAGAAATTAAGGGAGGAAATGGAGGTAGGATGCAGAAGGAAAATAAGAAGGGAGATAACATGTGTGCACATTGATTTATTTATATTTATATATTTATATTATACATAGGAGTTGCAAATAAAGTGAAAGTTGGTCTTCTGCTTTACTATTTAACAGGTCTCCAGTTCTGATTCACAGATGTTAAGGCTATTCATCCTTGACTTATTATATGCAATAAATTGAGAAGTGACTACTACAGTCTTAACCAAGATGTCAGATCTGACATCATATGATCAGTTCTTCATTTGTACTTTCACACTATCAATTCTCAGTTTCTAAAAACAAAACATAGGAAACATGAACTTTTTGCATAAATTTCTCACATTTTATATCTGATATTCTTGATATTTGTAATGCACGACTTTATCTTATTTATTTGTTTGTTTATTTATTTATTTATTTATTTATCCATTTTGACAATGTAAGATCCTGGAGTAATGTTTATAAGATTTTTATGATGATGTGAATGCATTCATATGCTTTCCCAAAGACAAAATCTTTCATAAGAATTTGCTGTATATCAGCATTTATAGAGTGTGTCAATATATTAATATTAATATAACATTTAAAATTATGTTCTTCTGTCCTTTCTTAAGTGGCATTTTGTTTAATTTGTGCTCCATTTGTTTAGTCTCCATTTCAGTAAGCACATTTCCAGATAATGGGCAATGGATTTCAAATCCATTTAGGGAGGTGTTAGAACATTGCTGCTCAAAGTGTGGTCTGCGCAGTAGTAGCCTCATTGGCCTTAAAGAAATGCAGAATTTCAACTAAGATCTGCTGAATCAAAATTAGTACTTTCAGAAGATCCCTATGTGATTCCCAGGTACTTTAAAGTTTAGGAAGCTTTGCTTTAGAATATGTAGTATGACTCTGAACAAATGTTTAGTATAAAATGTGAAGAAATGTTAATGAAAGCTATAATTCATAAAAGTCAGATCAGAGTAGCAAAATGTGGGAATATGTTGAATAACATCAAAGGAGATGGAATCTTTCATGCACTCCAGCATAAAATATTAAAGTGTTTACACTATGCTAGGGTCATTTTTTTGCTTGTGTAATTAAGAAATCTTTTCGTATCCATTTTAAAATAAAATACTCTAATTAAACACAGCATTTCCATGACAAATTTAAATATAAATGAGGCATCCTTAAAGACATTCTATGGATACTCTTTCTGTATTAAACCCGTACTATTTTACCTTAATTATGGTCATTATCAACTTCATCAGATAGTACCATAATGAGAACATAGGTGAAGCCGAAAGGAAATGCTGCAGTAAATTGTACACCTGAAATCTATGTAACTTTAGTAACAATTGTCACTCCAACAAACTTTAATTTAAAAAAAAAGAGTTTCTGTATTTTTTCCAAACTGATGTATGTGTGTGTGTGAGTGTGTGTGTGTGTAGTTTTGCTTATAGCAGAATATTGTTTTCTATTTTACCAAATTATTGTGCGTGTGTGTGTGTGTGCATGCACATGCATGCATGTGTGCAAGTCTGCAAAGGTTCATCTTCAATGAAGTTTCAGTCTAATTCCATCTCGTAAATATATTGAACTAACAAGTGGATTATTTAGAATTCGTTTATACAATAAATATTAAACTTAAAAATTAAAAAAGAAATAGTGTACTTTTGGAAATTTTTTATCTGCATGTACCTGTTCAAAGTTCTGCAGACGATACCAATTTTAAAAGCCATGTTATCAATTTAGGGCCAGACAACATCTGGGTCAGTTTTGTTACCCAGTGTCTGATTCTCTATTCTGCACATTTCTGTTGACATTTTCTTTTCCTTTTCCTGCTTGTTTTAGGTCCCATTGACTATTTTTTTTTCTGTTGTTACCATTGGTATGAAGAGTTAGAAAAGGCAGAGGCAACAAAAATACATCAGTGGTTTTCTTTGCAAATATGTCTAACAAAAAAGATGTAGTGAAGGTGAGACTCACTGAAATCTTGCTATAATGGTATTTATTGTAGAGCAGAATTCAGTGTAAAGTTGACAGCCTTAGAGTTGCTCATACAGAATAGAGTGATCAAGTAAAAGAGCTTACCTGTGGTTGATATCAGTTTCATTTATTTCTCCATCTTTTTCATAATCCTTAATATAGATAATCAAAAATTTATTTTCTTGTTGCTCTTTTGTTTTGCTTTGATTTCCTGAGCCAAGGAAATTTTTAAGAGGGTACTACAATGTTACATATCATTATAATATATATACATATATATATATATATATATACACATATATATGTATATATGTATATATGTGTATATATATATATATATATATATATATATATATATATACACACACACACACACATAATGTAAATACAGAGGGTGCCAAAAATGTATACACATTTTAAGAAAGGAAAAAATTGTATGAAAATTACGCTGATGGTAACCACTTTGAGCACCTCTTGTAACTGCAGAAGTTAAATGTGACTTGTATTTATCTTTTGAAATCGGTACATATTGAGTATTACATTTTTAGTAGCTTTTTTTTCCTTTCTTAAAATGTATATACATTTTTGGCACCCTCTGTGAAATATATATATATAATTATTATGCAATATAATAATAATTATATTATTTTATGTATCATTAAAATTAATTCTAATGTTACATACTATTAGAATTAAATATAAGGAATTGTTTTCTTGTATCCAAATAACAGATATCACCTGTTCATTATTTTTTTCAGATCATTCAGATATCATTTAGTGGATTAGTTTCATTAATATTATTTGTAATGTTATGGTTCTATATGTTGCTATTTATGTGTGTTTCAATTTCAATCACATTTTTTTTCCGATATTCTCCCTTTACTCAGCATAAACCTCTACATCCAGTATGCTGTGAAAAGAGTAGTTGTTTTATAAAATTTTGAGAAAACTGGCTACTGCCAGTAGATGATTTCCATGACAATAGAGAAACTTCTTTTGCTGATTCATATTTACCAAATATTGTTTGTTTAGCAGTTGTTTAATTGTTCACATAATTTGGAGAAATTCAGCTCTGTCTGGAACAGGAGAGCCAAGGTATTACTTCATGAATTGAAGCAGTTGCATAAACACTCACAAGCTCTTTAGTGAGTCCACACAAAGTCTCCCATGGAGAATCTGAATGAATGTTTAGTATTGGCACATTGAACTCAAATTCAGGACTAGCTAAGGCTTTGCCTGTTTAAATATGTAATTGAATCATAAGTGCTATCAATTCTTCCTTTTAGGGATTTGTATTGTTTCAAAGATACTAACTTGGCCTGTGTCAGTTCTTGCATGAAGAGAATACAGGAGTGGCAGATGTTAAGAGGTAAAATCTGTGGCTGAAAAACAGAAAGGCAGATAATTGTACCATATGGTATTTGAACCTGTGATGTTGGCATCCTTCATGCTGGGCTCCAGCCTGCCAAGGAAACCAGGCACTGAACCTGTGCCAAGTGGCAGAAGTAGCAGGACTTTCCAGGAAGAGGTGGCGACTGACATGTGGCCGGTCTGCTTGATCTAGTGAATGCCCCACCAACACGGAAATATGCCTATGGTGGAAGTCTGATTTAAATGATTAAAGGAAAGGTTTTTGTGCTATGGTTCTGGTTGTTGCTCATTGGATTTGAGCTTTAGTATGCAATACGTACCATTGAAAATACTTATATATTTACTGGGGAGAACCTAGAGAAATAGAGAATAAGTATTCTGTCATCAATGCAAGACAAGTGGGAACCATGTTCATAGTTAGAATTTGCTAAAAAAAAAAATAGACAATTAAAATTCCTCTAAGCACAATTTATTGTAGAAGTTGTATTCTGTGTAGTGTATTTCATCTGTTGTTAAATATTCAGGAATCACCCCATAGTGTAAAAACTGTTCAGGGATTGACATATCATATCATGGCTTGGCTTCACAACCTTGATTTCTAACATGACTCTCTCTCCTTTTGTCAAGTTCCTTTTGTAATCTACTAGAGAGAAAGAGAGAGAGAGGGAGGGAGGGAGGGAGGGAGAGAGAGAGAGAGAGAGAGAACAACAACAACGACAACAGCGATAAAAAAAACAACACACAACAGACAGAGACACATAATTAGGCTTCATTGCCTTCTTTGTTTCTTTGGTACACGGGATTGAGATTATAACACAATATAACATATAAGAAACCAGGTTTTGAAGCTATAAAAGACCTGAATTCAAATAATAGCATTACAACTCTGAGACCTTGAAGAAAGTATTTAAGTTCTGCAAACTCCAATTTCCTCATCTATATAACAGCAATTATAATACCTAACTCAGAATGTTCTTCTAAGGATTTAATAAGATAATGGACATTATGTGCTTACCACAGAGCCTGGAACATAGAAAATACTCAATAAACAGCAATTATCTTATTGATATAATGATACTTTTACAGAATGCAATAGAGGAGTATTTGTTTTCATTAAAAGTGCATCATAAAATCATTTTCGGAGTTAATATCATTTGAAAGGCATAAAAAATTAAATTTTGAAGAATTTCTTTCATCAATACTATTTTAATTTTGTTCTGCAATACACATTGTATACACTGTATAAATGATTCACAACTGTTATATTTAAGAATGTCTGTACCAACCTCTGACTTTTAAATTGGGCTGTTTAAGATTCTATCTTCCTCTCAGGTATAAATTGATTTATATAAGAATCACCATGTTTTACAACATGGTTCTTCCATTGAAAGATGATTAACTACACACACACTAACCAGTTCCTGTCACTGTAAAACATTTGTATGCTAATCAGTTATCTCAGACAATTGTTTGTTTCACATTCAGCATAGAATCATTTTTCAAAATCACATTTTCCTCCTCTCTCTTTTCCATTTTTCTCTTATCCATTCAATCCAAACTAATATGGGGTGGGGGGTGTTGTTGTTCTTGTTTTTGTTTTTCCCAAATGGCATAATAAATGAATAATTCCTATTAAATAAATTTTATTTTGATCAATGTACCAATGGAATCAGAAAAAATCATTCTACTCATTGTCTACATATATCACAGTGAATCCCTGTTGTTTGACCAAGGCTCATGGGACAATCTTCTCTCTAAATCACACTTTTCTTTTAAAGTTAGTATCTATAATTTAATGTTGTCTTGAGTGAGCCCTACAGAATTAAAAAAATAAAAGAAAAAAAAGCTTGTTCTCTAGTTTTTGTGGCGTTGTTTTTATGTTTAAATTATGGTGAAGAAATAATTACATGAGAAATTATGTTTGTCATCCAGTGTATCTTTAAAGTTGCTCTTGTAATTTGTTCTGAAAACAAGGAAGTGTAGAGACATTGTGTTTACTACTTTTGGTTTTTTCATATATTTAGTCATCAAATGTTGGTTTTGTTACCATTTTGGGGGGAGAAAATTAAACAAAGCCTTTCAAGGGTTTGGGCAATGATTTATATACTTAGAAATCTTTTGACCTTTGACTATTGTCATTTGAGAAACACAGCACCAAAATCCTTTTTTCCATTAATCACCTGACATTAACCTGCCTTTGGTTTTTAGAACTTAACTGGGGACCTACATCCAACCTTTTATTATCTTAGCTTATGGAGGCAGAGACTAGAAAAAATAATACTCTTCCTTTATATATTTCTCAAAAAAAAAAAAAAAAAAGAAAAGAAAATCCTTCTTAAGAATGACAACAACAATGCCTCTATGTGCACAGTGTCTCAGAAGCAATTTCTAACACATTTGTGGAATCAAAGATTGAATGACTCCCAGCTATCCTGCCATGTGGATGAACTAGTTGGCTGCTCTCACTCATTGTCCTTTTGTTGCAATAAGACCCCTTTTCTCTGTGAGATATGTGGAACTATCTGGTTTTGGCTTGTCTTTTTCTGTCAAGTATAAGTCTTTTAGCATGCTTCCTACCAGGGGATCATCTCTGCTTCAAATTGGATACACTTTCCACACTGCCCTGAACTCTAGAACTGCAATCATGAGCTGTCCATGGGTTAAAATACGTAAAGTAAGCCCGGAGAACAAGAGAAAAAAAAATTGACTTAGAGATGAAACACTTACATTCTATCCTGTATTTCAGAAATAAGATACTCCCAAATGGAATATTACATTTTCTGCTTCCTTCGTTATTTTATCTGCAAATTGGGTAAATCTTTTTCTTACAGAAGAGTTTTAAGAAATGACTTGAATACATGTTTTACTTCTTGAGGACTCAGCAGGATTTCTGCAGATTGAAATCTTCCTGGTTCATTGATTTAATATATATGTATTCATTTAAAAAGAGAGTCAAGAGCCAACTTTAGAAATCAACAAAATTGCCACCAAGTAGTGTGACATGAGTATCAATAAAGTATCTCTTTCCCTCAAACAAAAGTATCTTTGTCATTTTCACAGAGGACCTAAAATTTCGCTCTTTAGAGTTAATCCATTGCTTCTGTAAGAATCTTGTTTAAATGCCAATGCATTAACTGTAAGAGATAACACCTAGTTTATCAAGTTGGCTTGAAAAGAGCAGAACTCTTAATAAAGCAGAGGGGTGTATTTTAACTGAGATGGAGGAAGAGTAAAAGCAATTTCTAGACCTTTAGGACAAAGGAAGAGTTAGGTAACCTAGGAATCAAGTAACATGTGAAGAACAGATTCACAGAAAGGAATAAACAAGCATTTAAAACACCTAAACAACACTGATATTCTTTTTAAATCATCAAAGCTGAGTTCCCTCCATTTGCACTGGGTTAATGAATGGCAATGCCGCAATGGCAGTCACTCATAAAACCTTTACTTCCTTTATTTTCTTATCTGTTTGCCCTTAAAAGAAAGGTCAGAAAGCAAGACAGCCCATTGGCCTGATAAAATTCTTACTCCCAAAGCTATAATTAATAGCAACAATACTTTTGCTATGTCCCTACAATAACTTTCATTTGCCAATTTTGACTGTATTTCAAATATTTACAGTTTCAGTGCAGGAGAATGTTATGACATAACCTATATTTGTATGATTCAGATGCTAACAGTCAATTAAATTGATAAAAATCATTTCATATATTCTAAAGTAAGCAGAAAACATCCACACGCACTAACCCCCTCACCCCACACACACACACACAGTTCTCTATTTTAATATAACATTCTCTGGTGTAATCCAGAATTTTTTTTTTTAAGTAAAGGAGTCTTAACCATCCATTTATTCATACTTATAATAGCAGACACAATGGTTACTTTGGCTATAGCAAAATTGCTTTAATATGGCATAATCGGTCCTGTTTTTCATATATTAAATAAAGCTCTGTATGTTAGAAGCAAGGCATTTTCCTACACTGATACTTCTGAAGATTAAAGGCTAAAGAAAAAGGATTTTTAAACTTTGGAACAAATTATCAAACCTGTAAAATCTCCTTCACCAGGGCCTTTAAAAATAGGACAGATGTCAGAGATGGCTTAAGGGGCAGTACAGCCAGACATAATCAATCACCTTTATATCTCTTCCCATTCTTAAATCTTCATAACATCCATTTGCAACATGTAAACACACTAGGCATTACTGGAACCTATTTTATGTAGAACATATTTAATTTGAGTGAGTTACTATTAGATTGAGTATACACGTGTCTTTAAAAGTTCTTATTCATATTTCTGTACCCTCAAGTGTAAGCCTATAGATTACTCTAACAAATTATATCAGTTAATATTGTTTTATTTAAAAATTGAAACTCATAAATACAATTTTAATTTTCTTTGAAATACCATAAATTTCTTTCATTTTTTTTCCACTATATTAAAGTAGTTTGTCAGGTGAAATAGCTCACATGCAAGAGCAAACTGTGCTTGAAAATAAGAACAGTATCTTATTAAATAAACACAGTTATAGGAAAGTTGTATTATTTCTGTGAAGATATTATGTGATCCAATGTTATGTTTAATGTTAAATCGATATATGATATTAAATATCTTTATGTTATACATTAATTTTGCCAAATAACATGGAGTAAATAATGTGGTTCACATACTTTATCATTTTCAGAAGTGGTCCATATTGCGGCAACTATTTTAATTTCTCAGCTGTGAGAATTATAGTAGATGTCATAATGCAATATTTCCATATAAATTATATAGGAATTGTTTTTCCTTGTAACACATAACTATAATATTTCCAGGAAACTGGATCAATTGTTTGGGAAACTATTGTAAAAAAATAAAAGAAAGAAAGAAGCACAAGGGTAGAAAAGATTAGGCATTGTCTATCAAGTTAATGATGCTCCAGAAATCTTAATATATCATTTACTTATAACAACACTAAACAATTATATTTAAATGACTTTAGGATAGTTAATTGTTAAGGCCGTTTTCAGAAATTCTTAAATATCATGGGATCTTCAATTTAATAAATAGAAAAATCTCCACAAGATCCAATATTCAAAAGCTAAATATTATAAGGCAGCCTATCAATAGAAATTGTCCTTATATTCCTATTTTTTAAACCAGTAGTACGCTTTACAAGAAGCTGAGTTACAAATTATTCTTCAATTATAATTAAATTTACACTTTGTAAGTAAATAGGTACAATCAGATAAAATCCCAAAACAGCATAATTAAACATTTTTGAATTCTGAAGGTATGTTACGCTTTTTGGTGATAATGGGTGATACCAAATTATTTTTTACTTGATTTCATATTAACTAGTAATCAGTATGTTTTTTATTCCTACTTTCTGCTTTACATAATAAACAAGGAGTACAATAAAAATAAATAAATGAAAGGCTTTATGCCTCATGAAATATATGGAAAATTGCATGTATCATTACAGTTTATAAGATACAGAGATGTTTTGATTGAAGGAAAGTTAAAATGTGATATAAACAATGCATGTATGAGTTAATAAAACAAACAAAGTGGGTTCAAGGGAATTTACAAAAAATTCATTTATAGGGTGTTTCCCAATCTGTGATTTTGTTTGCTCCTTATGATAATCATGTGAGGTAGATGCTATAATTTTGCCCATTTCTCAACTGTGAAAAAAACAAAGTCTCAGTGAGATCAAATACTTCATTTAAGTTTGGGCAACTAATAAATGGCAGATAAAAACTCCAGTTTAAGGGTTTGTTCTCTAAATTGCATAACCTTTCCACTACATGTGCTATTTTTCACAAAGAAAACTTGATGGAGAGACCAGAGTTTGGGCTTATCGCTGAAGGATATATATAGTTTGGTAAAAAAGAGAAGTTATACTTTCCAGATGATGATATTGCATACAGAAAAACTCAGAGGTGGGAAGAATTTGGTGTATTTTAGGAAAGTAAAAGCTGACACTGAACAAATTAGAGAATAAGTGCTGAAAATAAATAATGCTATGTGAGTTTCAATGAGTTGATGAAATCAAGATGAAGTTTGGTTTTGTTGTGGCCAGCTACTAAAAATGATTATGGTTTTGAGAGTAGTCATTGGGTGAAAACAGTTAGTTTTGTAATATCTATTCTCAGAATGTATTGATAGTGGGAAGAGGTATAGCAAAGAAAGTAGAAATTAGCCAGGATTTAAAAATGCACTGAGAACTCATCAACTGTATATTGAGCACTTTGTCTGTGTATTTAGATGTTTGTGTTTCCAAGACAGAGACATCCAAGTTTATTGAAAAGCATGTGTGAAATGCATCCAAGTGTGTTCATGAAATGTTGCAAATAACAACAGTAGTAGTGTGACTAGAGTATAAGAGGCATGAGAAATAATGGTGGAAAGTGTGTCTAAAAGAGAGGAATTCTGGTCAGGATTCTGAGGACTCCGTAAACCTCTGGCTTCACAATTATTGGGACTAGGGATACCTTGGGGAGAAGAAGCTCAACAGTGTTGGAATCAGAGAAGAAAATGAGAATGCAGGTCCAGTCTATATTTTGAAGGAGTTTTTAGCAGTTAATAAACAAACAAACAAACAAACAAAAATAGGAAAGAAGGGACGCTGTTAGAGGAATTTGCAGTCAGCAAAAGCGACTTTGTTCTTGAGTGTATGTTAAGAAAATTGGATGACATTGCAGGCCTAGAACTTAGAACCATTGGAAAGGGCAATATATCTAAGCAGCAAATATTGATAGGACAAAACTTAAAAAGTGGGATGTGATAGAGTATAAGATAGAGAGTTTAACTTTGTGTGTAGAGGATTGATGCTAGTTCTGCTAAGATACAATAATGCAGTGAAAAGTGCATGTGTTTTACTATATCTGCCATTATAGAAAACAATCTCCACTCTTTCACAAAATGCACTGTCTCATTATCTTTAATCAGAAAAGATGTTCGATAAGGCTTATATCTTCCTTACCACTTTTACTGAATAAGTAAGATGTTTACAACGTATAAAAAATAATTTATGTATTCAAAAACATACAAATGGATACATTACCCTTACCTTATCTTAGAAGGTTTATTTATAAAAAGTTTTAGTTTTAAAAATGAACCCTATTTTAACTAATTGGTGTATCAAATTAAATAAAAAATACAAATACAACTCTGTGTTGATATATTTTAAATCCTCCTATGACAGACTTTTTCTTTCTTATAATTAATTACTATTGCTAAATTCCCCTACCTTGCTCAAGTCACCTAAATTCCTCTACCTTGCTCAAACCTAAAATTAGATTTGGGGGACTGTTTTCTAAGTAGGAGTTACTGAAAACTGAAGTGATATTTTCACTAGGACTACTATACTTGTGAAATTTTGAAGTGTCCTTGTAGTATTTTGAAATTTTTCACATGCTATCTTGTTATCCCAGTCCCTCTCCCATGTCCCCCGAAATCCACGTGATTTTAGCAAGTAAAGAGGTAAATCAGGGTACATCAGGGAGCCTCCAACACTGCTGTTTACTATGTTCACAATATAATTTCTGGTTGTAAAATATTTGAATGCCTAAAAGTCTTCATTTAATGCAACAATGACATATTCTACAGAATTCATGCAGGCTGCATTATCACATACCTCTCCTTGTCACACAGGTAAATGGGTAGAAGTAGTGATCAGGTTGTCTTCTCTCCATTTAAAGGATAGACTAAAGGAGCCCCATGGGATAGTATAGCCTTTGCTGCACAGATAATGACTGGGAATCAAGGATGGATTTTTCCCCAAAACAACTACGAGGTGTGATGAAAACATAGTGAATGTTTAAATTAAAAAAATAAAAAATTACAATAAAAGACACATTGTCATTAATCCCCCCTAAAATACCCCCCACACACACTTTGAACACACTTATCCCATCTTCTTGCCACTTTTTGAAGCAGTTCTGAAGTCCTCTTTCATGAGTGTCTTTAGTTGTGTTGTTGTGGCTGCCTTGATGTCCTGAATCATTTTGACTTTGGGGAAGAGCCAGAAGTCACACGGTGGCAGATCCAGTGAATAAGGTGGATGAGGACACACCATAATGTTTTTATTTGACAGAAATTTCTGTACCAGAAGCTATGTGTGACACAGAATGTTGTCATAATGGAGGATGATTTATGGCACGCTTTAAAGCACATCTCTCAACCATAGCTCACAACTGATTGACTGCACCAAACAAGCTGAAACTGACACACAATATTATTAAGGTTGTATGTGCCGCTTCCTATATTGAAGATCCCTGTCTGTACATTGGATGGCACTCAGCAGCAGCATTCACCATATTTTTTTTTATCACACCTCGTAAATACTCTTGTTACCTGGCTTCTGGGAGAATTTTTGCTAAGACAGTCATTGCTATTTATCATACTGACCCATCTCTTTTCCCATTAAAAAAAAAAGAAAGAAAGAAAAAGAAAAAAGAAAAGAGAAAAGAAAAGAAAAAAAAGAACAACAAAATACTGGTTTTAGTATTCTAACTGAAGTATCCCAGCACTAGTCAAAGAAATTTGAGATATTGATTTCCTCAATTTTGAGGTTAATTTCTAAGACCTGGGACAATCTCTACAAATAATTTCTGCTATTTACTTCACTGTAACTTGCAAATATATAATTTCCTTGTGTGCTTTAATATGAAAATTTGGGAAGGACTTGTTAAAGTACAATCCATTAAGCCATGGCCCAGCAGCTTACTGGTTATCCAGTGTTGATAGAAAACAAGACAAAAGGATGTCAAATGCTATAGGGGTTAGTCTTTAAAGGAACTGATTAACTGTTTCATTCTTCCAAACAAATTTCTCTGTGTTCTCAAATTGTTATCACTGGAATAATTGAATAGTTCCATATGTTGCCTTTCAGAAATCCAAATACTTTTTTTTCTGTATTTCTCAAAGTTTGTAAGTAGCAGAGCCTTTCTTGTGAACACCAATGTCCATTTCACTCCTTCTGTCATGTTCATCAGTTACCAGACAATCTTAAAAATGAAAAATCATGCCTTCATTTGAGCCAACACACATATCACTTAAAAAAATATTTTTGTCTTTTATAATAACTACTGAGTCCCTTTTGGTCTTTAACTATTAAAGTTCTAAAATCCCCCATGTTTATGTAGTTTTCTGTGGGTTATTTTCTGGAATTGTTTTTTTTTCAGAGAGATATCAGTATATCCAGCCTAAACACTGTCGCGTCCAGCGCAACACAGGCAGTGAGGGTGCGAGAAGGGACGGTTTGGGTTAAGTTTTTAAGAAGGAAACAAACAGAGACTTGATGCAGTTAAACCTCTCCGAAGGCCAGGGGTCTCTCAGTCTCAGAGGACTGGAGCCCAGAATATGGCCAACTGGGGTTTTTTATTGAATAGGTATGCAAAAGCAAGAGAAAGCAACATTGTTTCGTACACGGTCTCTGAAACTCACACATCATAACAGAAAAATATTTATCTCAGTCACCCTTTGTCAGTCAACAGCTGAAGCACAAGGTCCCACAATGTCCTAATTAAGGTATGTACCTTCTCAGGGTCAAGTCACTTATTTTGTAACAGTTCTGTTGAGCTAAGTGGAGAGAACTGACCTTTATTGTTTTTGTAACTTCTCTCACAAATAGGTGCCAGGGAAAAGCCAGAGCCGGCAACAGCTTTTCCCAGGCAGGGGGAAGGGGAGGCAAGGCCTCTTCCCATATTTTTCTAAGGTAGCTCATTGGGGGTCCCCACTCGGTTCCGCCTGGCTTAGGTTGTATCTCCCGTGAGATATCTTACCAGTCTTTGGCCGCAAACCATCTTTTGGGGACCAGACAGAGAGACATAAGGTGTAAACATAAGGATGGAACAAAGACCCAGAAAGGCACAGTCTCACAGACTCTCCTTAAGGAAAGACATGGGGGGACAGTTGGCTAGGCTGTTGTGTGACTACAAAACACTACTTTGACATTTATGCAGGCGTGAGTGTTTTTAAATTTTTAAGAATCAACCAATTAATTTTAAGAACTGCTTTGTGACTGTTGGTCATAGAAGTTTACAGTTTTTCAAAACCATTACATACATGTGTTTTAAATGGATTTATGTCAATCTTACAAATACAAAATTTATTAGCTAGAAACTCAATGAAGAGCTTCATTTATTTTTATTCCTATAAATTGGATTAAAATTTGTGTATTTGTACTTTCGTTACACATATGCAAACATGCATTGTTTTTCTTCTTAAGGTATTGAAGCTCAACTTACAGAGATATATTACAGAAAAATGAGTTGTGCTTTTGTGGTGACAGGTGTTTGACAAAACTAATAGACTTTTATAGCAGTAATTATATAAATATACATGACAAAATACAGAGGTACATGTTAGGGGCAAAGCTTTAGCTATTGAAGTTACATCAAAAATTAGTTTATATCTCTGAAACACAAAAGGTTGAAAGCTGCTTTTCCATCAAACAAAATCACACATAAGCTGTAATTTATATTTGATAAGTCATTTCAAGAAAGCAACTCCAGCTTTTAGCTTTTTTTTTCCTTTTGTAATATTTTTGGGTTTTGTTTTTTTCTTTGTTTTCTAATTCTGTCACATCACTATCTTCTGTAATTCTCATAATTTTGCATAGCCCAGAATATGTTATATTAGCCTTTTCATTATTCTCATTACTTTTTCTCAACTAAATAATGAAAGTATAACATAGTTTTTTGAGCTTATTTAATTTTTCTTTTTAGGTCTTGCAATATTTTTTGAGCTGTCTTCTTCCCTCCCCCATTTTAGGGGCTTGCATCAGAAAAGAAAGTCAGGGTATGCTAGTGTTTACGAAAAGGCAACTCACCTTGTTGCAACATTCTTTATTTAACTATGATAACAGTTAACACTTATTTAATGTTTTCCAGGTAAAATGCAAAGAGCTTTTTATATGATCCTTACAACAATCTGGTGAAGCACAGAGATGGCACATAACTTGCCCAAGTTCTTCAATTTAGAAGTGATGAGACCAGGAATTGTATAAATACACATGAAAATATACAGAGATGCATAGCTCCAGGGTCTGTTAACCACTCTACCCCACCGCATTTAGTTACATGATTAACACATACTGAAATCTGCCTCTGAATCTGCATCTCACAGTGCTTTGCTATCAATAATGTTTGATATTTACAACGACCCTACAAAGTAAACTCAGTTGGTTCCACTTACAGATGCGAAAACTAATGCTTAGTTGATTAAATAAATTAATATCCTGTGGGTTTTGATAGAACTGTGATTAAAGCCGAAATATGTTTTACTATAGAATCTGGGTTGTTACAATAATTGGTGTCACAAAATACATAATTTTAGTCAAGTTGGTGTGACTACACTTTGGATTTGTGACAGCTGGGCAATGTTAAGAATCATGGAGAATTAGCAGAGTGCTTATAGATGTGTGCAAAGGAGTTAGGAATTAGTTAAAACCATATCACTGAAATTTAGATATAACTATATAATTTTGATGTTTGATGAAAATTTGTAATCGGTAAACATTGAGAAAAGATTCAGTATTCTGAGTTAAGTATATTTTTAAAAGCTCAAAGGCTGGTTTCACAATGTACAGTTACCACCAGAAGGTAAACTCAAGGAGTATGCCCTGTTGATCATCCCCTTCCCACTCCTTAGCAAATTCTATTGCATTATAGTTGATCAGAAACTGTTTTCTTTTTCTTTTTTTCTTTCCTTCACAAAAGAATCCATAGATAAAAAGTGTATAACTAGCTAGTCTTCAAATTCCTAAAGAACAAATTAAAACTAAAATAACTTTTAGGTTGTCACAACTTCATTTAAATTACACAAAAACATTTTTGTTCATGTTACCTGATATAATTCTAACAAGAATCCTGCCAAGAAGTTGTCATTATACAGGTTTCACAGTTGAGGAAATTGAGATTTATAGGGTTTAAGTACTTTGTCCACTTATCCAAGGATAAGAGACAGAAATATGACTCAAACCAACCCACAGATTTTCAGTCCATGTTACTTTTAAAGGTTGGAGGGGATATTTGTTTTTAATGTATTATTTGAAAAAAAGAAAAAAAAAAAAAAAATATATATATAATATTTTGTTTCTTATGCAGCTTTTTAGAATGAGGTTTGTAAATCACGCAGGCTAATTCTGATATCTCAGAATCAGAGCTGCCCTCTGGTAGCATTTTCTACAGCTTTGTTTTGTAAATTAATTCTAGTAATTTCTTGTGCTTGAAAGTTTTAATATTTAAAGCAGTGAAGATAATTCACATCATTCTATACCTTTTTACGTTTCTTTTCAGGTCCTGAAGAGGTAGAAATCAAGTGTCCCTTGAATCACATTGCTTGCCTTGGTACCAACAGATGTATTCATTTTTCCCAGCTGTGCAATGACGTCTTGGACTGCTCAGATGGGTACGATGAAGGAGTTCATTGCCGGGGTGAGTCCATTTGCATAACAATGCAACTGAAGTATTAAGTTGTCCATAGTTTTAATCAAAGTTCAAAGACAACCTATAACCTGCCTTTTCTTTCAACCATAACCATATCAATTATTGAGAAAACATGAATTTTATTACCAAAAACATTCAATCTGCATTTCAAAGCTGCAACTACTGTGCTTTATTTCAAAATTCTGTTAAAAAAAGAAACACATTTGACTATGAAGTTGAGCTCTTAAACAATTATATGTTTCATAGAAAAGAATACTTTTGAGCAAAGGACAGATGAGAAGTCTCTGCTACAATAGACTGATATCATACAGTGTTATATGATTGTTTCTCTGAATCTTTGCTAAAACAAAGATTATTTGAAGTAAAACCTCTGCAACAAATATTTTACTAGAATGTATGCATATGAAATTTTTGCTGGACGTTATCTCCATGATGTTATACCAGCTTCCTTGTAAATTTCTTTTAAATAATAAATATGTGAATTCTACAGTGATCAGGAGTATATCTATAGAGCAATGATAGACATAACAAAAAATAAAAATCTCAAAATTAAAGAAAATTTAATTACAGCTGGCATATTTTAATAACATTGTTTAAGAAAGGGGAATGAAATGTGAGACAAAGACATGGATTGTGAGACAAGTCAAGGATTAAGGTAAGGACCCAGATCTGGAAACAGAATCAAGGTATCAGTCAAGTGAATCAGGCTGCTAGAGGGAGTCAGGAAAGATACAACTGAAGCAGAAGTCTCTGAGATTCTCACTGGCCGAGTGTAACACAAAGGATATTTGTTGAAGCTGATGTCAAAGAAAAAACTATCCTTCGTGTTGAGGCCATTAAGACAATAAGGGATAGAAGGAGCTGTAGAAAACTGGAGATACATGTCTGATCTGTGGACAGATTCACACAAACTATTGGCTGCCACGTGTTAAAAGGTCGTAGGTCACCAAAAGTTTCAATTTTTTTAGCAGGAGCTCCACATCTATATGTGTATAAGTATTCCATGTCCCCTACTGCCTTTTGAAAACTTTGTACGGTCTGCAATGTATACGCCAAACAAGAGACTTGACAGGGCTTCCTGGCTGCTAATCCCCCAACTCTGGGCTAAAGTAAACTGAATTCAAGAACAGAGAGGAAGAGATATATCGGAAAAAGAGGAAATCTTAGAAAGGTAATCCAAAGTGGTGAGCATGTTGAGAGACCATAGATCAACTAGGTCACTAGGTTTTTTTCCCCTCTTTCTAAAGTGACATCTAATTACTCTGCTCCAGTGGACAGATTCAGATTAAGAAGATAGAGATCTTCCCTCTTTGGCCAAGTTTACTTCCTTAGCCTTGAACTTTAACAGAGTCATGTAAGGAGGCAGCAGATTGTCAATTTCAGTTATGAAATATATGTAAAAGTAATAGATTTTATTTTTATTTAAAGGCTTTGTGACGTGTATTTTTATAAGTGTATGCTAATAAAAAATAATAACAGAACATAAAGCACAAAATTACATAGTGATAGGAATTAAAGAGTTTAATTTTCTTTTTAGGAATTAATTATATTTTATAGAGCCTAATTCAGTTATAGTTCTGGCTTCTTATTACATTAAAAAATTTCAGGTAGACATATATGACTAAGCTTCTAAAAGACAGAAATCTTCACATTACCAAATATTCCCTCAGAGGTGATTACACAAATTTGAATATCTTAAACACTTTTCAATACTGTGGACCATACCAAAATAGATCTAATTCTCTAATAAAATGAACAGTTGTGATCTAATTGATAAAGGATGTGTTAATGATAAAATAGGGGATTCAACTAAAAACAATGTATTTGAACAAAAATAAAATGGTATCAAATTTATTTTGACTTTTGAAAAAATCAGCATATACTCCAGACTAAGGTAGAGTATATACTTGTTTGTTTCAATCTTTTTTTTTGTTCCAATTTACATTTTTTAATTGTTCCATGTTTCATATTTTTATCACAAGTGGCAATCTTTTTTCTTTCTTAATTTACCATTAGTAGGAGGCTGCTTGTACTACTTTGGCCTTTTAAATATTTCTAGATTTCACCAAATAGAGTGTTTTAAAACCTAAATAATTTATTATGACCTGTGGTTAACTTAGAGATATTAAGAAGAATATTTGGATCAGTACTTGTTATTACCTCAGTAGAGGGTTTTTCACATAATTCTCTGCTTTTGTACAACTACATAGAGTGGTAGGATAAAGGTGACTGAAAAAACATAGTCATTCCAGAGGCAGTGTTTTAATAAAATATTTCTGCATTGAGAAAAATAAAAATATGTTTGCCTGCTTTGTCTGGTAGAGTGCCCCTGAGTAAGACAAAAAACAAATCTTTTGGGCAACCCTAGATTTATCACATGTATAGTTTGTGTTTAAATGTCTGATTGCACAGAAAAGTATATCGTAGAAAGTGATTCTTCTTTCCTACCTTAAAATTTCCTCCCAATTTTGGGTCACATCTAATGAAAAAATATTTTCTGAAAAGTTAATTAGGTACCAGCCCATCAAATCTGTAAGGAACTTTCTATGTGTTATAGATGTATAATAAAGAAGGGAAAAAACTATTTCAAACATCACATTAATCTTTAGAAATGCTTTTCCTTTGCAGAATAGTTCTGTCTAAATTGTTTCTCTTTCCATTGTTTCCTTTCTGTTTTGTTCTAAGCACATATTCTAATTTGACTAATTATACATGAAGCCTAAGATACGATTCAAAGATGGATTTTTTCCAATAAATGATCTACATTTGGTGGTATATTTCCACCCTTTATGAAACATTAATAAGGAGGAAAGCTTAACATTTTAGAGGTTATATTCTAGTCTTGGGAATACTTTTGTATCAACTCAATTGTTTTCTGAACGTTTCCTAGAAAAATCAATCTCTCCCTAGTGAGGGTAATGAAAATATATCCATTATTAAAGATTTTCTATAACACTGATATTTTAATCTCCATAATTTAGCTCCATTTGAAGAAAGAAAAAAATGATTTTTGTATATAGGTATACTATATATAGGAATGTGCTTGCAAAATTTTTACAATAAGAACATACAAAATTACCTACCACCTTGTATTTTAGAAAATTGTATTGCTTCCTATATAGTATTTCATATTGGTAGTAATATCACTATATGTAAATAGCATGAGCAATGAAAACACATTCTATACAGTACAAGGATTCTCAACATAGAACATTTCCACAAAAATCCTCACAACCATACAAATAAGGCTGAAAGAAGTGAGCAATTTCAACTAATACAGACTCTATTGACAGAGATGTATCAAAACACTGTTTTAAAATTTTACATTCTTAAGATAATTCATTATGTTAACATTTAAAGTGCTGTGAACAAGATAAGTAGTCTTTCCATTCACAACTCTAGTTAGATTACATTTGCATGGAAAATGGTCACAAGAGAGAATGGTAGTCTCTGTGGCACTATCTACTCTTACTTTATTCAAAGATTATGGGACCTCTTCAGGTCACTGTGAAAAAGGATTTTATCTTCTCTGTTTCTATAAAAAGTGATTATGTAGTCCTATGTGATTGTTTTCTAGCAAACATACCAATGTCCTTTTGAATATGAGGGGATAAAATGTGTGAAGAATTTAGTAAAATCGATGAGAGAATGAAACTCTTTGACATCTGAAAACCCCACCACCCAAACACACAAATATGAACATAAACACACACACACACACCCATATATATATATTTGGTGTATTTGATCAGGGACCTAAAGAAAAATAAGATTCTCATATATATCATCTAACTCCTTGAAATAATGCATATTAATAATCTTTAAAATTCCATACAATTATTTCATTTGCCCGTCAGAATACAAATTTTCTAATACATGCAGTTACAATTTTCTCCACCACCCATAATCTATTCTACTATATTTATTTTATATTCTAGTAATTCTAATGTATTTATTCTAATGTATGTATTTTAGATACAAGTTGTTATATCTTCTTTTATATTACTATTCATAAAACTAAAGTCATATGAGAAAGTGCTGAAAACTCCTGGAGTTAATTTACAAATTAGAGGCTTTCTCAAAATGGACCAAGGTAAATAGCAACGTTTGTTATCTGTAGTGACTCACCATAGAAAAATTAGTAATCCTTAAAACTTCTTTCTTAAACCTCATGCATTTCAAATAATTCAAAAAGGAATTAATCTAGCTCAATTAATTAGATTTAATTAATTGATATGAGAAAATTAAATACATTTAATAAAATAATTGGGAATTTATTATTAGCTTAAATATTCAGGACTCCATTTTTTTTTTTCCCCCAGAAAGGAAATACTTTATCTTGTGGTGGTGTTTTGTTAGTCATTACAACACTGATTTTAGAGTGGCATGACATTAACTTATAGCTACCAGGAAGACTGGAAGAAAAGAAGGAAGTTGGTGAGGAAGACAAAGGAATTTGGTGTACTTTGTTGTTGATTTTACTTTCACTATTATATCAGTGGATCTTGTCCTCATTTTAAAAGTTCCCATTGAAAAATATTGCTGATTGCTTTCTAAATTAAAATGAGCTTATCATGCTAGAGAAGGGGATTTCAGTGTACAGAATATGAAAACAAATGTATGGAGAAGAGGTAAAAAATTGCAGGCAATGTTACAGAAAGTGTACCCATCAGCAGCCTAGAGCTGAAGGCACATGGTGGGAAACTTAACTTGTGTGCACTCAGGTCTTTTGAAATACTGATAAGCCTATTTAGCTAGAAAACAAACAACTGGAACTATCCAGAAGGACTTGGGCTTGTATGCTCAGACTACTTTTATTACTAAAATTCCTGAAGTTTAAGAGACGATTGCGCTATACTCTTTTCTTTGTTTTGAGTTGTATTAAGGTGATAAATAATCTGAAATCTCTCTCAACTGTAATACAGTTAGTTTAGTGAAAGGCTATGACCCTTAGCACTATGTGATTTCAGGGTCAAATCAATGCTTTTCAGAAGCAAAACCACAATTCCTAGAAAGAATAGGTCTACAACTGCATCATCCTTTGTAAGGCTATTGCAGATATTGTTTATGTTGACAAATGAAACCTATATGAAATTAGGATAATGCAGTTCTTGAAGACTATACTGAATGTATGTGTGTGTGTGTGTGTGTGTGTGTGTGTGTGCGCGCGCGCGCGCACATACTCGTTTTGATTTCGGGAGATAGTGAACTAGCTAACCAAATATCTCTGGGGAAAGGATGATGAAGTAATTTGGTTCTATACCATAATCTAAAATAGTTTATTGTTTATTAGAAGTGAATCTTTTTATAGTGGATTTTCATCTTTGATTAATGTTAATGTTATATTAGTTAGTATTCTCTGTTCCCCAAAAAAGTTATTTTTAAGAATAAGTCTAGAAACAAGAAAATTTCGTAAATAATTTGAAAATGGTATGTAGACATACTAATAATTTTAAAATGATCAAATATTGAAGTATGTAACTTTAAAAAATATATTCTTTATTAAAACAGCATTTCTATATCTATCTCACTTTTTGGTAAATGGTGTCAAACTGACACTCCTATTTTTTTTTTTTTTAATCTAATCTTTTGTGTGGTGAGAATACTGGTACATTATGGACCTTTAATTGTTTCTGAATTGTACTCTATTTTCAGTTGATTTTGATTTTAAATAGATGCAAGTCAGAAACGTAGATCCACAACTCATACCCCAATAGAATATTTATTCTGTTTCTTTGTCTAACATCTGTAGGAGAAGAAACAGAAATTGCTGTGATGTACAGCTTAACTCTTTGGATCAAACAAGGAGTTATTATTACTGTTCCTCAAACATACCAACCTCTTAGGTAGAAAGACTGTGTGAAACCATCAAAAGCCTGATAATTCAGGTTCCCTACCCCCAGTAGTCTCTCCCCCTGAAAGGAGACTTGTCAATAGTTCATTTTACCACTTTAGGAATTGTTCATTTATAGCAATCAATATTCATTGACAATGGGACTCATTATTTATCTGGATCTTTTCCTCACCTTCTTCTCCCTGATATAATGAAAATAATAATGGTTATGAGACCAAACTTAGTTTTTTTTTAATGTGCCAATGGAAACACAGTAAAGTTTTTCCCTATATTCAATTAATTCACTAACTTCAGTAAATTTTTGTTGAGCACTGACAGCATTCCAGACACTTAGCTAAGGACTGAGTATGCAGAATATCCTATTTTCTGCCTTAATGAAATCCACATGTCATAATGGACATAGGCAGAAAATGCTAAGAAAGAATAAAATAAAATTAAATTAAAAAATCTGATTATGCTTGAGGGAATGTAGAAAATTTTCCAGGACAGCTGATACTTGATAGGAGTTTTTCTCTAATCGTTGAGTAGTCACATGAGGGAAGGAAGAACATTTCAAAAATAGGAAACTATATGTATAGAGGAACAAGTGCATTAGAAAGCATTGTATACTCAAAAGAGCTCTTAATTCTTTGGTAAGGTTGATGCATACAGTCCTGAGTAGAAAGAGAGATGAGTTTGGAGCTGAGGGAAAAAAATAGAGTTAGAGCTAGAGTGGTTGCATATATGTAGCAAATTATCTGATTTATTCTTAGAAGATACAAATGTGCTTTATTATAGTCATAAAACTTTGAGCTAAACAGTCATCTGTCCCTTACATTGATAAGCTCCCAAAACAAGGTGTATTAGGCATTACTCTCTAAAGTATCACTTGGATGTAGTTCATGTAAGTGAAAGTCAAAGTCGATGACCTGAGGACATACAATAAGTGAATTCCTTTGCAGATGAAAGTTAGGGATTTGGAAGTCATATTTACTATTTTAAGCAACCAAAATCCCATCTTTAGCAAGCTAGTAAAATACAACCTAATTTGATGCCTAAGTTTCACCCTCTTGTACCTTAACTTTCGGATATATATGACTGTTTCAATATTATTTAAAAATGTGAATTGTAACAAACTGTCACTCGACTCTCTACACAGCCTTGAATGTTTCCTTATTGGGTTTTGACACGAGTAGCTTGACAGTGAAAAAAATTGTAAAGAATTAAAGCAGGTAGTTGAGGTTGAACAAAATCCCCAGGAATTACCCAAAAATGCAGTTTGAGAGCAAGGTTTAAAGACTATGACCTTGAGTTTTTATTCACCAGTTGTGACTACCGGGCCTACACTTATCAACTCAGAAAAGTGCATAAAATTCTTAAGCTTCAGCATCCTATCTGACCTGTTTTTATTTTATTTTTTTCAGTTATAGTAGACACAAAATATTGTATTAGTTTCAGGTGTACAGTGTGGTGGACAGACATGTACATACCTACAGAGTAATCCCTGGGCACCTAGCATTCACCAGACACCATACATACTTATTACAATATTATTGACTGCATTCCTTACACTATACTTTGTATCACCATGACTGTTTTGTAATTACCAGTTTGTACCTTTTAATCCCTTCCCCTTTTTCACCCATCTCCCCCAACCTTCTCACATATGGCAACCCTCAAAATGTTCTCTGTATCTGTGTTTGTTTTTGTTTTATTTTTTATTTTTTATTATTATTATTTTATTTTAGATTCCACGTATAAGTAAAATCATATGGCATTTTTGTTTTTCAGTCTTATATACTTCTCACAGCACAATACTCTCAAGGTCCATTCATGTTTTTGCAAATCGTATAATTTTTTTCTGTTTTAAGGGTAATATTCATATATACATACATATATATGCATATATATGTATATGTACATATATATCATCTTCTTTATTTATTCATCCATTGATGAATACCCAGGTTATCTCCATATTTTGGCTATTGAAATAATGCTACACCACATGTCCCTTCTAAATAGTGTTTTGTGTTTCTTCGGCTACCGAGAGGTGGAATTACTGGGTCCTTTTTTTTGTCTCTTGTTATAGCCTTTGTTTTAAAGTCTGTTTTGTCTGGTATAGGCATTGCAACCCCAGTTTTTTGTTGTTGTTGTTGCTGTTTTATTTCATTTCCATTTTCATTAAGTATGTTTTTCTATCCCTTTACTTTCATCCTATGTGTGTCTTTTGATCTAAAATTAATATCTTGTGGGCAACATATGCAGGGGTCACATTTTCTTATCCATTCAGCCACACTATCTTTTGATTGGAGCATTTAATGCATTTAAATTGAAAATAATTGTTGCTAGATAAGTAGTTATTGCCATTTTATTATTCATATTTTTTTATTTTTTTATTTTTTTCCCTCATCTGGGAAGCTTTTCATATGTCCTTAAATTGTAAATTATAGCTTTGCTGGGTAGAGTAATCTTGGTCCTTGCTTTTCATCACTTTGAATAATTTGTGCTAATCCCTTCTGGCCTGCAAAGATTCTGTTGAGAAATCAACTGACAGTCTCATGAGAGTGCCCTGTTAGGTAACTACCGTGTTTCCCCAAAAATAAGACCTAGTCAGAAAATAAGCCCTAGCATGATTTTTCAGCATGACATCCCCTGAACATAAGCTCTAATGTGACTTTTGGAACAAAAATTAATATAAGACCAAGTCTTATTATTGGGGAAACACAGTAACTGCTTTTCTCTTGGTGCTTTTAAGATTCTCTCTTTGTCTTTAAGCTTTGGAATTTTAATTATGATGAGTATTGGTGTGGGCGTCTTTGGGTTCATCTTCTTTTGTACTCTCTGAACTCTCTGCGCTTGGTGACTATTTTCTTTGATAGAATAAGGAAGTTTCCATCATTTCTTCAAATAGGTTTCCAATTCCTTGCTGTCTCCCTTTTCCTTCTGGTACCCGTACAATGTGAATGTTGGTATGCTTGATTTTGTCCCAGAATCCCTTTAAACTGCCCCCCCCTTTTTTGATTTTTTGTTGTTTTTGATGTTCTGTTGGGTGTTTTATATTACGTTATATTCCAAATCACTGACTTGATCCTTTGCTTCATCTAATCTACTTGTTCTTTTATGTTTGTTTGTTTTCTACCTCCATTTTTATTTTTCTATCTCTTTGTGGAAGTTCTATCTGAGATCATTGAGCATCCTTATAACCAGTGTTTTGAACTCTGAATCTCACTCATTGCTGCTCTCCATTATATTTAGTTCTTTTTCAAGAGATATTTGTTTTCTTTCATTTGGGACATGTTTCTTTGTCTACCTACTTTGGCAGTCACTTTGTTTGTTTCTATGTATTAGGTAGAGCTGCTGTGTCTTCTGGTCTTAGTAGAGTGGACTTACGTAGAAGGTGTCCTGTCAGACCTACTGGCACAATCTGTTTTGTCACCTGAGCCGGGTACTCCAGCTGTGTCCCTTCTCTGGGTTGTAAATGTCCTCCTGTTGTAGTCAAAACTTGGTTGATATTTTCACATCAATGGGAGGAATTGACCCTTGGGCTGATTAGTTGTGTGGACTGGCCATGACTACAGTGGAGGAGATTTGTGTAAGGGTTGTAAACCAAAGCTGTCTGCTTAGCAAGATGTATGGCACATGCTGAGGCAAGATGCTGCTTGTTCAGGGTTTGTGAGACTTTAAGAGATGTTAGGAAATTTCGCAGCATGATCCAAGATTGGCCATTTTTGGAAAAGCCACTGGAAGAAGCTTTGATGGGCTCAAAAGTTGGGTGGGTCATGGTCTCAGGGAATCACCAGGGTGGGGCAAATGGCGGTAGCCAGGTTGGTGGAGACTCAGCTATAGCATCCGTCTGTGTCTGCAAACTGAGTGGGGGAAGTGCTAAACAAAGGAACAATGTCTCTACCAGCACTCCTGTCTTAGAGAAAGCCCTCATCCTAAAGCCAGACAATTCAGTTCCTCCCTGGTGCCTTTCGAGCTGCTGTCCCAATGCTGGAGCTCAGAGTTTGAGAGTTAGTCAGTGAGTAAGCCCATCAGTGAGCCCTTTAAGAGGAGCACCAGGGACTCTAGCAGACCTATATCTCACTCATCCACAATCTCCACTAGTTTTCATGGCTAGAAACTATGGCGACTCTTCCCTGCACTGAAACTGTGGGCTGGGGAGCCTGGTATGAAGCTGGGATACCTCACTCTTCAGGACGGACCTTGGCAGCCAAGATATCTCTCTCAATTTTTAAAGACTAGGTGTAGGTATGGGACCAGTACCTTCCATGTCTCTGCCCATCCTACCAGTCTTAACGTGGCTTTTTTTGTATATCCTTAGTTGTAGGACTTCTGGGCAGCTACACTACAGGTGATTCTCAATTATGGTTGTTCTGTGGTGTAGTTGTAATTTTGATGTGGTTGTGAGAGGAGGCAAATACAGCATTTACCTGCTCTGCCATTTTGACCAGAAGCTCTGGACCATTCTTAAAGCAGCAAGATGCTTTGTAAAAAATCAACTGAAAAATATTTTTGAACAACTGTATGTTCCCTGTCAGTGTTATCAGATTGACCAGGGGGGTGGGATTGGGGGTGGGAATATGTTGAATAAACAACAAGCTGAAAAACTGTATAACAAGCTTCCAGAATTGAATGTCTCAATCTGACTATTAATTCTATCCTCTTGGGAAAAAAAAAAAAATCAGCACTTTCACTTGATGAGGAGTGTGGAAAGGAAATGGAGAAGTTCACTTTAACTTTTTCAAGTGGATTTGCATACAACAACAGGATTTGCACACAACATTAGTAACAATAGGAAGTTAAAAGAGAAAAAAAAAACTCTTTATGTTTCAATTTTACAATGGGATCTGGAAGGAATATGAGATTTCTCAAGGTCATTCAATGGAGAAAATTTAAATGTTGAAGGAAGAAATAGCAACATCATGACATCCCAATGTGATGTACCATAAATTGTAGAAAGATTTGAGATTTTAAAACCGAATCTGGAATTCTGTAAATCTTACAGAATTTTATAGAGGGAGATTTCTTGAGATTTTCACACCTTTGAGCTAACGTTTTCAGTTCTGAATATCTGTGCTCAGAATTGCCAGAAAAGAGAAAGGAGAAGAAAAACAAACTGTTTCTGCTGCCTTTTCTGTGATCCACTGTTATCACTTTATATACGTAGTAAACCCTGTTCCACTGAATCACATTCCACTGAATGTCATCATAACTGAATATCTCAAGATACTAAATAATATTCAGAAAAATAAAATACCTGTTAGACTGGTGAATTCCTTGCTCCCCATAATAAGTCTTTTAATAATCAAATCAAACAATTACTTATTTTTCACACATGTGGCAATATAAAGAAATATGCATGTATATTTTCTTTCTCCAAATCTTTCTACATTTACTTGCATATTTGAGTTTAGACACAAGAAAGACATTAAAGATTAGTCTTTTAAGGGGAAATACACCACCCAGATGTATTTATATTAGCTTAGAGTTTGCATCTTAAATACCCATTAGGTTTTTGACTAAGAGAAGGCATAAATCAAATAGTTGACCACTCTATGCCATAAGGGGTTGTAAAACCAGTCCAGACAACCCATTGTGGTTTTGGACATCGTAAGATGCAAACCAGTGAGATCAGTTTGCTGATATCCTTCTGAAATAGCTCAGTGAGACTGTGAGCCAAGGCTTGAGTGTCAGACACAGGGAGAATGGGAAGGACAAGCCTGAAAGAGCACTGTTCAGTTCCATTAGCTGAAACTTGTAGTGTGTTTTTTTCAGACTACAGGTACAAAACAAAGAGGGGCAAGAAAAAAAATATGTATATTCAATAAATGGTTCAGAGACTATCCAATATTTTCCGAGCAGAAGCACTAAGAACCTGAATTATCTAGTTTTTTGTTAGGTCAATTAGATATTACTTAAGAGGTCTCAAAGAAGTTTGGAGAGAAATATTAATAGGTATAAAATACTCTTTAAATAGTTTATAAACATAACCAAATATTTAGTGTATATAAGTTATTTGTAAACTTTGTTGTATATAAATGTATATATAGGTGTGTGTGTGTGTGTGTGTGTGTGTGTGTGTGTGTCTATTGGATATCCAGCTGAAATAATTATTTCAGGGAGTTAAAAATGGTTATATTTTTAAGGCTTTCTACCTGTGTTTTGTTTCATTTGTTCCTGTCTTCAAAATCAGTGTAAGGTTTTTTTCCACTACTCATGGTCTTACTTTGAGTGCTATGTCCTACTCCCAGACAGATGAATTTCAGTTCCTTTTCAGTAAGTCAGGTTTGTATCTTACCCATCTAAACTAATTATACAAAACAAAATATGCAGAACTGACTGAACT
This sequence comes from Rhinolophus sinicus, assembly GCF_036562045.2. NCBI lineage: Eukaryota > Metazoa > Chordata > Mammalia > Chiroptera > Rhinolophidae > Rhinolophus > Rhinolophus sinicus. Next base: position 132,400,567 of record NC_133751.1, on the reverse strand, counting down.
ATGTTTGAGGTTGAACCCTGGTAATCTTTCCTAACACAGTATAACTTACCTTTTGAAGTGAATTTTTCAATGCAAATATGCCTTAGTTTAATTTATTTTATACCCCTGAGAGACTGGAAACACCTGAAAACAAACAAACAAACTTACATTTAACTTCTATTTCAGTCACTTGACTACAAGGGCTCAATCCAGGAAGACAAGCACACAGGAAACAGAGTGATGCAATGCAAAAACACATGGACTCTTGAAGCGTAATTCATGGAGTAAAGCGTACAACACTGTTCCTTGGCCTCAAGTAATGTGCTCCATGTTAGGAAGATTCACTCCTGCATTTTGCCTAAAGTAATTTGTTCCTTTTATTTTTGTTTCTCCTTATTTACAGAAATATCTGCAATATGCAGAAGGAAAGCAAAGGTCTCCTCAATGATTAGATCTACAAATACAGAAGCAGTGATAACTTTCCGTGTGTGAAACAGAGCTGTAGAATAATACGGCCAGAAGGGACTTTCAGAGGTTATCCAGTCCATCCATCTGCCTTTAGACTGGAGTGAACCCAAACTTGCCTAGACAGATTGCTACCTAACCAATCTGGAAGGCCTCCAGGGAGAGAATTCTAACAAGCATTTTTAGTAAGGCAGGCAATGGATAGCAATTTGCATTCTGAGCAAATGCCTGCATATAGTATTATAAAATTCTCCATGCCCTGTCAGTTTTTTGGTTTTTTTTTGCTTTTTCTGTCTAACAGACTTTATATTCCTGTAGCTTAATCATGTTTTCCTTGCACGTCTCCAGATAGCCTTACATTTTCAAATCTCTAAAGTTATAAACCACCCCTCCCGACTAACCAAGATGCAGTTAAAGTGTCAGACTGGTATCTACTCTAATCAACTGTCATATAGTAGCTCCTGACACCTGTGTTCCTCTGTGCATATTTTCTCACAACTAAGCATTGCCTTGTTCACTTATGTTGTATCAGTTAGAAATTGTCTTTGGCTGTGAATAATCTTCAGAGATTATTAAAGATCTGTACAAGGATCTCTATTAGAGATCTTTACAAGGCTCAAAAAAAAAAAATACTGCTTCATTTTTCTCTTATGTAAAAAATGTCCGGAGATAGATAGATGTTCCAAGGCAGGTAAGGTGACTTCGTGATGTGATCTGTATCTGAGACGCCTACATTTCTCTGTTCTGCCATCCTTGTCACTTGCTTGGCTACCTCTAAGTAGGCTAGTGGTCATAGATGGCCATTGCAGCTTCAAGTATCACATCTCCATTCCAGGAGGAAGGGAAAAGAATAAAATATCCTTACCAAACCAGTCAATCTCCTTCTTTTGGAGAAGGAACGTTTGAGAAGCCTAATCCAAAATTTCTATCTTTATGCCATTAGCCAGCGTTTTAATACACAGCCGCCCTGATTTACAAGAATGCCTGAGAGATATAGTGTTTTTTTTTTAGTGTACAAGCATTGCTTAAATAAAATCAGACTAAGAAAAGGGGGATAATGGATACTTGGTAGCAACTAGAATTTTATGCTATTTACACATTAATAGAGCAATTAGTTGATTGTGTATCAGACAGGTTTTACACTTGTATTATGTTTGATAAACCTTATAGAAGGATTCTAAATGCTAGAGAGAGTTTGTAGTTGACTAGCTCCATGGCTTTGAAAACCAGTAAAATGAGATATTTGAACAATAAACTAAGCCTCTTTCCAGATGTAAAATTGTATAAATTAGTAAAAAAGATTCAGGATACCTGGGAAGTATAGGAGAAAAATCAGGTTGTGCTATAGCAAAGAATTACCAAATATGCAGACTGAATGTCCACGGAGGATAGTTCTTAGGGAGCCAGTAAGGGCAGACTGCTGTTGAAAAACAAAACAAAACAAAGCAAAACAGATAAATGTGGTTTATATGAGAAAAATACTTTCTCTCCCATCCTCCCTCTCTCATTTTCTCCTTATTTTTTTTTGTTTTCACTTGTCTTTCTCATTTTTCTGTCTGTTCCTCTATTGCTACCCTCATTTCCTGCCCCGTATCTCATACTTTTTCAACCTTTACTTTACATTTTTATTCCTTCAAATTTAGGCTTAAACTAGAGACTCTTTACTAATTGTTTGAATTTGAAAATCTTTGTTATTTCACATCTATGGTCAGCCAAACCTACTTCATCATTTATTTTTACTATGTAGTTTTTCATCGTGCATACATTTTTGTTGTTTAATTTAATGCTTCGAAAGAGCTAAATCATGTTCAATTTCTTTATCTTATTCTCTCTCTGATGGTAAAATTCCTGTTTTGTTTTGCTTTCCTAAAACTACGAGTAGTATCTAACAAATCAAATATACTGAAATATGTTATTGCTGTTGACTTTTGTTTTGATTTTTGAAGAATTTTTTAATTGGTTTTCCTGTGAATTCCAAATGTCACCAGGAATACTACTAATACTTCTTATAATTTCAAATAACTTCATTACTGTGAAATCCCAATTAGGAAAGACATTTTTACCACACATTTCTAGAGTGTAAGTATGCATTTTATAAGAAGCAGATCTTGAAAAACTCATAGTAAAAACAACATATTGAATATATTTTAATATATAATATACATTTATATATAGGACAATAAACTAAACACCCTTTCAGATATAAAGTTGTATAAATTAATAAAAAGTTTCAGTACACCTGTGAATTATAGGAGAAAAATCAGGTTTTATACACACACACACACACACACACACACACACACACATATATATATATATATATATATAGAGAGAGAGAGAGAGAGAGAGAAGGAGGATGAGAGAGAGAGAGGGAGAATCGGTAGTACATATAATATCACTTGATACCCATTACAATTAGTTCTAAAATTAAAATCCTGGATGTCTAAGTAAGAGCAGAGTGAAATGAAGAATTCTGTGTGCTGTGCTGAGAGGAATTAAAATCAAGGAAAAAAAATGTTAGTTATTGTCCCAAATTCCCTATACCCATAACTCATACACTTTTTATTCTTATTTTTAACAGTAGGTAAATTCATATGGGTGGTATGGTGATGTGTTTCTCTTTGAATGGGCAGGTGAGGGGGTGAGGAACCTCTTAGGATAAACCTAATGTTCATTTCACCTGCCCACCTTGTGTTAGGAAGATCTTTGTGGGTTAACCAGCCAGGACAGTGTGGCTTTTCTGGTCTTTTCGGGCTAGATTTCAGATAAATGTTATCAAACTGAAGTCATCAATATTTGCCACACTAGAATTCCTATATTTCTGTTTTATATATTGTACTAGATTTCACAGACCCTAAAATCAGGGGCAAAAAATTGAAGAAACATATAAAACCACGGATTTTTAAATTATTTGATACATCATTATCTTTTTATGGCTCCACTAGAAATAATTACTATGGAAAAAGTAATATCACTCTTACTCTAACAAAATCTAGATGCAGAGACATATTTTATTATTGTGAAGACTATTTTTGTTTTTTCTTGGGCTAAAGTATCCTTGTTGAAACTTAAAGTTTTTTGGTTTTTTTTGATTGTTGGGATTTTCTTCCAAAATTTATTTATTTCACCAGTGTATATTTCCCTTTCTCTTCAATTGCTTTTTCTGTTTTCATGTGTCATTTTTTGTTTTGGACATGTAATAGTTTTTGTGAGAAATATTTCCCAAAGCAAATATAAATATTTCCAATATACTAAATTACAATAATGTTTTGCTATTCAGGTACCCGTGAAATACATAATAATTCTTTTGAAGAGGCAATAAACACTTAGTTCCGTGACTTAGGTTGGTGTAATTTTTTTTATGTTTTGTTTTATTTTATTACATGCAACCAAGATACTACATATATGCAAAAGACCAATACTACTGTAAAAAAGAAATACCTGAATATTTGCATTGTAAGTTTACTAATGTAGAATATTAAAGGGTCATCTAATTATTTTTATGAGGTCACAGATAGGTTACTTACTATTTAACTCAGCATAGCTTGTTATTCAATTTATTCTAATCTAAATAAAGTCACAATTGCACACTGTGTCAGAAGGGTTTTCTAACTCTTCTAAAAGAAATTATAACACATAGTCAGTCACAGATGCAAATTACTATGGATATTTAGGATCATATTTGATGCTGTAGTAACCATGAAAACTCAATATTCTAAATTGCATTAGTTCTCTCATTTTTCAATTGGACAAATGATTTGATTTTTCGTTGGCTTTAGATAACTGATCACTACTAACGTTGTAACAAGTATGGCATAAAGCAAAACTTTCTGTTTTGCTATGTTAGAACTACTTTATTTAAAATGGAGAGGATGAGCATTTTCCTCTGTTACTACTGTATAATGAGGGGAGAATATGTTTGCACTATGATTAAGTATGAAGCTATAATTAAACTAATATGTTTAACAATCAAATACATATTCAGCTTTAGGTACTATTAGAATTAAACTATAATTATTTAAAATTTACCTTTGTGGAGTTCTAATTTAGTAATATGGAGCAGACTAGGTACTATTAATGCGATTACAATTAATAGAATAAACAAGGAACTACAAATGAAAGATGTATGCATGGATGACCTAGCAAACAAAAAACAGAGTATCATGTATCTGAGAGAAGGCTTTGTGGGGGGAAATTGATTTATACAAACTTACTCAAACAGATTTGAAACCTGATGAATTGGTCCTAGAGACTCTGAAGTTTCAGTGAGGTTAACAACCAAAGGGCTGGAAAATTGTATAAAATGAACATTATATATTTTTGGTGTGCACACAGTCGATTAACCTGGAGTAAAAGAAAAAAAAAAGGTTTTATAGAAGATAATTTCTGAAGTTGACTCAATGTCAACCATTTTGTATGATAAGAATTATTTATCTCGGTGTCCTTGTCACCTTTGCAGTTAGATAATGAAAAATGTGTCTTAAGTTCAAAGGAACTAAATCAGGTGTGGAGAAGGTAGAATCATGCCTTCCAAAAGAGGAGAGGGGGAATAGAAGAAGGATATTATTTGAAAATACTTATTAATTTCACAGCATGATCAACGACTGTTGCTTGGGTCAGTTATCACTTAAGATAGCTTTCTTCTTGGCCATTAGTGTTTCAGAGACTTGTTTTCTTCAGACTAGCATATTTATACTAGTTTCTTATTCTTCTTCATCGAATCAATCTTTAGAAATGTGCTGGCATCGTTCATTCTTTTATTTATCAATTGGATAAATATTTGCTGAAAATTCAATATAGGACAGTCACTATGCTGAACTCTGGGGAATATGCTGATGGTTCTTACCCTTAAGGGGTTCCCATCATTGCGTGTGTATACAACACATTAGCAGGTAATTGTAAACTAACGTAGTTAGAACACTGGTAGGAATATATTATTGTCTTTACGGGAGCCAAAATTGGACCTGAAGCTCGAGTTCACTAGAGGAATATTGCCATGGATCAATTATAACTATACCTATCCATCACTTAGAGGAAACCTGGTTATAGTAAACTGAATTTTGTACTTTGAATCACACCATTTGATTTTTTGAAATGTGTAACTGTGAAATAAAAAGTCCATTCAAAAGTTTTTTCAAGTTGTACTTTTTAGTCTCTTTCATTTACAATTGACCACAATAACCTCAAATGCCATTTTAAAAAAACACGAAGATTTATTGGCTCAAGTGACTTCATTTTGGGTCTCACCCAAAGGTCCTATTGACTTTACAATTAAATCTTCACTACTCCAAGTCCAGGGGGAATAGAGCTATGTTTTGCCAATATTTCCAATCAGTGTCTTAGGCTTGAACTTCTGTAGCTCCTCCCCTGTACCTTCCATACTACTAATTCCAGAATTAAATGGAAGTGCCCCAAATCCACTGCTCTCAACACCTCACCACTCTGTCTGTCTTGAATACACCAGTACTTAGCTGATATCCACATTACTATCTCCTTTCCCTCATTTATACCCATCACTAAAGAACTGTAATCATCACAAAGGCTCTTATTTTGTCTCCTTTTCTCAATCTTCCCTGTGCCCTCTGTAACTTAGTCCACTATCTAGGTAACTGCCTACATACTAAATTAATCTCAAAGATCTCACCAGCTCTTGATAAAGAGCACCTGTCCTCCCTGATTCCTCTGAAGACCTCTCAAATGAATATTGTTGTCCCCCAATAATTCTCCTATTATTGCACCTAAAGTTGGGGTAATCTGCCTCCCTCATCCTTATTGCAGCATGCAGACCATGCCCCCCCACCCCCAATCTTTGGCTTTACAGCTGATGTCCTTCGATTATTTGATTCACTATTCTTCATTAGTGTTATTATATACTGACACCCAGATCATTCCCTTTCCTTTCTCAAAGGTTGTACTCTGTCTCTAATACTGCTTATGTCTTAATTCTTGGAAAATTCAGTGTAGTTTTAGATAATGTTTATGATATCTTGGCCTCTCAATGTCTCTACCCAACCTCAGTTATACTTTCCAATTGCCATTCTCTAGACTCTAGATTTTGCCATTGGTAATCACTGTAAGCCCTCCATCATCTCAATTTTATACATCCCTCTTTACCACATTACCTATTTTTCTAGGTTATTACCTCTCCTACTTCTTATTACCTCTAGTACTTCCAATCCAACAATCCATTAGACATATCCCCAACTTTCCACAGGTGTTGGTATCCTTGATGTATTCACTTTCCTCTTAATTCTTCTTCAATGTCATGATCTATCATTTAATCATTCCACTGCATAGTGCCTCAACTTCCTAGCCATTTTCTTGTTCTCTCATACTCAATTGGCAAAGTGATGACCCTAGTTAAATCCAACTTTCCACCTACTCTGTCCTTTAGCTGTGCAAGTGAACCTAGCTGGATAAAAGCAAATAACCATGCTGACTAGTTTCACTTTCAATTCATGACCATAAATCTACTCAATTCCATCCTAATGTTATCAGCAAAACATATTATATATTTCCAGTTAATTTGCTGTCCTTGGAGTCTCTTTCACACTTGTTATGGCTTCTCAAACCCACAATTTCTTACCAGTTCTCACTCTCAATTAATGATTTTATTTCCCACATGCCTGAGAAAGCTGAAGCAATCAGAAAAAGAAAATGTGCACTAACTCCCATCGCTATATATACCTATTTTATTTTGTATCAGCACTTAAACACTCTACCTTCTGACCTGTTACTCTAAATGACCTATTTGTAGTTTTATCTGAAGCTAATACTACATCTTATCTGTTCTGGACTAATCCAATACATTGCCCCAGCTCTCCCCTCTCTCCAACATCAACTGTTTCTCACTTTTATTGGACCATTTTTCAAAAATATGCAATCACATTATATCTTCATATATATATATATATATACACATACACACACATATATACGTATATTAGTGTGTGTGTATGTGTATATTTATATATATATATATATATATATATATATGCTCACACACACATTCAGTGCCAAAATAATGTATACAAAATTTAAGAAAGAAAAAAAAAAACCTCTTAAAATTTTAATACTCAATATATACACAACAAAAGATGAATAGAAATCAGGTTTGACTGCTGCAATTACAAGAGGTGCTCAAAGTGTTTACCATCAGCGTAATTTTCATACAGGTTTTTCCTTTCTTAAAATGTATATATACATTTTATATATAAACGTATATATATATAAACGTATATATATATATATATATATTTTTTTTTTTTGCACCTTCTGTATGTTTTTTTTCTACTCCACTTCTTCCATCTACCGCTCAATTTCTTCACTTCTCTTTATTCATTTCCTCCATTTCTCCTACTCTCATCTATTAAACATACCGCATTGAGGCTTTCACTTACACCCCTCCACCGAAGCTGCTCTCATCAAGGTCATTGGTAATCTCTTTAATGATATACCCATTGGTCAGTTTAAAACAGTTCCTCTTAATTTCGCTATCAGTAATCTCTGACATAGTTGATTACTTCCTCCTCATTAGACATTCTTCATTTGTGTTTCAGGACACAACCACACTTTGAGGGTATACTTCTTAGCCTACTGGTTGCTCCTTTTCCATCTCCTTTACTATTCCTCTATATCTCCTTAAGCAACTGTAGTTCTTGGCCTCCTTTTCTTCTCTACTTAATTTACATTCTTTAGTCCCATGGTTTTTAATATCTCCATGTGCCAACTACTCCCTTTTTTTTTTTTCTTTTCCCAGTCCAGACTATCGTCTAACTCCAGCCCTTCTCAAGATCTCCGTTTGGATATCTAATAGATACCTCAAACTCACATGCCCACGACCTTCTTCACTCCTCAGAAACTATGGCTCTTTTTTTTTTTCAGTTGGTTACAGGTCTTTCAGTTTCTCACACCAAAAACATATTGGTGAGATCTCTGACTTCTTTTATTTGAATTCTTCGTATTGAATCCACCAGGATATATTGAGTATAGCTTTTAATATATCAAAAATTTAATCACTTTTTACCAGTTCTGTTGCTACTATATGTAACAATTACCTTGGACCTGGATGACTTCAATGGCCACAAAAATGGTCTCCCTTATTACAACATTGCCATTAACATACTCTATTCTCAACAAAGTCACTAGGTGACCTTTTTAAAAATGTGTATCAGATTATATCAGGACATGTCACTATTTTACTTAAAACCTAATCTGTTTCCCCATTATATTAAAAATAAAGTCTAAAGTCCCCCAATGGCATATAAAACCCTATATAATCTAGCTCCTTGTTGTTTTCTTTGGCCTGATCTCTACTGCTCCCAACACCACACTTACTTGCTCCTTCAAGTATATTGACCTTCTTACTATTTCTAAACTATATCAGAAAACTTTCTGCCCTTGATCCTTTACATGAGTTGTTCCATAAAAGAGGGAGAGGGAGAGGTTATTATCACTGAATTCTTTTATAATTCATGTAATCAGAAAGAGCTAAAGATTCTAAAGAGAGGTTGCAATTGTAGAATATGGATTAACTTGGATGATAATAAGTTTGGCATTTTTTTTAAAGAAGAAAATACTTAACCCTCCAAAGAGAATGCAGTCTGATGTCAATTACTTGCAAGAGGAACATGAACAAACACCATGCAAAGTTTTAGTAACTAAGTTAGATTTAAGAGGAATTAGGTTTCTGAGAGTTTCGGTGCATTTATCTTAGTGTTTTGATCTGCTTTATAATTATGAGAACTATATGAGACACCATAGTCTTTTGCAGTTTTTATTTTTGTGATCACACAAATCCTCTTCATCCCCCTTGTCTTCTGTCCATCCGCACCATCATATTTTCCTGACACTGAAGTAGAGAATGAAAGTGATGGCTCTTGCCCTTGCCTCCTCGTGAGGTTCAAAAAAAATTGCAGTCAGCTTCAGGGTTAGGCTAAAGAACATCCGCCTATACCAACATTTCAACCCAAAACATTGTTAACTCTCTATCATGAACTGAGACATAGCAGGATCCATGAGGAGGCATAGCTACACCATAGGATAGCCTTGCAATCAGAGTGTCTGATTATTTAGGAGATGGGCCAAGATATCCCTTTACAATGTTGTAATACTATAGACATATATGCATAAGTATGTATTTATATACTTATTTATGTTATGTCTTTGTAGCCAAAGTTAAAGACACTTGTTTATTCTTTTCAACATATACTACTACCTGAGAAAGTTGATTAGTGGTAGGTTCCAAGAGCTTTTTGAGCTAAATAGGTACTGATCATGAGGTCCTGTCCAGCTCTGTGAGTCAAACTCTAGCTCACCTTTATTAATCAAGAACTGACATTGTAAATCAGGGTGCTGTTGGGCTGCCATTTTGTCTCTGTTAGGACCCTGGATAGCAGTTGTGTACAGACAACTGTCATAACCCTGAGGCCAGTTTCCCCTCAACAGATTACTATGCAAAATAGTAAAAATAAATACTCTTTCAGTCTGAGAAATTCAACCCCTTATATCCACTTATACATAAACCTGTGTACAGCACACTAAAGAAAGACTATGAGGAGAAACCTTGTGAAACAGAACCAGTGTTCTAAAGTGGCTCTTTTCCATTTTCAAGAAAAAAGTTCTTCTTTTTAATAAGTGATTAGTTTAGTGTATTTGGTATTTTTTTTGGTTAAGGTTAAGGCAACTGGGCTATAAGTGTATTGTAGAATTGTTAGCTAAAAATTGATTTTCATTACAGTTCTTTTTTTTTTTTTTGAAGTAAGAAAGGGACACAAAATGAAATTTGACTTTCTCCTTTTATAATTGCGAAAAACAGTCCTTAAACTTAAAAAAGTCCCATTCGCTTTGGATAGGTAATATATACAAACTTACTGTAGCCGAATGATTACTATGTCTTGTTTTTCTCCTAACTTAGATTAGTCCCTCCTTCTGCCCAGGAGAGGATGACACTAGGCTAAATGTCTTGCCAAAAAATAGACAATGGATTGGAAAAAGCAGTAGCATTCAGGGTTCATTAATCTTCATTCTGAATGGTCTTTCACTGCCCACTTGATGATGGCCTAGAAAATTCTCAGGCCTTTTCCTCAGCCCTTTCACTAGTCTATGTTGAGCATTCTCATATTGGTTCAAGACGGATAGATGTAGGAACTCTTCAAAACAGTAAGTGTCTTGCACATTCTTTCACATTTATTTGTTCTCATTTATTTTTGGTAGAATTCTGGGTTAAATTTGGAACCTGGTATTGAGTCATGCCTTTAATATAAGAAGACATTTGCCGACGAGGTAATGCCCTCTCCCTCATTTCTTTCACAGCCAAGTTTTCCAGAGGAAAAAAAAAATCTGAGACATAGTACCTTTATTTTTTTATTCAAAATGGATGCTCATCTATTCTAGATCATTTTAATTGCTTATCTTCCTCTTTCTATAGTATTATACTGTCTCTTAAATTGTCTTGAGCCCTATGGCTATCTGCAGACTCCCCCTCTTTTCACAACTCCCAAGCTCTTGTTCTTTCCTGAGCTTCCGTCTTCTGCCTTGCTCTTCTTACTTTATGATGTTTCTGAGTCATCCTGTCATTTTTAGCTACCACCTACTTATCTATGACTCCTACCTCTACTTTTCCTTCTCACCTGAGATCCAGGTGTATATTTATAACTATATCCGAGATACTTCACCCAAATCCCCACAGGCATATCAAACTCATGTCCAAATTTGAGCTCATTATATTGTACTCTAACCCATTATTCCTTCCATCTATCTTGTTTAATTTTGTCATGATACACACTCACACACACACACACACACACACACGCTCACTATATGTGTATATACATTTTATATCTATAGATAATATAGATAGATAGATAGTGACCAAAACAGGATTCTAAAACCATACTAGAATATTTCCTTTCCCTCACCTTACCCATAACATTCACCAAGTTCAAGTTATTCTCGCTCTTAGCAAACTCCAGAGTCCACCAATTTCTGTTCATCTAAACTGATGATTCTGACTGAGTTTTGCAAATAATAACATTTAATAAGGTGAAAGGATAACCTCACAGTTTGTTTTTGGCCACTTGTACCAACCCATTCCAATCCGTAATCTATTTAGTCAGCAAAACTATCTGAAGTGCAAACTAAATAGTAATTCCCTTGCTTAAACCTAATAGATGAATTATAAACCCCTTAGCAAGGCATATGTAAAGTCCTTGTCTATTTCTCTAGCCTCATCTTCTAGTCTTAGTTCTTATGGACCCTAAATTTCAGTTAGACCAAAACTTCCTGGATCAGTTATAATCATATAACATTGTTTTTGGGGGGTTTGCATATTTGTACATCATGTTCATATTCTTTGAAACATCTCCACTATGAGATCTTGTTTCTGTCCACCAGAAATTACTTACTCATCTTTGGAAGCTCAGTACAAGCTTCTTATCTCTAGGAAGATATTCTGAAACTGAATTTCCCTTTTCATATGTGCCTAGCATTATGTTCACTTATTCATTACTTCATTTATTCAACAGGTATTTACTGAGTATCTGTGATGTATTTGGCCATGTGGTGGGTGTTGGAGTTTCAAAAATAAAGTGATGCTGTTTCTAATGTTAAATGCTCACAGGCCAGGAGCAAACAGGCCTGTAAACAAACAATTACAAAGCAATATGGACAGTTTTGCAATGTCGTATTGGAAATAGTGTGATGTGATATGAAGATCATAGGTATATCATTCAGAATCCATACAGAATGACATAAAACACCCTGCATTTAATCAGAGGCAAGATATTTTGACATAGTTCGTCAAAGAACTAAAAGTCTACAGTAGATGGTGAAGGAACCCAGAGAATAGCAGTATCAGGAAGCCATTATCACCTCTAGGATGAAGAGAAAGGGAAAATTCTAAAACATTGGTCTTAGTTTGTTTCAGGATAGCCATGGCTGTGGAGGAAAGGCACCTGCTCTAGAGATGCTAAGTAAGGTGAAGAGGAAGAAGGAAAAACTCCATCTCTTCTTTCCTTATTATCACTGCTTTGTACTGTTGAACTCATTCAGAAGCCAGCAGATGAAGGAGTTTTGGAAATGCAGTTTTGACCCTTGATGTTCTCATTTATTATATGGACAGTAAACCTACCTTGATGAGCTAATGTGATAATTAGGGAAAATGTTTAAAAAATAGTTTGATAGTGTACTGAAAACCAGTATTCTCTGAACAAATGATAATATCTTTATCAACTTGCATGTATTCCAATTTAAATTGTAACTGTTTTAAAACTTGGTCTCTACCAGTTTGCCTCATCACCTTTGTATTTCTCACACTCAGCAGAATATCTGGAAGATAATTCTTATTCAGCATGATTAGTAGTTTATGTGTTCATGTATTCAACAACATTTATGGTTAGATGGACCAAGTTAGATGCTAAGGATCCACAATGCACTCTTGTTCCATGATTCAGTGAATCTATTTAGATTTCATGATGCAAGGTCCCTCGTTCCCATCCCTGTCCCCACCCCATCTTTTTAGTGGTCTCTTACCAGTTCCATTCAAAAACAAAGGGAAAAATGAATGTCACTATAAATTTAAATATTTCCGGTGCTTGCTATTCCACACAGGCCCAAGTTTTCTTGGCTAGGATATTTCAGGCTGAACTCTGAGAAGATGTTGACTGCCGAATAAGCAGCAAAGAGAGTAATTCTGTGCCTCCTGGGCATGATGTATGTACTCCATCCATTAAAGCAGGAAAAGGAAAAAACTTTGGAAATCAGCTCTTAGGAAAATGTGTATATTGAACTTTTTTCTTTCTTTTCTTTCTTTCGTCCTTCCTTTCTTTCTTTCTTTCCCTTTTCTTATTGTGCCTTTGAAATATTTATTCAAATAGGTAGACTCAGATACCTTTCATAATTGATTCAACAGATCAGTCTTTTAAAAGGTTTTTGACCAGGCATGGGTTTACATAACACATGGGTATTTTCTTCCCTAAAATAAGGGACAGTTTAAGTTCATATTCACAAAAGTGTTGGCAATTACAATTCTGCAATGTAAAGCTGAGTCATCATGTCTAACTAGTAATTTTCTCCCATATCTTGAATGCAAATCTCATGGTAGCTTAAAAGAGACATGTTCAAAAAGGTTTGGCCAATGTTATTGGTTATTGTATACAGAAGTGAGATAAGAGGGTTTCCATAGCCCTCTTGGTTTCGGACATTAGTTCTTTGTAGAGATAAGAAGGATCTCCTGGCATTTAAAACTGATCAGCCGTCATGTTTCCCAGAGTAGCCCTATATCTCTCTTCTCTGGGAGGCTTACATGGTAAGAATATTTGCATTCAAACCAAGACTGGAAAAAGTTGTCACTAACAGACATATATATTGATAACATAAGATGAATACCAGTCACATTTGACTTCTGTAATTACAAGAGGTGCTCAAAGTGGTTACCATCAGCGTAATTTTAATACAGTTTTTTACCTTCTTAAAATATGTATATATTTTTACACACACACACACACACACACAGACACACACACACACACACCATTTCTTCTTTATCCATTCATCCATAGATGGACACTTAGGTTGTTTCCACACCTTGGCTATTGTAAATATGTCTGCAATGAACATAATGGTTCATAGCATATCATTTCAAATTAGTGTTTTCATTTTCTTTGGATAAAGACATAGAAGTGAACTAAATGGATCATATGCTAGTTTTATTATTAATTTTTTGAGGAATCTCCATGCTGTTTTCCATAGTGGCTATACCAATGTAGATTCCTACCACCAGTGTACAGGGTGTCCTTGTTTTCATATCCTCTCCAACACTTGTTATTTCTTCTCTTATTGACAATAGTGATTCTGACAGGTATGAGATGATATCTCATTGTGGTTTTGATTTCCATTTCCTCATAATTTGTGATATTGAACATCTTTTCATGTACCTGTAGACCTCTATATATCTTCTTTGGAAAATGTCTATTCAGCTCCTCTACCCATTTTTAAATCTGATTTTTTGTTCGTATGCTTGTTTACTATGAGTTGTTTGAGCTCTTTATGTATTTTAGATATTAACCTCTTATCAGATATATGATTTGCAGGCATTTTCTACCACTCAGTAAGTTGCCTTTTCATTTTGTTGATGATTTCCTTTGCTGCACAGAGGCTTCTGGTTTGATATAGTTCCATTTGTTTAGTTTTGCTTTTGTTGCCTTTGCTTTTGCAGTCAAATCCCAAAAATTGATACCAAGACTGAAGTAAAGGAAGCTACCACCTATGTTTTCTTCTAGGAGTTTTATGGTTCCAGGTTTTAAAGTATTTAATCCATTTTGAGTTACTTATTGTGTATTGTGTAAGATAGTGGTCTAGTTTCATTACTTTGTATGTGGCTTTTCAGTTTTCCCAACACCATTTATTGAAAAGACTTTCCAGATTATCTTGGCTCTTTTGTCATAAATTAGTTGACTGTGTATGTCTGGGCTCTTAATTCTCTTCCATTGAGCTGTGTCTGGTTTTATGCCAATACCATACTGTTTTGATTACTATAGCTTTACGGTATAGTCTGAAATCAAGGACTGTGATACTGCTAGCTTTGTTCTTCTTTCTCAAGATTGCCATGGCTATTCAGGGATTTTTGTGTTTCCATACACATTTTAGAATTATTTTGATCTTGCCTGGGAAAAATGTCATTGGAATTTTGATATTTGGACTGCATTGAATCTGTAGATTGCTTAAGGCATCTTAATAATATTAATCCTTCTAATCCATAAGTATGGATATCTTTATATTTATTTGTGACTTCAGTTCTTCCAGCAGTGCCTTATAGTTTCAGTATACATTTATTTCACTATCTTAGTTAAATTTATTTATAGGTACTTTAATCATTATGATGCAATTGTACATGACGTTTTTATTTGTTGTTGTTGTCTTTTTTTTTTTTTTAATTTCTCTTTCTGATTGTTCATTACTAGTGTATAGAAACACAATGCATTTCTGTATATTGATTTTGTATCCTGTAATGTTACTGAATTAATTTATTAGTACTACATTTTTTTGGTAGAATCATTAGGGTTTTGTATAAATATGTCATGTCATCTGCAAATAGTGACAGTTTTACTTCTTCCTTTCTAATTTGGGTGTTTGTTCATTTGTTTTTGTGGGGTTGGGTGATTGCTATGACTAGAACTTCATTTAATATGTTAAATAAAAGTGGTGGGAGTGGGCATCTTTGTCTTGTCCCTGATCTTAGAGGAAAAGCTCTCAGCTTTTCACTATTAAGTATGATATTATTAACAGCTGTGAGTGTGTTATAGATGGTCCTATTATTTTGTGGTACATTCACTTTATACTATTTTGTTGAGAGTTTTTATCATAAATGGATGTTAAATTTTGTCAAATGCTTTTCTATATCTATTAAAATGATAATATACTTTTAACTCTTAATTTTGTAATGTGGTATACCCCACTGACTGATTTGCATGTGGTGAACCATCCTTGCAGCCTGAAATAAATTCCACTTAATCATGGTGTATGCTTCTCTTAATGTAGGTAACAGGTTGTTTTCTCTTTCTGCTTTTAAGATTTTCTCTTTATCTTTTGACATTGTAATTATAATCTGTCTTGGTTTGGATCTTTTTTAGTTAATCTTATTTAGAGCTTTTTATGCTTCCTGCACCTAGATGTCTCATTTTATTTCCCAGGTTAGGGATGTTTTCAGCCCTTATTTCTTCAAAAAATGTTTTTTGCCTCATTCTCTCTCTCATTTCTTTCTGGGACTTCCATAGTAAGAATGTTATGCTGCTTGATGCTGTGCTATACCTCCTTTAAGCGGTCTTCACTTTTTAAAATTATTATATATATTTGTTTTCCTTGGATGACTTCCACTTCCCTATCTTCTCGGTCACTGATCCATTCTTTTGCTTTATCTAGTCTGCTGTTTATCCCCTATAGTGTATTTGTCATTTCAATTATTCTGTTCTTCATTCTCTGTGATTTCCATTTTGTATTTCCGTATATTTCTCTTTGTTGAAGTTCTCAGTGTGTTCATCCATTCTTATCCTGAGTTTGTTGAACATCTTTACAACCATTACATTGAACTGTTTATCAGGTGATTTACTTACCTCCATTTTACTAAGGATTTGTACTGGGATTTTATCTAATTTTTTCATTTGAAACATATCCCTTTGTTTTCCCATTTTGCCTGTCTCTCTGTGCTTTTTTCTATACATTATAAGGAATAGCTACTGCTCCCATTTTTGAAGGAATGGCCTTGTTTAGGCAATGAAACTTATTGTTTATCTTTGCCCTTCCTTTTGGTTGTCTCTTGAACCTTTATGATTATCTGAAAATCCTGATTTATTTCTGATAGGTCCCAGTTGTTACAATTGTGCCAACTCCTGTCAGTGTTTCGATGGAAGGGACCTCAGTCAGCACCAAGTTTCAGGCTAATTGGAAGCCAGATCGTTATGCAGCAGCTTTTAAAATTTGCAAGTATATACAGTCCTGTGGGATCATAGTTGTGACTTTTGCTAGCCTCTAGACTTGGCAATTTGGAGGTATCTACTTGATGACAGGTGCATAAATTGGAGCTCCAGATAAGTGTATAAACTCCTTTCTGGGAGGTGCTTGTGAGTTATAGAGAGGCTAAGGGAATCCACAAGAATGGTATCCCTACCTTTCCTGAGAGCTCCTCTGTAGCCTCTAGATATATGGTAAATATAATGCCTGCCCCTCAGACTGAAGCTCCAGGACAGGTTAATAGGACTTCTTTATAGGAAGACGAGGGGGGGGGGTCAGTGTTCTATTTGTGTCATGCCGTGGTGGGGATAACCTGCCATGAATTGTCTCTTTGTCCCTTGAGGGGCACAAATGCAGGCTCCTTGTTCACCAGAGCTAGGGACTGAGGTGCAATTACTGTGTGGACTACTATGCACACCTGCAACCTGCATTCAGCATGGTCGTGGAGAAGTCTGTAGCTAGGGTCAGCACGATGGCTTCAGTGGGGTCACTGGGCAGCCTGAGTCTGGTGCAAATCCATTAGCTGAAGAAGGGCTGCAGGAGTGAGAATAGATGGGACAAAGTCTCCATTGCTAGCAAAGTAGAGCGGGTGTAAAAATGGTACCCAAAACATCAGCACTTGTAAGTTTGAGTGGGAGTGCAAAAATGGTGCCTGTACCTCTGTCCTCAGAGAAAGTCCTAGCAGACGGCTGCATCTCTGCCAGACACTTTAAGATCAGTGAATGACTATACTTCATGTATCGTTTCAGCTGATTTTCAAACTGCTTCTTTTCTGCCGGGTCCTGTGTTGAGTGAGTGTGTGCATGAGCCCTTTAAGAATAGACTTACTGTTCCCCACTGCATTTTGGGTCTCCTGATCATAAGCCCCATTTCAAAGCCAGACATATTAAGGGTTCACCTCTTTGGTACATTTCTTGGGGATTGTGGAGCATGAACCTCAATCTCTCCCTAGAGAGAAGCTTTGTATTTGAGATATCTTCCAATTTTTGTTATGCAAGAGGTGGAATTTTGGAAAAATTGTATCTCTGCTTTCCTATCTCAATGTGGCCCTTTGTTCTTTGTTTTTGAGGAGCTGCTCATCTAGTTTTGGAATCTTTTTCAGAAAGTATTATTCCAGATTCAGGTGTAGATATGGTGTGTTCATGGGAGAAGATGAGTTCAGGATGCAGGCTGTCACCTTGAACCACCTCCTCTAAAGGCTATATTTTATTATAAATGGAAGAAAAATGATCTCAGATAGCCATCTTAAGATGCAAGAGGAGTGGTTCACAAAGATATTACTAAATATGTAGGTAAATCTAAAGCAATATTATATTAAGTATTAATAAGGTTTCATTTAATTTAGACCTAAAATAGTAAATGTCAATGTAAGTCACAGTGCAGGGGTGATTGGAGATAAACTTTTCTTTGGTTGGTTTGACATTTAAGTGGTTCCACAGTGGTCACTATAGGGCAGTGGGCACAGGGATGCACCATGTCTTAATGAGAGGTTGGAAGTTCCTGCTAATACATTCCTTATTTCACTCTTTCCAAGAAGGATCTCTTCACTCACTCATGAGAGAAACTTTACGCAGTCTCTATTGTTTAGTATCAATATATTTTTTAATAAAAAGTGCATGGCTAAAATAATATTTTTGGCAGCAGAGTCCGGGGAGGTCCAGACTACTACAAAGAGATCATTTTTAATTGAATTGCTTACAAAGTTATATTTTATTTTAAAGACAGTCTATGTACTTTAAACCCTCAGTTTCTTTATTTTTTCTTACATTGAACAAAAGACAAATGCCATATTTCTATTTTGAAAAGTCTCTTTTTCTAAAGAAGCATTTTGAATACATGCTTGGAAGCAAGATTATGAGGAAATGAAATAAATTAGAGTACATGATTCTTATACTTAAAATATTTATCTTAAATAATTGATAAGAAGATGTATCAGTACACTAGAATAAACAAATACCAATAGGACTTTTAATATATGCATTAAAACAATTATGGAAGCAATTTCATATGATGACATAATATTATTTATCAACTATTAGATATATCACCTAGCGTAGAACCTGGTAACAACACCCTGATAAGCATTTATTGCATGACCTGTGCAAAGTCTATTAGTAGAGCTTGGATGAAGTGACGATGGAAATTGGATGACTATGGAAGACTAACAGAAAAGGAATTTCATTTGAGAAATGGGATTGACATTTGTTTTTGAACAATGTGAGGAAAGGAAAAAAGAAAAACATTCTAGATTGATGAAATAGTGTGAATAAAGTCAGAGAAACAGGAAGTGAATACAAATCCATATTCTTTTTATTGCATCTCTCAGATTGAGGACAGTATGGCATTTTCATGGTGGACTTATACAAAACAGGCCTTTTGTGAATAATGTATGCATTACATATAGGAAGTACAAAAGTGGTAAGAGTGGTTACATCCAGGAGTTATGAGAAAGTGAGATAAGAAAAGTAGGTTATATCCCGAGAAAGAAATGACCTCCTGGGAGAACCACCAAGGGTTCATCAGTATGGTACCAAACGACTAGAATCTGGTTTATTAGCCAGAAATGACAGGAATAGCTACAGGCAAGCAAGTAGATTCTAGAGTGGTAACAACAGACATCATTGCAGCTACCTGGGAAACTTCTTTACTGGGAAGGATTAGAGATGATTGGACCTCATCCCAAGATTTTATGTTTGCTATGTGGTAGATGCTGTGTTTTTAGAGAAAATCATACTAATGCAGATCCATCTAGCACTCACACTGGAGTTTACAGAAAACAGTGTAGAATTAAGAATTGACGGAATTGATCAAGTTGATGGAATAATGAATGTATGACTTTATAGACAAATTGATAGCAAATGTACTCTATTCTTTCTCCAAGAAATACACAAATTTCCATTAAAAAATGAATATCTGCCAGCAGGTATTATCAGTATTCCAAGTAAGACCCCGTTGGTCTCGTATCATATTATTTGTGCCAAAACTTGGAGGATGCTCATTCCTGGGCTTGAGTTAGAATTATAGGCATTTTTCCTAGTACACTTACAATTTGCAGAAGTGTGCAGTGGTACTCTACAACTCTTATCCTTTCTTTTAAGGCTCCTTAATTCAAGTTGTTTGGAGAATGTTGTATGGTTAACTCACACACTATAAGTAGTTTTTGTTGTTGTTGTTTAAATTTGTATAGCTGTATATCATTATAATGAGTTAGTTTTAGCAAAATCCATTATCCTCTTTCCCGTGGCTATTACTTAAAATAGCCACAAAAGAGGCATTTAATAAATACTTGTTGAAGGGATGAATAAAAGGTAAGTGCTTCAGTCCAAGTTGGTTAATTTACCCAAGAGAGTCACTAAAGAAAATTGAGCTCATTGCCTTTCTTTGTGTTCCTGCTGCCTCTGTGACAATTTTACTTGAATTTACTTTGGATTTTGGAATACGTTTAGTTGTAGTTTCAAAACTAATATTGGCAAAATACTCTGAGATGAAAATTTTCTTTTGCAAAAATTGTAGGTTGGTAATTATATATGGTTTAAATCATATAACTTATCTGACAGATTATATATATATATATATATATATATATATATATATATATATATATATATACAGTTTTGAGTTTACTGTGCATCTTGCTAAGTACTTTATATGCATTAACCACAGAAACTCTATGTGTTAATATTATTATAATTTGCATATAAATAAGAAGACTATGGATTAGAGAGGTTAAATATCTTTCCCTATATCAAAGAGTTTCAAAGCTGGCATATGATGAAACTGGAATTTGATCCTTAACAAGATTCTAGAACCGGTGCTGTGATTCACAATTAACTTGTTGGATATCTGAACAAATTAAATGTGTGTTAGGCAAGAACTGATAAAGAGGAAAGCAGTACAGAAAGTCTACAGTGTGCCAGTGTTAATATATATATATTTTTTTTTTTTTTTTCTCTCTCCCTCTCTTTTTTCCTTTCTTTCCCTCATCCTCTTTCTCTCCTTTTAATAATGAGTGTATTTACATCTAGATGTAACTTTTTAAACAAGTGGTTCTCTACTGGGTGCTTTTGCCACTCAGAGAATATTTGGCAATGTCTGGAGACATTTTTGGTTGTCTTATCTGCAGAGATGCAATTGATGTCTAATGGATAGAGGCCAGGGATGCTGCTAGACATCTCATAATATATAGGACAACTCCCACCAAGAAATAGTTATCTAGTCCCAAACCTCAATAGTGCATTTGAGAAACACTGGCTTCAACTAAAAAGACTATCACATCATCTCCTGAAAAACAGTGTACATCTCTCTCTATATTCGTAGCAAATATTACTATTCTGTTTAAGTTGAAAGAAAGTACATGTTTTTTGGCCAAAAGTGGTTCTATATGTCTGATATTTCAGAATCAATGCCAGTCTAGTTATTTACATTAACTCCTTTCCTCTCTTTAATACTCTCTCTCTCTCTTTTTTTTTTTTTTTCATATGTCTTGGTCAAAAAGATCAATGCTCTTTCTGACCCCTCTAACCAGTACAATGGGAACAATATAAGTAGGGAGAAGTAGAGTTAGAGAAAGACTGGGGAGAAGGGGAAGCAAAATACCAATGGAATCAGAGGTACAAAATGATGTAGCATTTGAGGGACTCACTTGGGCTTCATCACACACCAAATTCAAAGAAATTTGTCTCTTATGGTAAAATATTTAAATAAATGTGAGTACTCTAAAAATTATTCACATTTGCGTGCAGCCTCCCAAATACCAATTTCAATAATCATAACATAGTGATTGAAATTACATGCTGGAAAATGTCATAAATGTTCTATGCAATGGTGGATTTCGTATAATGATCAAGCAAAAATGCAGAATTTATAGAGTAGATTAGTTTTAATACATTATCGTCTATCTTTCCATCTGGAAAGAAAAGAACATCTTGCCAAGGAATACATTATTCATTTCACAAACAACAACAACAACAAAAGATAATGGATGGAAAAATTACTGAAAGGAAGATTTCCTGTAGTGTTTTTAATTACCATGTAAATGTTACCTGTGATATGTAATCTAAAGCTGCATATCTTCATTACCGAAGGTTCTTCAGTCAGCATATTGCTCTAAGGAAAGCTTAGCAGACCTGTTTGGTAAACTGTATGGCTTTCAAATTTAAGAACAGCTTAAAAAGCCTAAAAGTTGTTGTTGTTGTTTTTTTCAAAATATGAAGATTTGAACTTCTTAAAAATTTATGATGATTAAACATTTAGAATTTTCAGAAAACAGTAGTATATTTTTCCACTGTTCTTCACATGAGTTTTCATTATTTAAGTTATTTATTGTTGTATAAAAAATCACTTGAAAAAAATAAGATATATAATGAAACCTTAATTTTGGTTTCATATAGGTGTATTTTGCTGTTTGGTATATTTAAGAAATATGGACTTTTCCACATATACTTTTATTTAAGGTATCATATTATAGAATGTTGCAATCAGCTTTTAAACCTTATTGTTGTAAAGTGTACAATTTGGAAACAGAAAAGGAAAACATTTTCAGTCTTTTAGTAAAAGTTATTAGAAACAGAATAGTAACATAGAATTTTACAATGCCTTTATTCAAATATTTTCAAAATTTGGATAGACTCCCATGTACCTGCAAAGGTAGGGTGATTTATCCTGAATGATGTCTAAAAGCTCTTTTGAAACTATCATTTTACTTATGGTGAGATAACATTTATGGATTAGAAGCCATAGAAACTAATTGAAAACCTTGATTAACTAGAATTGGATGCTCTGACAAATTGATTTCTCTGGTTAACACACTGTTACCTGAAAAAGACTCTTTTGTTTCAGCTTGCATTATTGAAAATCTTTCTAGATTGCAATGTTCAGTGTCCCTGTTTTCATAATTAGACTGCACTGCTAAAAGTAACTCTCTCATTGTTAACTGATTATCTTGAAGTGTCCCAGGTTACTTATTCTCTACTACATCTGCCATTATAGACTACTGCAGATGTATAATGTGTAAAGGCTGGGAATGATTAGTCATTGGGTTACTTTTTAAACCAAAATTGCTGAAGTGAGCTTTTTAAAAACTCATTTGTCTGATTCTTATAAAGTATAAAGCATAAAAATAGGTTTTTTAGTAAAGTTATAACTCTAATTTGTTGGGATCCTGATGTTTAACACTTGAATGTGCTTCTAAGTTATCTGAGATTCTCTAGGGATCAGGTAGAAAGCCAATAATGACAAACAGGTATTTCTATAACCCATAACTTATCAGTTTTTCACTATTAACATTTTGGCCACATAAACATTTGTTACAGGGTGTTGTTAAACATTAAGCAATGCGTAATGCAATGTTTAACAATATCCTTGTAGCATCCCAAACTTCCCCAATTTTGACAATCAAAAATGATTTCTGACATAGCTGCCTGGAGAACCAATGCTACAACCTGTTATAATTAAACCTAAGTTTTCACAAAATCAAGATATATATAGAAAGTGCAAAATAAATCAGACAGAAAAAGTTGAGAACCATATGATTTCACTCATATGTAGCATATAAAACTGAAAGCAACAAATGAACAAAACAAAGAAGAAAACAAAAACTCAAAGACACAGACCATAGTTTAGTGGTTACCAGAGAGTAAAAGGTGGGGGTGGGGGGTGGTAGGAGAGGGTAAAGAGAGTCAAATGTATGGTGATGGAAGGAGAAATGATTCTGGGCGTTGAACACACAATGTGTTCTACAGATGATGTATTATAGAATTGTACACTTGAAACCTATATAATTTTAGTTACCAGTGTCACCCCAATAAAGTATTAAAAATTAAAAAGAATATCTATAATTGCAATGCATTCTTTAAATGGCCCTCTATTGTTAAAGATTTGTGTTTAAAAAAAAAAGGAGGGGGAAACACAATGTTCTAGTTAATCCAGACAGAGATTTAGTTCAAGTGTGTAAGGTACAAGTACACAAGACAGATCAGAATGCAGGCAGTGAAAGCTATTGTAGGGGATAATGCAGTTGCCGCCACCAACAATGCTGACCCACTTCACTGGAAGTGGCTACGGGGTGGGGCACGGACACAGCCATTTTCCTACTCCATGGCCTGTGGGGAGGTAGTCAAATTGGGTGCTAGCTGGTCAGAGACCTCTAGAGGAGCGAGGAGGAGACAGGATGTAATGTCGAATGATAATCTTCTAAATAGCCAGCCAGTCAACTCAGTAAGGAGAGGACTGATTAATTGATTCCTGAATCATTTCTTTAAAACCCCTGGACTGAGAGGACCAGGCTGATTGAAGATCCTGCCTTTGCCACTCCATGACCAAGCTCAAGCCACCAATCAGGCTCTGACCATTGAAAAATGGTACCAAAGGTTCCCATGTCATGGGGAGGGGTTTTGGGAAGAAATGTGAGGGGACCTGTATTTTTCAACATGTTCTGCAAATGAGAGATTATTGAAATTGTTCCCGTTACCATTACATGTTGTTCAAGTGAGTGAGTAGCTTGAGTTTCATGTGTAGAAGTCAGGGTTGGCACTTTAGCCTCTGTATACTGCCATTATGTCTCCTTTGTTTCCATTATGGCGGTCCTCCAAGGTGGAGAGACTGGGTGTCTGAAACCCCATCCTAGACAACGGCAAATCTTTCTTATTGACCTTCCTCTTATTTCTGGCATACAACAAATACAGATCTCAAGTTCTGACGCAGGGAAACTGAGGCCTGGGAAAGTTGGCTTCATTATCATGAATTACTTGAAAGTTATTATAGATGGTAGCTGTAGAATTTGAATAAGGAAATATATAAGTTCAGATTAAATCACTGAGCAGTTTAAAGGTCCAAGAAACTGATTAATCAGTGAGCTGAGATTATATCCTGATGTTTTTCTCCCAGTGACTTTCGTTTAGGCTGTTTTAAAATTAAAGTCTTACTTAACTCACTTGTTTAACAAAAAAACCAAAATCCAAAGAATGATTTTTATATACTTTCTCTGGACACATTTTGAACTGAAGCAAGTGGTTAAGATTTGTTTTTAAGTTTCTTTCTTTACTCAGACATTCTTTTTTTTAAAAAAAAGTCTTTGTGGATATATTTTTGATATTTAGTACTACACATAAAGCTTTGCTTTTTTTCCCTTTGAATCATACATTCTTTGATTTTTTTCACAGAATGCTGAACATAAATTAACTAATAACTCCTAACTGAAAACTCCACCTACATTGTGATCTGAGTTTGAGCACCAAATTGTACACATTTCTATTGACCTGTTATACACTGGCATTGATTAAGAGTGAGCCATGTAACTGCGTAGCTTCATAATTAGAGGGTAAAAAATGTATAATTATGCAAAGCAATACTTGTGGTTTTATGTGTCATTACATGTAATTATAGCCTAAAATTATTGTAAATTGGTTATTTTTTAAAAGTTACCAGTTTGCTTTGATTATATTGTAGCTATTGCTTCTAGTTCTAAAGTGAAATAATAAAGGATATCTGCCAGGTAAACATTGTAAGAAAACTGATAAAGAAATAAATAATAATAATATGGAAAGTTTGTGCTAATGCACATGAACTTTTTAAATTTAATATGTCTGCATACAGTAATTAATAAATTGTTTCACAGCCCAAAATAGGGAAGTTGATGTGAGAAGAAATCAACTTTCTTTCCTCGGTGTAAAACAATTTGAACTCCTAATATTTTAAAAATAGGTACTTTTTCTGTTTGGGTTGGTTTTTCAAGTTTGTAGAATTTTATAAAGATTATATTTAAATGGATAAAATTCTAAATTCCATGCTTCTGAATATTCTAAAAATACAATTTTGATTGTATAATTCAGAATTAAAGATTGAAATGCTATTAGCGCAACATAAGAAAGGCCATGTCTTAGCTCCAGTAGTCTGTGTATCAAAATTGGTAAATAAATTGTTAAGGATTTTGAATGTACTTAGCAAGGGGAATATACGCCCCCTTCTGCTGGAATACTTTGTGACTATAAAAACCTCATACACTGAATTAAGATGCTGAGAAGACAATGTTGATTTTGTTTCCCATGACAATTCTCAACACCAGTGTATTCCAAAAAATATTACAGACTTAAGGTATTTTCCTAGAATATGTTTTTTAAAATTAAGCTTATGTTATTGATAACAATTTACACTAACTTTTTATATTTGGAAATCTGTTGAAAGCAGTGACTAAGATGATTCAGAATATGAAGAAACTTATGGTAAAATAAATACACTCTGGTGACCAAACAGTAATTTCAAAATAATGTAAGTTCTTTACATATGGTTCTTATATACGATGAGGGACATTTTTGAACCATAGAAAACCTTTCCTTTTTTATTTTCATTACCTTTCTCCCATTCAAGCAGATGATCCCTTACTAAACGCTTCAAAATTCCCCTCAGGACTCATTTCCCTTCTCTACATACTGGTCCTTTTCCCACCAGCCCATAAATTCCTCCTGATTCTAAAATACGGAACTCTCTGAGAGAATTTCTTTTACAGACCTTTTAGAGAAAGAGGTGGTGGTGGTGGTGGTAGGGGTGAGAATATGTGTACATTAATACTTTGCTTCCATTGTCATATATACATCTGTGAGTTTTGATTTATGATAATTCACTGTTCTTATGCTTAGCTAGGGGAGAAACTTTTAAATAGCTTGGGTGTGCTTTAGAGATAGAGTATTAGTTTATTTAGGCTCAGTAAAATGGAGGTCATTGATGCATCCATTTTCATTAATGGGAGTTAGCAATTGCTGCATATATCTCCTAATTAGATTTACAGAAGTGGGAAGATGAGAAACCCAGTGATGCAGCACATATTTTATCCTCATCCAAAGGTGCTCTTTGTCTGAAGAAACAGATGCCATGTTCTGATAAGAACTATTGTGTGTAGCTTTAGTTACTAATGTAAATTATTCAGTATGAAATGCTGCCAATAGAAGCAGCTTACTTTTTTTTTCTATTTATGAGTCCCAACTGTTCCTTTAAAAAAGTTAAAACATTTATCTGCAAGAATTTAATTAGAGGCATATCCTATACAGTAATAATATCTACTATTAATTTTCAAGGTAGTTTCAGAATTCAAGTAAAATAATAAAATAAAAGTGTAGTGGATTAAAAACAAACAAACAAAGGAAACTACACCAAGGAAAGGAAGACCTTCTCAAAGAAATTTGGCAGATCCTCTTCCCAGGAAAGCAGCAATTTAACTAATGGAAATATATATATATATATATATATATATATATATTTAAATCTAGTATTTGGAAGTCTCTGGAAATTTTCCTAAGGGCATTAAGCAAATGAAGAAATACTCACTCAAGAAAATCTATATAGTTTCTGAAACAACAGCAAGAGGCTGTGGCATTTCTTACCACCCACGGTCCTTCCTACTCCTTCAGCTCCATGTTATGGAACTTATACTGTGGGCATATGCAGTCAAAAAGATGGGGTCTCCTTCGTCTTTTATCTTCCAGTCTAGGGGTATAGTTTTACCCAGGAGGAACATGCTGCCAGTGATTCTCATTCCATCCAGCACATGTTTCAGAAGCTCTATTCCTGGCAGATGTGGCCAAGAGTGCTGGTGCTTCTTTCCTCCACTCATAGCACAGACGCTCTGCTCTAGACATGGCAGGCTGAGAATATTGGAGACTTGATCTCCCTGCCAAGCTTATTCATATGAAGCGAGTTCCGACTGAGAGGTCCAAGCCTAGAAGACCAGGGTATGCCAACCACCTTTCCCCTGACCCATTCATAGAATGTGGTTGACATTCAGTGAAAATGAAGCCCACATCCCAGTATCAGTGCAGTGGTATATGTGCATGGTGGGGAGGAGGGACTACCAAGGAGAAATGCAGATCATAGATTGAAGGGTTCTGCTGAACTACTGGATGGCCTCACTTTATTTGGAGCTGAGTAAGGAGAAATCCATGCCTAAGGAATTTGTCAAGAACAATGGATTATAATAGCCAAGATATGGAAACAACCTAAATGTCCCTCTATGGATAAATGGATCGAGAAGATGTGGTATGTATACATATAATGGAATACTATTCTGCTGTAAAATAAAATGGAATCTTATCAGTTGTGCGATCACGGATGGACCTGGAAGGCATTATGCTAAGTGAAGTAATTCATATAGAGAAAGACAAATATGTGTGATCTCATTTATATGTCTAATGAAAAAAAAAAATCATAGAGAATAGATTGTTCTCATCACAAGAAAAACAAAGAGTGGAGATCTTGATAGAGAGCAATTAAGAAGAAGCTGCTAGCTCCAATTTCCTGCAAAATAGCAGAGTAGCCAGAAGTTTAATAGAGAGAGCCAGGTGCATAGATAGCATGAAGAGCTCTCCAGTGATACCAGTCAACTCTGGAGGTCGGGAAGGTTGTGCATATGCATTAGGGTGAACTCACTCAGGAACAATCAGATCAGGACTTGAAAGCATTAGCAAAGCAACACTACAGGGTGGATGTTTCACTGCTACAAAGGGCTTTCACAAAACTTCTAGCCAAACACTGCCTGAGCAATAATCTACTTGGATCCAGAAGTGACTCCTAGGAAGTCAGGCTGAAAAGTAAAATCTATCATTCTTGGCAGTCTAATAAATGTATGCATACTTGAGGCTGCACCCTGTCAAGTGATCAAAGAGGGAACCCCAAGCTACTAGTCCCTGGCTGAATGTGGAAGAAAAACACTCCCTGATGTGTGATAGCAGCTGTAAGCTGTTATTCAATGATAAACTGTAAAAAAAATGTAATTGACAAAGGAGGAGGCCAAAGTGTGACCTTTGACCAATAAATGGTTTATGCTGACTCGGGGGGTGATCCCTAGGATACCAGACTAAAAGAAAACAATAAGGGCAAGGAGGGATATGAGCAGGGACATCAGAGGTTATACACTGCAGGAATAAACTTTGCAGATTAGTTCAGCCAAGACACTAAACAAACAAATAAAGAAGCTGTGGGGACAGAGCCCCAGAGAGTAGTTTACAGGCTCTCGGCCTCACGTGGAAAGGTGCTGGCTCGGCTGTGGCTGATTGGCCGTTGGCTGTGGCCGGTTAGCCAATTGGCCGCTGGTATAACTGCTGCGGCTACGGAGGAGAGCCGAGGACTGCCGAGGAGAGCCGAGGAGAGCGGAAGAGAGGAGAGGAATAGAGTCGAGGAGAGTGGAGGGGAGTCCTCGGTCGGTCGGTTGGCGGAAAGGCTGATGGCAGGTCGCGCGTACAGTGGGCCCAGCCTCCAGTGAGACCATAGTGGTATGACTCCCCTACCTATGGCTCCGTGGGTGTTCCTTTTTGGCCTCACCATATCCTGCGTTCTTGTGTGGGGAGCCGGAGCAGAGACCCCGCAGGCCGCCCCGCCTGAAAAATGGCGCGGTGAGCAGGCCTCCGCGCACGACAGAAGCTAACAACAATAGTAGCAACTCCCCTATCATCTGGGATTAGTATGCATAGTGTTTATAATATCTAAAATGTCCGTTTTTGGCACAAACATAAATAAATTATGAGACATGCAATGAAACAGGAAACTGACACATACACAAGGGGAAAAAACAAAAAACAAGCAATCAGCAATAAAACTGCCTTTGAAGGGGTCTCGATAGTGTACTTAGTCTTCAAGGCAGCTATTATAATTATGTTTAAAGGCCTAAAGAAACAATGATTAAAGAATTAAAGGGAATGTCTCATCAAATAGAGAATAGAAATAAATAAATAGATAAATAAGTAATTAAATAGGAACTATTAAAAAGAACAAAATGGAAAATATGGAATAGTAAAGTAGAAAAAGCAAAATGCAAAATTCATTAGAGGGGTTCAAGAATAGATTTGAGATGGCAGATGAAAGAATCAGCAAACTCCATACATCAAGAGAGATAATATAACCTAAAGAAAAGAGATGAAGAAGTGAAGAAAAATGAACAAGGCCTCATAAAAATGTGGGATACTATTGAGTGCACTAATATGAGTCTTGACAATTAAGTTCGTGAACTGTCCATGGTGCGCTTACAATGGCAGCACTGTACATAAAGCTTGGTAAAGTTTCACAATGTTGATAAATCAGTGTCTCACAGCTGTGTCCATGTCGACATGTGAGGGTGTCTTGCTGAGTGGCCTTCAATATTGTTGTTGTGTGTTTTAGTGTGCTGTCGGGAGGATGTCTGAACTTGAATTAGAGCAATGAACAAACATTAAATTTCTTGTTGAACTTTGCAAGAGTGGAAATGAAATCAGGGACACGTTAGTCCAAGTTTATGTGGATAATGCCACAAAGAAAACAGCAGTGTACAAATGGATTAAACAATTTTTTTGAGGGGAGAAAACACATCACTCATGAAGTGAGGACAGGGCGGCCAGTAATGAGCAGAACTGATGAAAACATTGCAAAAATTTATCAAATTGTGCATCAAAATTGTCAGCTGACTATGAAAAGCATATCAGATCAAGTAAACATTGATAGAGAGACACTTAGGGGTATTTTAACTGAAATTCTTAGCATGAAAAAGGTGTGTGCAAAAATGGTCCCAGTGCAGCTCACCAATGAACAAGAGCAAAGGAGAGTCAAAGTTTGCCAAGACCTTTTGGAGAGTCAAGATGATGTATGTGGTCATGTTATCACTTGTGATGAAACAAGAATGTACCAATATGACCCTGAAGCAAAGCATCAAAGTGCATAATGGTATTCAACCAATTCTCTAAACCAAAAATGTTCCATCAGTCCAAATCAAGAGTCAAAACGACATTGCTACATTTTTTTGATATCATTATGAATTTGTGCAACTGGAAAAACAGTTAACCAAGTTTGCTATTTGGAAGTGCTGAAAGGCTGCGTGAAAAAGTTAGACAAGAACGACCTGAAGTTCTCACCAACACTTCATGGCTGTTACATCATGACAATGCACCAGCTCACACAGCACTGACTGTGAGGGAGTTTTTAGGCCATAAACAAATAACTGTATTGAAACACCTTCCCTTCTCATCTGATCTGGCCCCCAATGACTTCTTTCTTTACCCAAAAATAAAGGAAAGATTGAAATGAAGACATTTTGATGACATTGAGGATATCAAGGGTAATATGACGACAGCTCTGATAGCCATTCCAGAAAAAGAGTTCCAAAATTGCTTTGAAGGGTGGACTAGGTGCTGGCATAGGAGCACAGCTTCCCAAGGGGAGTACTTTGAAGGTGACTGTAGTGATATTCAGCAATGAGGTTTGTAGCACTTTTTCTAGGATGAATTCTTGAATTGAATTTCCGGACCTCTTCTGCCATGACCAAGTTGGACTTATCCTAGGAATGAAAAATTGGTTTAACATTTGAAAATCAACTAATGTGTATGTTAACTAAAAATATGATATATCAATACATGCAGAAAAAACATTTGAGAAAATTCAACACTGTTTCTTCATGAAAATAATCAATAAATTAAGATAGAAGAATTTTATTAATTTGATAAAGGATAACTACAAAAATCCTGCAACTAACAACAGACTTAATAGTGAAAGAGTGAATGATTCATTCTAATGTCAGGAAAAAGAGAAGGATGTCTGCTCTTGACACTTCTATTTAATATTGCACTGGATGTTGTAACCAGGTCAAGTAGGAAACAAAAATAAATTAAAGGCATCGCGAGTGAAAAAGGTGAAGTAAAACTATCTCTATTTGCATAAGACATGATCTTATATTCTGAACATATTACCACAATAAAGTGACTACCACAACAAAAGGAGTAACAAACATTTTTTGGTTTCCCAGTGCATATAAAAGTTATATTTACAGTATTGTAGTCTGTTTTGTGTGCAATAACATCATGTCTAAAAACAATGTACATACCCTAATGAAAACATACTTTATTGCTAAAAGATGTTGTAATCTGAGCCTGTTGGAAAAATGGTGCCAATAGACTTGCTCCATGTAGGGTTGTCAACAACATTTAATTTGTACAGAATGCAGTGTCTGCAAAGTGCAGCAAGTGAAACACAATAAAATACAATTTGCCTGTATTTTTGCCTGTATAGAGTATCCTAAAGAATCTACAAAAACACGATTAGAACTTGTAGGGGAGTTCAGCAAGTTTGTAGGACCAAGATCAATTTACAAAAATGATAGTTATATCTCTATATACTGGCAATTAAAATTCTAAAAATAAAATTAAGAAAATAATTCAATGAACAGCAGTATCAAAAATAAGATTTCATTGAATAAATTTAATGAAAGACGCACACAGAAAAGTACAATAAATTTTATATATATATATATATATACATATATATGTGTATATATATGTATATATATATATATATATATATATATATATATATATATATAATTAATTTCTGGTGTACAAAGCAACATAATAATGAGACTTTTACACTCCTTGCAAACTGATTATCCCCCTCCCCTAAGCTACTACCCCTCTCACATCTTATATAACTGTTACAATACCCTTGACTGTTTTTCTTATGTTACACTCTTCTCCCATGACTACATATATATCTATTAATTATAGTTGACATAAAATATTATTCTACTTCAGCTTCAGCTGTATAGCACATTGGTCATGCAGCTGTAGTCTATGAAGTGATCCCCTTGATAAGTTCAGTGTCCATCTGGCACCTTACATAATCTTTACAACATTTTTTATTACAATACATTATTGAAATAAATTTTGAAAGATCTTAATAAATGGAAACTCCAGGTTCATGGGCTGGAAAAAAATAGTTTAGTTGATTATTATTAAATATTGTTATTGAAATATTGATATTTGCACATATTTCCAGATTGCCCAATTTATTGCACAATAAATGCATATGTCAGTCATTTTATAAGATCCTACCAAGTATGGAGTAATATCCCTAATTGTTCTGGCTAGCATTTGATAATTACCTTAGATTTGTTATAGTCCATTAATTGTTTTTAAATTATGCCTGCCTCTTTTTATTTTGGATTATTACTGTATTTTAATTCTTGATGATAAATAGTGTCTTGATTTCACAAACATCTAGTACAGAACTAGAAAGACAAGATAAATATAGTCATCAAAATGCTTAGCAAGCTCTAGGGTAACATTTAGCAAGATGTCACAGTTCAGATGACATTTATTTTAGGAAACTGTGATATACACTGCGTGGATAGTAAATTTTTCTTTCTTTTTTCTTCCACTTCTTTGTATACTTTGCACATTTACTGTCTTGAACTTAGATGTGAACATTTTAGGCAAG
This sequence comes from Rhinolophus sinicus, assembly GCF_036562045.2. NCBI lineage: Eukaryota > Metazoa > Chordata > Mammalia > Chiroptera > Rhinolophidae > Rhinolophus > Rhinolophus sinicus. Next base: position 132,367,399 of record NC_133751.1, on the reverse strand, counting down.
TGGTGGAAGATGGGATTATACACAGTAAAACATAATTAATTAGAGCGACAGATGAAGCAAATATGAAAAGAGAAGCATAATTCAAAGATCAAAGGGATTCAGACAGACTGATAAAGTGGCCCAAGTTCGGCCAATTTCCTTGATGCTCTCACATTCTTTTAAGAAATTCCACAATTTTATTTAATTCAGTATGTGCTGGTTTCTGTCCCTTTCCCTTTATTAAACCTAAATTAAGATAATTTCCCCTCAAAAATAATCAATCTAGATATTGTTAACTTCTGGTCAAATGCATGTTATAAGAGTGTCATGCAAAATCACTTTATATTTAATTCTACAATTGTTTTGTGCTATATTTACTTGATTATTTGAAAATGCCTATAGAATATAGTACGTGCAGATTAAAAAGGGTAAATGCTTCCGAATCATAAGTGAAAACTAATGGGGTAGTATTTTTTAAGGGTCTGATTTTTTTTTTCATTGGGGTGACAATTGTTAGTAAAATTGCTAGATTGTTTTTAATTGCTTAAACAATTGCTTAAGGAAGCAGAAAGTATTAGGCAAAACAGACAGAAATGATGCCAAACAGTCTGACTTTTTCATATTCTACCCAAGTCAAGAATTGCTCTCAAATGTCTCTGTAGTACTTTTTCTTCTATATGGTGAAAAAAAACAACAACAACAAAAAAATCTCCTAGATTTAAGAGTGAATGCTCATCAAGCATGCCATAAATAGCATCAATCATCTGTCAGCTCTGCTGAGAGATCCCTGATCAAACCAGAGGTGGTTATAGTTTAGAACATGTATGCATAACCTAAATACAAAATCACTAGTTCACGGAGCATTAAGCAAACTGTAATCCAATCCAGGCAGTTATTCATACAGGCATTCTTTTGGAAGAGGAGAGTATAACTTTTTGTTTGTTTGTTTGTTTTTAGTTTTGTGTAGAGGCAGTTCTAAGAATCCTAATAATCAGAAGAGATGAGAAATGAAATGTAAGTCACCTAATAGTGACTGGCAAAAGCCATGAGAACAGTTCAGATCCACACCTGCTAGCAAAGTGTCACATCATTGTTTCTGTATATAGAGTGGTCAGAGGAGTTGACTCTGGAGATCCAAAACATCTCAGGGTCTAAAATGAGACTATGAAGCCTATGGTAGAATGGGCTCAGCACTGCGACTTATCGATAATATTTTGATTTGTGAAAGAGAAAGGCTGGTTTCAGGAGATTAACAATAATATTGACTTTGTGAAACTTCGAATGCATTGCAGAGTCAAACTGAGGGAATCGCTCATCACGATTCAACGAGGAAACTATAAAGCAGAGAGTTTCATTCAACTAGTAAGCTGTTTAGTTTACTTAACACATGCTGAAGCAAGAAATCACATGGACAAGTATCAAATGAAAAACAAAAACAGATACAAATGGCAGTTGCATTGTGATTCTAACATGAAAAAGCAGTGCATTAAAAAATATGAAGATACCTAAACGTCTGAGCACTGCGCTGTACACCTGAAGCTGAATAATATTGAAGGGCAACTATAATTATGCATATATATGTATGTATATATATATGTATGTATACATACACACCGGGGTAAAAAAATGTATACAAGTGGACACTTCAATCAGCGTTGCTCAAGCAGTAGTTCACTGTAATCAGAAGTGTCTGGATGCTGATGGAAACTACTTAGAGTAACTCTTGTAATTGGAGAAATCAAACATGACTTATATTCATCTTCTGTTATCGTTATATATTTAGTATTACAATTTTAATACAGTTTTCCCTTCCTAAAATGTGTATACAATTTTTTGGCATCCTCTGTATATGCTATATATAGTATATATGATATATAGAGGATATAGCATATACAGAGGATGCCAAAAAATATATTATATACAATACAATAGTAGATACAATACTATATACATGTATATATGTATAAAATATATGTAGTAATAAGGACTCTGCATGAAATCTAATACGAATCTAAAATATTGGAAAAGTTCTATATAAAACCTATTATTTATCTTTCTTTCAACCCTCACTGTTTCTGTTCCCCTTGGGAAATCCAACCTAAAAAATATTTCTGTAAGTATTTAAATAAATATATACACAGGATAAAGAAAACAAAAAACATTGATGTGAAAGTCCCTGACCCTCTAAGTGAAATGCATGTAATGATTGGGAGAAAAAGGAGTCGGTGAAAAATCACTTTCTAACTTGTCTTTTATAACCTCAGGTTATTGTTTCTACACTGAAAATTTTTTGCATGCATTCAGGTAGGTTATTTTTGTTTGTTTTTTTGTTTGTTTGGTTTCCCATTGCAAAGAAGCTTCACTAGAATTATTTATGAGACTAGAACAAAGAGATAGGGCCAGAGACTTGATTATTTCATATAGTACAGAATACTCAAATTAAATGCCATTTTTTCTAAAAACTGTATTTCTAATATAAGTAATTGTATGCTTATTATTTGAAATACCAGCAATGCAATTCTTACTCCTTTGATTTTAAAAGTAAATTGGTTTCATTGAAACCTACTACAAGACTATCCCAAGGGCTAATGCCATAGGAATGTAACATTGAGTAAATTACTGCAAGATTCATACAGTGTTTCAATTTGTGCGTAACAGTTTTGACTTTATACTGAACTTTCGTCTGTACAACACTGTTACAGCAAGACTTACAGTGAAATAAAATCTTAATGAGAGTAATGTAGTGCTCAAATTTAAAGGGATGAAAAAGTTAGAAGCTTTTAAATATTTTATGTCACTAAAAATCACAAAGTAATGCAATATATAAAACATATTGCCATTCTTTTTAATTTCACTTATTCAGATTACCTCTCAAATATGAATGGGTGCAGTAATGAAGATTCAGAAAGTCCAGTCTTTAGAGTCATGAGTACTAGCAGTTAAAAGTGCTTGAAAAGTTGAGTGTCATTGAAATAGTTGTTTAATAAGATGTAGGCTTGTAATGGATAGTTTCATCAGAACTTAGTGTTGGCTGCTTCTTATACTCCAGGGTATCATCAACTTAATCTGATAGTAGTTGTGTTACTAGTTGTCTATAGACGTTATATTTTTGACTGAATCATATATGTATGTGTGTGTATATATATATATTTAGTTTTAAAATAGTTATATGTCTAACCTGCTGATACTGAGGCATATGGCAAGTCAATGTAAATACCTTTTATTTAGTGTTCTTTTCTCAAAGTTCCAAAAGCACTTTTACATTTATACCTAGCATATGTATGTGTGTTTTTTAAATGGAGGTATTATTTTACAAGTAGTGAAAAGGATAACAAAAATGATTAAAACAGTAGTATACTAAATATAATTTAGAGATAGAAAAATCAGTGTTGGTTTCAAAGCATAGATTCTTTCACAAATAAGAATCAGCAAATTAAAAAAAAATACTATATATATATATGTGTGTGTGTGTACATTGTATACACACTTTAAGAAATTATAATACTCAATACATCAAAATGATAATACTCAATACATACCGATAATAAAAGATACATAAAAGTCACGTTTGACTTCTGAAAATACAAGAGGTTACCATCAGCATCCAGACACTTCTGATTATGGTAAACTAGTGCTTGAGCAACGTTGAGCAAAGTGTCCACTTGTATACTTGTTTTTTTGTCGCCCTCTGCATATGAAGCAAATATTAACAGAACTCAAGGGAGAGACAACAATCTGATAATAGTAGGATATTTCAATACTCAATTTTCAATAATGGGTGGAACATCTAGAGAGGCTAGTAAAGAAACAGAGGACTTGAACAACACTGTCAATCAAAGGGACCTAACGCCTAATACGACATTTCATTCAGCAGTAAAAGAAAACACGTTCTCAAGTGTACACAGAATATCCTCAAGGATCAATCACATTAAGTTACAAAACAAGGCTTAACAAATTTAAAAAGAAATAATATCAAGTATATTTTCTGACCACAATAGAATGAAACTAGAGATTATTACCAAAAAGAAAACTGAAAATTTCACATATAATTGACATTAACCAACATACTCTTGACAACAAATGGGTCAAAGAAGAATTTCAAAGGAAAATCAGAAAATGTCTTGAGAAGAACAAATTCAAAAACAAAACACCAAAACATAAGGGTTACAGAAAAAGCAATATGAATAGAGAAGTTTTTGTGATAAATGCCTACATTAAAAAGCAGAAAGATCTCAAATAATCTAAATTTATACCTCAATGTTTTAGAAACGAAAGATCAAACTAAGCCCAACATAGCAGAAGGATGGAAACAATTAAGATCAGAGCAGAAATAAACAAGGTAGATAATAGAAAATCAATAGACAAAAAAGTAAGAGTTGATTTTTTGAGAAATCAACAAAATTGATAAACTTTTAGCTGTGAGAAAAAGAGAAGACTCAAATAACAGAAAACATTACAACTGATGCCACAGAAATTAAGAGGATCATGAGGCTACTATAAACAATTACATATCAACAAAGTGCATAACCTAGAAGAAATGGATACGCTACTAGAAATATAAATCTACCAAGACAAATCATGAAGATATAGCAAATCTGAACAGACCTATAACTAGTAAGTCATATGCTATAACATGGTTGAAACTTGAGGACATTATGTTAAATGCAATAAGTCAATCACAGGAGGACAAATACTGCACAATTCCACTTACCACTTATGTGAGATATCTCTGAGTCAAAGTCAGAAATAGAAAGTAGAATTTCGATGGCCTAGGGGCTCGGGGCATAATGGAGGTGGAGAAATGGAAAGAGTTGCTGTGCAATGGATACAGACTTTCAGTCATGAAAGGTGAAAATGTTTTAGAGATTTGCTGTGCAATACGGTGCTTATAGTCAATAACACAGTACTGGACACTTAAAACTTGTTAGGAGGGTGGATCTCCAGGTATGTCTTTTTGCCATGATAAAAAATCAATCAATCCAACACCAATTTTTGTATATTGGTACCCATATACCTGTGTAAGCATCTTTTAATACACAGATTAAATTAATTTCTAGAGCTATATAGGTGTTTTCCCCTCCTTTAAAAAGACTTCAATGTAAAAATAAGAAACAATATATTAAATAAACTTTAAGAATGAAATAAACTTTGAGAATGAAAACAAATATTTTTTGACTATAAAATGATTCTCTTTATAATAGAAGTTAGAACATTAGCTAAAACTCTAGTAATTATTACGTCATGAATTTCTTATTTGTTCCCCAGTAGAACCCTTTCATATTCAAACTCTACAGAGAATCCCATTTTAGGGGAAAAAAAAAAAATTAAAAAATAAGCAGTGTTCCTCTCCTTGAAGGACAGGACTGGGGATAGGGTCAAAGCTATATGTAAAAGCCCTTTCCTTTTTTCCTCTTCCCCAAAGATTCGAGAAAACTGTTTAAAAATTGGTGATAGCCATGCAAACATAATAATGATAAAAATAAGTTTTTAAATATTGAGAATTTGCTATTGGCCAAGTTTTTAAATGGTTTGCCTAAATTAACCCTTACAATAACAATAATCTAATGAGAGAAAGACTATTATTTTTGTCATATATAATTTTGTCATATATATATATATATATACACACACATAATATGTATAAAATATATTCTGATATATATATATACATATGTGTATGTATATATACATACATATGTGTATATATACATATATATGTATATATGCATATATATGTATATATGTATATATATACATATATATGTATGTGTGTGTGTGTGTGTGTGTGTATGTATATATATATATATATATATATATATATATATATATATATATACAGAATCATTAAGTAAATCTCCAAAGGTCACTTACCTCTTGAGTTGCAGAACCAGAATTTGACCTCAGGCAGTCTCATTAACTCCAGAGCTCACAATCTTAACCACTGTTCTATTGACTGGCCGAAAGCCTCAAGTGGAAATAAAACTCCACAACTGAGTTTTCTGTACTGCATGATGTTTTCATTATACTATGTACCGCTATTGATCAGATGGATAGGAAAATTGCCAAACGTTCATTTTTTTCTTCAGCCCATAGACATTTCACTTAAAAGCATCACTTCAGTATTACAGGGGTCATATTCAAGACAGACAGTAGTCTGGAGATTAATTTAAACTTCAATTGCTAATATTTTAAGGACTTTTCAATCACTTCTGCTTCTGTTGTATTTTTTTTTTTAATCAACAACCTGGTATTTACAGTTTTGAGTTATTGAAATCTTAATAGCTTTCGTACCCTGAGAACTTTCTTTAATGTATCTCCTCTTTCTTTACAATCACATATACTATTGTCTTAGTCAGCTCAGACTGCTATAACAAACTGCCATAGAGTGGGCAGCTTAAACAACAAACATTTATTTCTCACATTTCTGGAGACTGGAAGTCAGAGATCAGGTTGCCATCATGTTTTATTGTTATGTCCTTACACAGAGGAGAGGAGAGGGGAGGGAGGGAGGGAGGGAGGGAGGGAGGGAGGGAGGGAGGGAGGGAGGGAGGGAGGGAGGGAGGGAGGGAGGGAGGGAGGGAGGGAGGGAGGACGTGCAAAGCAGTCTTGTGTATCTTCTTGTAAGATCACTAATACAATCCTAAAGGCTGTACCGTCATTACCTAATTGCCTCCTAAAGATCCTACATACCATCCCATTGAGGATTAGAGTTTCAACATCAGAATTGGGTTGGGGAAGGCATAAATGTAGAGTCCATACAGTTATTTTCTGAAGAGGAAAAAAAAACAAACAAGTGAGGGAAGAGAATGCCTTACAAGTAATCTTTAAAAAAAAAAAGCAGAGCTGAAATGCATACATGTCAAGTTTCATCTGCAACTGTTTGGCCTCCTGTGAAGCTTATTCATGAATTGCCACTTTTGTAAGACTTAAGAAGTCAAGAACTGAACTTCCCTAAGTATATAAAGTAGTATGAGGATAAATAAAATAATATTAAATTTTATTTAAAAATAAAGTAAAATTAAAGATAATCCATCATGCTATAGAATCATGATCATTTATTATTTTATTTATTCAATTAAAGTTTATTGGGGTGACAACTGTTAGTAAAGTTACATTGGTTTCAGGTGTACAATTCTGTAATACATTGTCTATATATCAAATTTTGTGTTCACCACCCAGAGTCAGTTCTCTTTCCATTACCATATATGTGATCCCTTTTACCCTCATCTGCCACCCCTCTCCCCCCTTACCCTCTGGTAATCACTAAACTGTTGTCTGTGTCTATGAGTTTCTGTTTATTCATTTGTTTATCTCTTTCCTTTGTTGTTTTCAGTTTTATGTACCATATATTAATATCAGTGAAATCATATAGTTCTTGAGTTTTTCTGTCTGACTTATTTCACTTAGCATAATAATCTCAAGATCCACCCATGTTGTCACAAATGGCACTATATTATCTTTTCTGATGGCAGAATAGTATTCCATTGTGTATATATACCACATCTTCTTTATCCATTCATTTATTGGAGGACATTTTGGTTGTTTACATGTGTTGGCTACCTTAAATAAAACTGCAACGAACATCTGAGCACATATATCAAACTAAAAATCTTCTGCACAGCGAAAGAAACCATCGACAAAATAAAGAGGCAACTAATTGAATGGCAGAAGATTTCTGCAAACACCGCCTCTGACAAGGGGCTAATATCCAAAATATATAAGAAACTCATACAACTCAATAACAAAACACAAACAATCCAATTAAAAAATGGACAGAGGACCTGAAGAGACATTTCTCCAAAGAGGGCATACAAATGGCCAATAGACATATGAAAAAATGCTCAACATCACTAATCATCAGAGAAATGCAAATAAAAGCCACATTGAAATACTACCTCTCACCAGTTAGAATGGCTATCATCAACAAGACAAATAATAAGTGTTGGAAAGGCTGTGGAGAAAAAGGAACCCTCATACACTGTTGGTGGGAATGTAGATTGGTACAGCCGCTATGGAAGGCAATGTGGAGATTCTTCCAAAACTTAAGAATAGTATTACCATATTACCTGACAATCCCTCCCCTGGGTATCTACCCAAAAAATCTGAAAACATTTATCCATAAAGATATTCATTTGTTATTATTATCATCATTATAGATCTGTGAAAAATATATTTAATTTGGGGCTCTCTGTGCATAATAGTATATGTATTTAGGATGGCTATTAGCACCTCTTAACATAGTTTTTTGTTTGTTTGTGTTTTTGATTACTCTTTTCTTGAAGTAATATGAATGACAGAACAGTGTACTTTTGCAGAGAAATAAGGTGCGATATGGGGAAAATCAAATGGACTCTATATGTTAGGAATAAGTCTAGATGTAGGGGGCTGCACAGCCAAGGAGGGATTATAAGAAAGAATATTATAAGAATATGTACTTCAATTATATAAGACTTGTCAAAATAAGTTCCTTAAAGACCCATTTATATGTCTTGATTGTGTGTCATTGATTCAGTTATTGTGTAGATCATTTAGGATTCTGTTGTAAACCATGAAAACAAGTCCTGGTTATAAACAACAAGATTACTATTTGGAGGAACATCAAATGGATATTTGGGAAAATTAGATAGTAAGGGTTGTTAACAGGAAAAAAAAAAAAAGAGAGAGAGAGAGAGAGAGAGAGAGAGAGAGAGAGAGAGAGAGAGAGAGAAACTAGAGTAGTTCTGGGCATCTGGATTGCTGGAAATAGTTCCCTATCTATTTTCCTTCTTTAAATCCTTCTCAAGAATTAAAGCCTCTGGAGAGTTTTATTTACTTGGCTTGGATAACATTCCTGTACCACCACAGCAAGAGCTATTGGAGGTAGGAAGGTACGTGGTTTACATTTCTGCTAAGAAGTTGTGTGATGAGAAAGAAAATCCTGAATTTGGACTTTTTTAAAGAGTGGAGTGGGATGCTGGGGAGACCAAAAATTAAATGTCCACTTTACAACTAAAGTCTTTGAATAGTAGCATGCAAACACACCACTGTGGGGGAAAGGTTTTAGTTTTGATCATATATTAGTTTTATGTTGTTCTGTAACAAATTACCACAATCTTAGCTGTTTAAAATATTAAGATTTATTATGTTACAGTTCTGTAAGTCAGGAATCTAACAGTCTCCCTTTGAAGATGTTGGTAGAGCTGCATTCATTTCTGGAGGCTGTAGAGCACAATCCATTTTCTTGCCTTTCCCAGCTTCTAGAGATTCCCCACATTGCTTCACTCTTTGTTTTGTTTTTCTATCTTCAGAGTTATTGAGGTTGCATCTCTCTCTCTATTATTCCATGTCACATTCCCTCTGACCACAGGTAGGTAAGTTTCTCCATTTTCAAGGATTTATCATTAGAATGGGCCTACCTGAATAATCCAAAACGATTTCCCCATCTCAAGGTCCTAAACCTTAATCACATCCTCAGAGGCCCCATTGCCTCTTTATACGGTAACTTATTTACAAGTTCCTGGGATTTTGCACATGTACAACTTTAGGGAGCCATTGTCCCAGCCACTACAGAAAGTTTTTGTAATTGGAAAGGTTTAATTTGGGGAGATTCAGGATTTATAATGTGTATCTGCACGGATTTTTCTCTTCAATTACGCTCTTTTTTATTGTGTTCTTTGTTTTTTCTTTTATGTTTTTAGGAAAAGTCTTTGAGGGTAAAGTGAAATAGAAACATGTTGCACATGATAAAAGTCTCCTTTAAAGTTACACAAAAATACAACAAATACCTTTTTTAGCTGTGTTGAGTACAAATACATATATATGATCTCGATAAAACAATGTTTCATTATGACAGTGATATAGTTGAAAAATGCTCAAGTTCCCTCTATTGGTTGATTGGAGTGTATTTATCAGGAATAATTCTTTTATGTGAAATAAAGTATTGCATAATGCTCTTCAGAACCAAAGAGAAACTGCAGGTAGAAAAAGAGCTCATTTGTATGAATTCTGTTTACTGCTGTGGCCCCCCAGTGAGGAAATCTGATTAACTTAAGAAAATGACTTCAGCAGGGCTTTAAGCTATAATGGTTCTTTCAGATGAAGGGGTCAGTCTGCCCTAGAATTAAAAATAATAATCTTGGGCTGAATAAGAACTCTGAGTGTTTAACTGCATTAGCCCAAATTGATAGTTTTATGGTTTCGAAATAGTTGCCTGTTGTATCAAAACTGCCTGGTGTTTGCTGATTAGCAGTTGGTGACCTGGGATTGTTAATTCTCACAACACAAAATACATTTAAAAATAATGTAATGGTTCTTTTCATATTTCCTGACAGTCTGGTATGAGGTGCAGTAGTTTACAGAAAACACACTGAAGACTTTGTTCTACTTATATTCTGGTTCAAAATCAAATTCTCTGTGTGAAAAGAAAAAAAAAAGTATTTTAAAAATTCTTATCACAGCATTCTGTTTATGCTTTTAACTACTCAATATATTCTACACTCTTTTGCTCAGCTTACATTTTTTTTTGACATATTTAGAGTAATGTTTTGATCGGCCATTCTTTATAATCCATTATTTTTCTTTTCTCCAGTAATCAGCTTTTGACACTGGAGTCTGAGGAAGTCAGATGAAAGCCAACTGAATTTGCTGGATCGCCTGCATTGGCATCACAGAATACACATATACACTGAAACACACATACAACCTCATGCAATATTAGAACAGCTGAAAATGTTTAAAAGTAGTTGAAATTTCGCATTTCATCTACTCAAGCAAGCCTGACACCTGCAAATGTATCAGTTTAAATCCTGTTTTCACACTAATTTTCATATGTTATGACTCAAAACCATATCCCTTTCAAGGGGATGAATAGGTAAACAGTTATTCTAAGTTTCTTTTACGAACCTTGAAATTCTCTGTTTTTCTTCCTGAGAGGTGTCTCCCACCCTTCCTAAGTTCATATAAAATATAAGGAATAGACGTTGGGAATATTTATACCTGACATTGATCTGTTTTAAAGTTGGAACAGATTTTACATTTACTACTTTGAATTTTTAGTTTGCCTTTAAGTTTTGTTTGGCTTCATTATTTCTCGATTATGTCATAGGCAGGAGATATCATGACCTAATCCTTAGTCCAAATGGCTAATGCCACATGTCAACTAAGAGGATTAAGTACTACTCTTGCTGTCTGTGGTATATTTTGTCTTCTGTTTCCTTATCTAAGACTAAGTGATTTATAAGACCATTAAAATAAGTCTGTCCTCTTAGAAATTGAAACTAAAGCTATAGATATGTAGAAATCCAAACAAAGTAAACATTTCAGCTAATTGGTAATAAATATTTTAAGAGGAAAAATGTGCATAGCTAAGACAGTTTTTAAAATACATAATGAAAGGGCATTTTTTAGTATGTGTAGAATGGTACACTAGTTGAAATACATCATCACACTGCAATGTACATTAAAATAATGGAAAGCTGTCATAGGAGATGACATTATGAAAAGTATTGCTAAATTGTGATGATTCAATTTGAGAAACGGCCAAAATGCTTATTATTAGGGTCTTTTATTTTAAAATTGAGGGACAATATTATTTTTTGGCCACATGTAATGCTATTGTAAACAAAATCACAACATAGCACATCATTTTTAAAGTGAGAATTCGGTTGAAAGTACCATTGCTTGAAGTTACCCATAATGAGCATGTTATGTTGAATATCCTTCCAGTTGTAGAAATAGATTTATAGCTATGATTTCACACATACACACACACTGATATGTTTAAAGAGAGGTGTTTAATTTTACATAAGTTCCATTAAACTATGTACGCCTCTATGTAACCTAATATTTTGATGATATTTTTATATTAATATACATCTGAATCATCTTTTGAAATAGCTGTTATATTCCTTGTATAAGAAAACCATAATTTATTCGACACATTCCCTACTGCTGAATATTTAGGTTTTTTTAACATTTTCTCTTATAAATGTTACAATGAAAATTATTTAAATACATTATTATCCTTTCACTCAATGGTTTCTATAGGACTATGTCCTAAAATGGAGATAGCATTGAAAAGACATATAGAACTAAGAAGATAACTTAGTTTGTCACATTGCAATTGGGCTTAAACTATCTAAGAAATTTTCTTGGATTTTGGAAGCCATGTAACTTTATGTTGAATCTAAAATCAAGTATCTGTATTATCATAGATTGGTTTTAAATGATCTATAAATCTTGCATATATGTAAATATATTATATATGTGCAAGATTTATATATAAATCTTGCACATATATAATTTATGTATATATATGATTTATGTATATATATTATATATATATAATTTATGTATAATATATATATATATATATATATATATATATATATAATTTCTTTCTCAGGGAATATTCATTTAATTCTCTCTGGCTCTGTTTGGGTTTTTGTTTTGTTTGTTTGTGTTTTTCCTTCTCCCGCCTTGCTACCTTTGCTTTTCTATATCACTTGAATGCCCCTACAACAAATATAGTACAGCTATCTAATATCTAATCTTGATGTCCATCTAAATACACTTTGCTTTTTCCTGTCAAAGACTATTGTTCCAGTTTATCATGTGGCTACAACCTTCTTTTATTTTGCTAAAATATCACCTTTTCAGAGATACCATCCCTGACCACCCAATTTAGTAATTAAATTTCCCTCTCACATAATTATTTTTTAGCACATCACCCTCATTTTCTTCATGGCCTTTATTACTGTCTGAGATTATTTATTCCTTTACTTGTTTGCATTGTCGTCCTGACTCGTAGAATTGATGTTTCATGAGAATAGATACATTATCTCTTTTTTGCAGTACTATGACTACAGAAGAGTGGATATGCATCTGCATTATCTTGTACATAGGAGATGTGCGATAATACTTTTTGAATGAATAAATAATTTGCAGGAGTGTTCTGTGGGCCAGGGTTTAATCTCTATAAGGGGAGAGGAAGTGAACTGGTCCTTATTGGACATCTTTTATGTAAAGCTAGAACTTTACAGAAGTTGTCTCATGTAAATCTCATAATAATACTCTATATTAGTTTTAGTTTTCCTATTTTTTCTATTGAACAAATGGATGACTAGAACTTATTATGTAAATTACACATGGTCATGCACCCCTGATAAGTAAACAGAGTGAATATTGAAACCTAAGATGCTTGTATCAGAAGCTTGCATTCTTCTCCTGTGCACGTAGCCACATAATTAACTAGCTAACCTATTTTCTTGGAGATAGGTTAATATAATTTATTTTGTGTCATGATTATTGTGTATTTTATTTCATGAAGTATGCTGAATTACTTGAATGATAGATATCACTATACCCTATTTATATTGAGAGAATGTAATCTTTGAGAGATTAATAACTCATTGAATACCGTGAGGCTAGTAAATGGAAGTCTGACTTAGATCAGTCTGACTTTAAAACTCTGTATTGCACTGGATCCCATGTAGAGAAATTAGTTGTAAGAACACTTGCTCCAATCTTGCTTCATCTATATTGCTACATATACTTAAGAGAAAGTCAATGTCTTTGATCAAATAGTTTATTTAATGCAAACACAAAATCTAATATAAATATACAGAATTTTAATGAATAAGATTCCTGGAAAAGAATAAATACATTTCAATATGTTATTTATATGTACAATGACAAAGTGAAGGAAGGAAAGAATGAATGGGAGTAGATAAGAATAAGACATAGCAAATGGCATTGAAAGGTGAATAAACCAATTTTCAATAGAGTAAGCCATTAGAAATGAGTAAAACCAAGCGACTGAACTTTCAGAATTCATTTATCAATAAAAGAACTTTACTTGTGAGAGCTATGAAAAATCATAGATTTATTTTTTATACCGAACTTTATTGTCTCATTGACTATTTCCAGAGAAAATTCCCTAGTTGTGATAATGAATATCAACCGAGCTTACCTGACTCATGACTACATTTCAAGAAGTTATTCCTGGATCCGTAGATGTATAAAACACCCAAAAATGTTTTTGGTGTCAATTCCTTGCATTATAAGAACGGTATAGCTCAGATAATTTAAATAAAACTGCCTGAGGTTATACAGAGATTAAGAAGTGAACCAGGTATGAAGATCTTGCCTTGGCTCATACTCTATGTGGATGTTAGAATGTGTGAATATCTGATGGAAGTTATGTTCTGCATTACCTGGGACTTATTAACTTGGAAAATCTCTTAAGATTTGATTCTTACAATAAAGGTGGCTTCCAGAATTTAATTCTCTAGAAATTAACTGGGAACAACTTTAGTGTTTGATTTTGAATGGCGATCTTTATATTAGCTTTTAATTATATGTTTTTTATTTGTTAAGCACTAGGATCATTGATAAAAAAGTCAAGACAAACACATTTTGCAAGTACTTTACTGAATTAGATTAAATGCATCTCAATATTTCTATTATTTCATTGAAATATGAAATTATTAGTCAACAGGATGTTTCACTATCACAATGCATAACATTTATTTAGAGCCAAGTCTATCACCGAAACAAAATGAAAGTCTGTATTTACTAACAGTCCTAAAATGATATGCATAATATTTTTACTGTATTGTTGCATCTTATTTGCTAGAATTTTGTTTAGGATTTTTGCATCTGTATGCATCAGAGATATTGATCTGTAGTTTTCTTTCTTTTGTGTTATTCTTACCATGTTTTGGTATCAGGGTAATGTTTACCTCATAAAATGAGTTAGGGAGTATTGTCTCTTCTTCAATTGTTTGGAAGAGGTTGAGTAGGACAGGTATTAGATCCTCTTTGAAGGTTTGGTAGAATTCACTAGTGAAATAATCTGGTCCCGGACTTTTGCTTTTCAGAAGGTTTCAGATGACTGATTCAGTTTCCTTACTGGTGATCAGTCTGTTTGGATTTTCCAATTCTTCATGATTCAGCCTAGGAAGTCTATATGTTTCTAAGAACTTGTCCATTTCTTCTAGGTTATTGAATTTGGTGGCATATATTCATAGTATTCTTCATAGTATTCTTGGATAATCCTTTGTATTTCTGTGGCATCCGTGATAACTTCCCCTCTTTCATTTCTGATTTTGTTTATTAGTGTCATTTCTCTTTTTATCTTAGTGAGTCTAGCCAAGGGTTTGTCAATTGCAGCTTCATTTACAGTGGCCAAGACATGGAAACAACCAAAATGTCCTTTGGTAGATGAATGGATAAAGAAGTTATGGTATATATACACAATGGAATACTATTCGGTGGTAAGAAAAGATGAAATAGTACCATTTGTGACAACATGGATGGCTCTTGAGATTATAAGGCTAAGCAAAATAAGTCAGACAGAAAAAGTAGAGAACCATATGATTTCACTGATATATGGAATATAAACTAAAAACAACAAAAGAACAAGACCAACAACTGAAAGAACACAAACTCATAGACATAGACAATAGTTTAGGGGTAACCAGAAGGTAATGGGGGAGGGAGGAGCAGGGCTCTAGAAGAGGGTAAACGGGGTCTAATATATGGTGATGGAAAGAGAACTGACTCTGGGTGGTGAACACACAATGTGAGATATAGATAATGTATTACAGAATTGTACACCCACCTGTAATCTATGTAACTTTACTAACAATTGTTGCCCTGATAAATTTTAATTAAAAAAAAGAAAAACAATAATAATATGCTTCCCTTTGGACAATCTTAAGCCAAATATATCACTTCAAATTAATCCCGGAAAATCAATTTTGTTCAACTTTGTGGGATAGATTGGAGATGCGGTTCCCTTTGAAGAAGTATTTTCTAAAAATACTCTTAAAATGTCTTATCGAATTATGACTTGATTCTAGTTTATGGGTTTCAAATGAAAGATTGTTATCCAGTACCTTTCTCTGAGATTATTTATCATCTGGTAAGCATACAGGAAAGTATGAGAACAACTACTTAATGCAACAATGACATCTGTTTACCAGGGTCATTGATAAGCTACACCTAAAGACATCCTCGTTAAACCTACCTATTCTGGAGGAGTGAGCTGATAAATAATTTAATGTGACATCCTTGACAACTAATTTCTGCTACAATAATGTTTTGGAAACTATGCATTAGCACTTTAATAAGTATTTAGAATATATAGTGTGTGTGTGTGTGTGTGTGTGTGTGTGTGTGTGTGTGTTTATAAAACATCTGAATCTGGGATTGCATAAATCAATTTTCATTGAATTAACTACCATATAATTTCTTCCATAGAAATATAATAATTCTCATATTCTGCCTGCAAAGGCTAATTATACCTTACTTTATAATACTTTTTTGTAGGTTGATCTATTTTCCCATTTGCCTGGGTGAAGTCCAGTTTATTCCTATTGTCTCAGTGTGATTATTTTTTTAATATAATGTATTGGCGTGACATAAGTTAGTAAAGTTGTATTAGTTTCAAGAGTACATTTCTATAATACATCATCTATATATTGCATTGTGTTCACCACCCAGTCAGTTTTCTTTTCATTACCATATACATGTTTTTGACTGCCTTTACCCTCTTCTAACATACCCCCACTCTGTTAATTACTAAACTGTTGTCTGCGTTTATAAGGTTTTGTTTGTCTGTTACTTTCAATTTTATATCCCACATATCAGTGAAGTAAATGGTTCTCAACTTTTTCTCTCTGACTTATTTCTCTTAGCATGATAATCTCAACATCCATCCATGTTGTCACAAATGCCAGCATTTCATCTTTTCTTATGGCTGAGTAATATTCCATTGTACACATGTAACAAATCTACTTTTTCCAGTTACCTGTCAAAGGACGCTTTGGTCTCAGTGTGATTTTAAGAGTTTTCTTTTATTCTCAGAAATATCTTGGTTTGGATATTACATTATATGATCATCCTATTTATTATCCCATATTATCATTTTTATATATCTTCATTTAGAAGATTTATGAAAATAGCTTGTCTTGTAGTCGAATAATAAAGGCAAGTAATTTATTTTGATAAAATACTGTCTACATAGTGATTAAAAGTAAAGGCCTTGTGCCTCAGCTTTCTCACTACAAAATGGGAATAATAATACCTACAGGGTATTATTTTTGTTTTGTTACAGGGATCAAATTAGTTATTACAAACATCTACTTAGAAGAAACTTTTTTTTTTTTAATTGGGGTGACAATTGTTAGTAAAGTTACATAGATTTCAGGTGTACAATTCTGTATTACATCATCTATAAATCACACAGAAAGAAATAAGTCTATTTTTTCTGCATCCATTCTTTTATCCATAGGTATTAAAGGTATTATAGCAACCATTTAAATAACTATTTCCTTTTTTATTGCTTTTGCACCTAGTATGTTATAAAAATCATGCGATTGTGACTAAATTAATACCATTTTATAATGATGTCAGTCATTCCAATCAATAATAGATTAGTTTTTATGTATTGACCATCTGATATTCCCTAGAGCATTCTAACTGTTCTAAAATGCAGTATTTTCAAAAGTTCTGGGAAATGTTATTTTGGGAGGTCCAAACAAGAGGAATCTATTAGATAATTCTATTATGATCAGTATGGCCTAATTCTTCTTCTTCTTTTTTTTTTTTTTTGGACTTGACAAATACAAAATATTGTTTTTTTCCTTTCTTTAGATTTTTTTAACGATCAACAAAAATACCTATGGGGGAAAATATTCTCTATTTTATTCAAGGCACTGCCCAAAATGAAGGTGAGAAATAGTTGTATTAATTTTTCACAGGTTTTATGTTTCCCTAATCACTTGCATTTCAGTGTTCTTGGAAGCACTCAAATATGGTGAACCTAAAAAAGAATTCTCTGAGTCTCATCCTAATAAGCCTGTTATAGTTATATAGTATAACTATAGGAACTGATAATTCATTCATTTATGTTTCAAGCTGTGATTTTATGCATTCAGCATTCTTTCAGGTTGATGATAGCCTAGACTAGAGTATATTCAACTCTCTGTATTTTTTTTCCATTAGAATATCAGTATTAACTTATCACATCTGTGCTTTCAAAACTACATTTTCAGAAAAAGGAAATTCAGCTCTGTCACAAAAAACATCACCCCAAAGCTAACATGCATAACAAATGCAAACGTTAGATTCAGAGAATGTGTTATTAGTCTTTCAGTCCTGCACATTCTACTTCTCTTCCCATCTACTTTCTGTTTAGAGTTATTATTTTAAGAATTAACCGGAACTTTTGTAAAATTCCTTGAAGTACACATAGCAATTAAAAATAAAAATAAAACTGACTTTATTTAAAGTAATTGCTAGCACCCTCATCACATCAGAGAAACTTATAAATGATTGCTAAAATCTGTACCCAGTTTCTTTATTCTGACAACTAACCTCAGGCCTACAATGTTATGTGTTATTGATTGGGGCTTTAAACAATTAGTCATTGAGATGAAATGGAATTGGGTAATTTACAAGTAATTTACTGTACATTTACGTTAACTTCTTATGACTTAATGATTTATACAGATGATTTATACACACCTGGAAACTTTCTGAGTGATTTTTTTAAAAAATATGTACGACAATATCCACGCTATACTGATTATCTAAAGGCTTTGGAGATCCAGGAATAAGGATGCAAAAGAGCTAGACTATCTTCTCATTCCTTGGAAGGAGTATTAAATGGACTATATTCCCAGATTATGGGAGTGAGCTTGAGGAGAGAATCAGATGTAGGACAGTATAACTGTGTAAACCAGGGGAGCAATCACCAGAAATATTCAGTCTTTGTATACAGAAGTGTGGGATGAAACAAAGCCACACTCAGAAAATAACCTTTGAGAGTTCTGTGTTAGCCATATCATAAAAGCTTTTTTACTTAAGCATTCCAAGTTTAAAATAGATTTTTATAGCAAAGTGGAATTAGGAATTTTGGAAAAATCTGAAGTTAATATCATGATAGATTAGCAGCTCCTGAAAAAACTTAAAGTCATACTATAGCTAAGCCATTGCCTCATTGAAGTAAATAGCAGTTCATTTCAATGTTTCATGAATCACTAAACAATCGTTTTGAATCCTAAATAAAACCCCCAATACTTTTTATTGTGTTAATAAAGTTTCTAGGAAAGATGGAAGCTGATTTTAGTCATCACTTAAAATTCAGCCTCACATAGACGAAATGAGCAGAATTTCACATTCCTATAATAAAGATCACACGCCCTTTCCAAGAGAAGTTTTTGTAAAGCTCAAATGGTTGAATTAAACAGGGAGGAAAATAAATTGATGTGCTTTTCTTATTTATTTGGTGTTGCAGTTTTTAGATGTTCCTATTAAAGAAATACAAACTAGAGGCTGATAATTTATCCTAAAATATTTTAAGCAGCTATGTCTACAAAAATATAAGAAATAAACACTACCAGGATCACATTAGCTTAATCAATAAATCTGTTTCCCAACTAGACAGAAGCTTATTTCTGAGCTTTAACAGGTCTTCACAGTGGGCTTCAATATATTTTCCTTTGTATTTAATTCTATAGGTTCAAAAATGAATTTGCTCATGCTATTGTAGTCTGAAATCTTTGAAAATGAAGGCACTTATCTCTCTCAAATTCTTCATTCTAAGAAGCAGCTAGTAATTTGCCCCTTTCCTCCCCATTTCATACCTAGAATTTCAATAACTAATAGAACTGGAAGTCTTCCAGCAAAGCAGAGAGGACTTGAAAAAAATAAGTGCAGAGTACTTATAACATATGCTAGTACCAGGTATTTTTCTCCACTGCCTGAACATATGATAAAGAATTTCATTATGAGTTACAAAAATATCTCCAAAGCCAAGAGTGTTGCCAAGTTGATACTTAACTGAGGCAATACATATTTTAGTTGTGTTTCTTGTCAGGAAATAGAAGAAAATAATGACGACAATGTGAAAATAATTTCCTGTCTCTGAGATGTGAAGTCTGAGCTGATGATGCGTGCGTTGCAACCAGAAGCAAATGCAGTATAACGCTGGCAGGCATGTTGGCGACAGACGTTGACCATCTGCTCAGCCCAGACCTCCAAAAGATCATCATGTCTTGTGATGGATAGACATGACATTTTCAGTATTCTGACAAACCCAGTAATGCAAGCCATATTTTTTCAAGAAAAGTGATAATAATAAGTCTAGATGTTTTGGTACTACCTATTTTAATATTCTACATAGATTTGTTCTATTCCATAACCATGTTTGTAGGACAGTGATAACAATATCAATGACTGGTATTCTTAATAGTGGTATCAGCATCCATGATAGTTTTTTTCTTCAAAGTGTATCATTTAATAGCTAGTTATATAATTGTAAGCAGACAAAACTGCTCTCAGAAATATTATCTAAATACTCGGAAAAATTAATTTCTGAGTAGAAATTAAAAGGTGATTATACATCGTGCTTTCATGCTTGTAAAGGGATGTTTTATCACCTTTTATGTGTTTGCCAGATAAGTCACAAGATACCGCAAAACGCTATGCAGTATCTTGTAATTTTTTTTAAAAAGGAATTCCGATAAAACATTTTCTCCAAATTAAAATATGATGAGCAAAAATACAAAGGTAAAGGAAGTTAAGAGTGTTGAAAAGATTGCAGGTATGACTGCAGTGAAGCATTTGTGCTGGACTAGTGGCATGTAAGGCTCGATTGATAATTAAACATGGACTGTAATATGGAAAACATAGATGCTAGGCTATATATATTGGACTTGAGACCATGGAGCCAAAGGGCGCCATTGTAATATTGATATGCAAAGGAGAGATGCAATTAAATATTTTGATATGCCTAGTGAGAAGTTTCCTTTATTTCATGGAGATATTGAAACTATTATATCCAATGGAAAAATGATAGTGATTTTTATTTTAACTAAAAAGACGATATTAAGTGATTTAGCTTTTTCTAGAGAAAGCAAAGTATCTGAGACTCTTTGGTACTGCTATAAAATCCACTGCCATATTTAGAGCCAGTATTTGGCTCAGGTGTTTCTAGGGTAATGTCATCTTTTTGAAAAAAATCATTAATTATACACACATTTCTCCCATTTTCTAGCCACTGCTTTGCTTCCTTTGGTAGCTCAGCCATCTAAGTAGAGAACAGAATTTGGTTTTCAAAAACACCTGCATTTGAATCTAAGCTCCATCATTTACTAACTTTATAATCTTAGGCAAGTCATACAGCTTAATTATAAGGCTCGGTTTTGTTATTTAATTCATGAAAATAATACTTAAACCATAAATTGATGTGAGGATTAGCAAAAAATAATGTAGGTAAAATGCCTAGCAGTCTCTCACACATAGCAGGTACTCAGTAAATGGTAGCTTTTTTATTACTGTATTATTACTAGAACTGTATAGCAGTTATTCTTGGTATATCATCTGCACACACGACAGCATTGTGGGTTCTGGGTGCTTTTCCTAGCTCTGTAACCTACAAGTGATGCACTTATAAATACACCACTTAACTTCTCTGAGCATCAATTGGTTTACCTGTAAAATGAGGACAATTATAACATCTATTTCACAAAACTGAGCTGCCATTAAATGAGAAAACATCTTTAAAGGACAGTGTATGGCTATGTACAGCTATTATTAATATTGTTTTAGACAGTTCCTCCTGGTATATCCACTTACTCGCTTGCAATAGGTAACTGTTTCTATGAGTTTTGGGGTTATACTAGCTCCAGTGCTTTTGCCAACTTTTTGACATACTTTAAATTTTCTTTTTTCTTATTCACAGCAGTACTGTGAGCCAGTTTAAAAACAACAACAACAAAAAACAGTTGGCAGTTCCACTACAGTTGACATTAGAACATTTAAACTTTTTTTTTTTTTCATTAAAGTTTATTCAGGTGACAATGGTTAGTCAAGTTACATATGTTTCAGGTGTACAATTCTGTAATACATCATTTATATATCATCATATTGTGTGTTCACAACCCAAAGTGAGATCTACTTCTATCACCATATATTTGACCCCCTTTACCTCTTATACCTCCCTGCTTCCCCACTTACCCTCTGGAAACCACTAAACTGTTATCTGCACCTATGAGTTTTCATTTGTTTGTCTTGTTTGTTTGTTGCTTTCAGTTTTGTATCCCACATATGAGTACAATCATATGGTTGTAGAATTTTTCTGTCTGATGTATTTCCCTTTGCATAATAATCTCAACATCCATCCCTGTTGTTGCAAATGGAAGTATTTCATCTTTTCTTATGGCCCAGTAATATCCCATTGTATATATGTACCACATCTGCTTTATCCAATCATCTATTGAAGGATACTTGAGTTGTTTACATTCTTGGACACTGTGACTAATGTTTCAGTGAACAAAGGGGTACATAAATCTTTACAGATAAATGTTTTCAGGTTTGGGGGGTAGATACACAGAAGCGGGGTTCCTGGGTCATATAGTAATTCTATTCTTTAATTTGTGAGGAACCTCCATACTGTTTTCTGTTGTGGCTCTACCAATTTACATTCCCAACAGCACTGTATAAGTGTTCCTTGTTCTCCACAACCTCTCCAACACTTACTATTACTTGTTTTGTTGAATAGCCATTCTACCAGATACGAGGTAGTATCTCATTTTTGTTTTGATTTGCATTTCCCTAATTTTGATTTGCAATCCCCAGATGTTCAGCATTTTTTCATATATATCTGTTGACCATTTATATGTCTTCTTGGAAAAAGTATCCTTTGTCAGTATTTTAATTGGATTTTTAGTTTTTCTGTTGTTGAGTTGTGTAAGTTGTTTATATACTTAGGATATTCGCCCCTTATAGGAGGTATTTGCAAATATCTTCTCACATTTGGTTGGTTGTCTCTTTGTTTTGTTGACAGTTTCATTTACTGTGCCAAAGCTTTTTAGTTTGATATAGTTGAATTAATTTATTTTTTCTTTTACTTCCATTGCCTTTGTGGTCAAATTCATAAAATCGTCTCTGAGTCTAAGGTTCATAAATCTAGTACCTATGTTTTCTTCTGTGCAATTTGTTTTTTCCTATCTTAGAATCCAGTCATATCTCCATTTTGAGTTAGTTTTGGTGTCACATAGCAGTCTAGTTTCTTTCTTTTGTACATGGCTTTCCAATTTTCCCAGCACCATTTATTTAAGAGGTTTTTAGTCCATTGTATTTTGGTTCCTGTGTCAAAAATAATTTTCTCATATGTATATGGGTTTATTTCTGTGTTCTCAATTCTATTCAATGGGTATGTGTATGTTTTCCTGCCAATACCATGCTGTTTGATCATTGTCACTTTGTAGTATAATTTGAAGTCTGGATGTGTGATGCCTCTTGTTCTATTTTCTCAAGATTGCAGCTATTTGTGGTCTTTTATGATTCTATACAAATCTGATGATTTTTTGTATGTTTATTTTATTTCTTCAAAACAATGCCATTGGGATTTTGAGGGGGGTTACAGTAAGTCTATATACTGCTTTGGATAATATGGCCATTTTAACAATATTTATTTTTCTAATCCCTGAACAAGGAATATCTTTCCATTTCTTTGCGTCTTCTTCAATTTTATTTATTTATTTATTTATTTATTTATTTATTTATTTATTTATTTAATAATGTCTTGTAGTTGTCAGTGTATATGTCCTTCACATCTCTTGTTAAGTTTATTACTAGGTATTCTATTCTTTTTGTTATCATTACAAAAGTAATTTTTTCGTTTGTTTTTCTGAAATTTTATTAAAAGCAATGGAACACAATGGATATTTGTACATTAATTTTGTGCCCTGCAACTTTCTGTATTTGTTCATTTTTCTAATAGATTTTTTGGTGGAGTCTTTAGGTTTTTCTATATAGAGAATAATGTCACCTGCAAAAAGTGGCAACTTGACTTTTCATTCCCAATTTAGATGGCTTTTATTTCTTTCTCTCATCATATTGTTCTGGCTAGGACTTCCAAATTATGATGAATAGCATTCATGAGATGAAGCATTCTTGTCTTGTTCCTGATCTTAAAAGAAAAGTTTTCAGTTTTTCACCCTAAAGTATGTTATTATCTGAGGGTTTGTTGTATATGGCATTTATTATGTTGAGGTACTTTCATTCTATACCCACTTTATTAAGTGTTTTAATCATAAATGGATGCTGTATCTTGTCAAATGCTTTTTCTATATCCATTGATATGGTCATGCTTTTTATCCCTTATTTTCTTTATGTGGTATATCACATTAATCGATTTGTGTATGTTGAAACTTCCTTGTGCACTTGGAATGAACCCTACTTGGTCACGATGTATAATCTTTTTAATGTATTGTAATGTATTTTGCAAATATTTTGTTTAGGATTTTTGTGTCTGTATTTATCAGCGATATTGGTCTGCAGTTTTCCTTGTTTGTATTACCCTTACTAGGTTTTGATATCAAAGTAATGTTGGCATCACAAAATGAGTTAGGAAGTACTATCTCTTCTTCAATTTTATTGGAAGAGTTTGAGAAGGACAGCTCTTTGAGTATATGGTAGAAATGTCTAGTGTAGCCATCTGGTCCTGGACTTTTGTGTTTTGGGAGGTTTTTAATGATTGTTTCAATTTCCTTGCTGTTGATCAGTCTCTTTAAATTTTCCAGTTCTTCTTGATTTAGTCTAGGAAGGTTATGTATTTCTATGAACTTGTCAGTTTCTTCTTTGTTACTGGACCTGGTGGCTTATAGTCTTTCATAACGTTCTTGTATGATCCTTTCTATTTTTCTGGTATCTGTGTAACTTCTTTCATTTATGATTTTGCTTATTTGTCTTTTTTCTCTTTTCTCCCTAGTGAGTTTAGCCAGGAGGTTATCAATTTTATTAATCTTTCAAAGAACCAGATCTTTGGTGATTGATTTTTTTTTCTATTGTCTTCCTGTTCTCTCTTTAATTCTGCTGTAATTTTTATTATTTCCTTCCTTCTGCTGACTTTGGACTTCATTTGTTCTTTATCAAATCATTTAAGATACAATGTTAGGTTGTTTATTTGGGATTTTTCTTGGGATTTTTCTTGTTTCCTGAGATAGGCCTATGATGATATAAACTTTTTTTATACCACCATACTGTAGTTCCGTGTTAGAGACATGGTAGCTATAAATGTTTGAACTTTATTTTATAAATAACATGTGAGAACAGTTTACATTATATCATAAAGCTTAAACATGACAATTCACTTATTAGAATAATTTGGAAATATAGTAATAAAAAATTCAAAATGTTCTTTGACCTTCTTTTAACTTAATAGGAAATTAGGAATAAAACAGGACTGGTACTAACCAGTCCTGTTTATTCCTAATTTCCTATTAAGTTAGTTTCCTTTAGGAAAAAAAAAGTCAAAATTCTTAATGACTTTTTTTTCTAGATTTCAAATCCAATCCCACATTTTCTGGAGATACCATGAGTTGCATTTGTAATTTGTGGTTAATGGAGAAAAACAGATATGTTAGTAAAATAGAGCTGAAAGAAATATATACATAGGTAATGATATATTAATACTATGCACAGTAGTGTATTGTCAATAATTTTAATTGAAGAAAATGATTAAAAAAGAAGGAAATAAATTCAATTTTATTGGCTTTTTTTCTTGTTATACCTACTCTGGAAATTTATTTAAACCACCTCTATGTGACATTAAAAAGAAACACAAAGTTATATTCCCAAATTATCTTTTTCTACACTAGTTATTTTCTAGTGAATAGAATTATATGTCTTTTATTTGTATGCCTGGTCTGCACATCTGTGTTATTTCTAGGAATATTTTATATCTACTCTAAATGTGTCAATTAGACAATGTTTATTTGTATTAATATTAATATGAGCATGATATACCTAGTTTTTTGTTTGTTTGTTTGTTTGTTTTTTGTTTTCTTTTCCTA
Source organism: Rhinolophus sinicus (assembly GCF_036562045.2). Taxonomy (NCBI): domain Eukaryota; kingdom Metazoa; phylum Chordata; class Mammalia; order Chiroptera; family Rhinolophidae; genus Rhinolophus; species Rhinolophus sinicus. The sequence goes on along the minus strand of NC_133751.1, from coordinate 132,341,573 downwards.
TCCCATTTTTATCGAAATGCCAGCTTGGAAAGTAATATTTATGACAAAGTTAACATACATCTGCAGATTTTTTTCTTGAATAATGTCAGAGCATCAGAGAGTAGCAATGATAATCCGTTTTAACTTAGTCCTTCAATGAAATGCCATCATATTATTACGTTTGAAAGTTTTATCACTGGCTTGGTCTATAGCCACTAAAAGTAGGATTTCATTAATTATAACAATTACTTCAAAATATTGCCCACTTCATCACTTGGTAATCCCATTAACAATGTGAGAAATTTAAAGATTCAATTCTAAAGAAAGCCTTACTTAAGTCCTTGTGTGTGTTTTTCTTTCTACTTTTTTTTTTTTTTTAGTAATGAGAATTAATTGACAACATGTCCTTTTTCACATTACTAAAAGGAAGATTAACGCCAAACTTGAAAATTAACTATAAAAATTGTTAGCCCACTTTCATTTGTTTTATTTTTTATTGACCCCTATCTTTTTATATTAATTTGTATTTTATTATTTAATTATGTGGGAATATAAAACCATTCAGGTGCACATATTCATTTTCTTAATCTATAGGTTTGACCAAAACAATTATTAAAAAATAATGTTATGCTTTTTAGCCTCCACAATAATGTATCAACAATGAATACAATAGAGGTTTTCTGGATTAATCTCTAAATAAAAGATGATGAGATTGACGTATGCAACAGTTAAATGACTTCCCCAAGGACACACGCACACCTTTACCTAGCAAGTGAATCCTAGGGTTCTTTCCTCTGCTACTGTCACTGTGGGGAGACACTACTAAAACACTGTCTAAAAGGCTAATGAAAACATTTTTTCAATACACATAAATAAGTTAAATATTTTTTAAATGCATTAGAAATGACCTGGTTTATTTCTCTTATCCCTGCTTTCTCCCCTCCTTTCGTGCTTATGCATCAGAGTTTTGAAATAGTTGTCCTTCTTTAGTGCAATAGCTGTTATTTTTGTCTCTCTGCCTTTGTTTCTCATGCTGTCTTAAAACTCCAGGTTTTCTTTCCTCCTCTTACTCTGTCAGCCAAAAAGTTTTGTAGCTGTATTTTAAGAATATACTCAAAAGTCTTTTCCTCCATGGAGGCATTTGTCCTCAACCCAGATTATACAATGGCTGTCTTTTTGCAGTCCTTATAGTATACTAGAAAATTTTATATGAGTACTTATTTAAATGCATTCCAGGTAATAGTTTATATATCCATATCCCTAGGCAACCAGTAAGTTCTTTGACTGCCGAGATTCTGTCTTATCTTGAGTTTGTTCAGCTTTCTTATAAACAGTTTTGGAGTTAGATGGCTAATATTAAAGATTGACATCTAGCATGTAAATACTGTTATCCTAGAACACCAGGAAGAATCTGTGTTCTTTTGTCATTTGTCTAAGATTTAAAGCTCAAACTTTATAACTTAAAAGGAAGGAAGATTTGTACCTTTAGGACTAATAATCCAGGTCACAAATGCCCTATAGCATGTGCTAGTGTTGACACATCAGTCAGTATTCAAATCATAGACACTGTAATGGCCATAACAATTGATTTTGGACACTTTGGGGAGGATCCCACCCCTCGTGGTCTTGCTAAGGGAAACAGATGCCCTGTTATGTGTAGAATAAGGAAATTTGTTATTTTCCCGCATCCATTTTACAAATTACTGTTGTAAAAACACTGTCAGAATGTCTATTATGAACCTGATTTATAGGGTTTACTATGAAAGTAGTTTTAAATTACAGCTGCTTGCCAGTGGGAAAGAAAATTTATTTAAAAGAAAGGTTAACCCGTTTTCATGATCTCTTAAGACTAAAAGTGTCTAATCTTACTTGAATAGTTCTAAAAGGTGACACAATTATTTGAAGATGTATTTTTTGAAAAGTTTTGGGGTATGCAGTTTTAAAGTAAAATTTATGTTTTACATGAGGTTTCTGGTCATTATGTAATTAAAAAGTAAAGAACACTGATTAATTGAGATTTATATTTTAATTAATGTTCAATACTTAAAGGTGGTGATCTTAACTTAGATATCATGTCAGGGACATGGTATATCCATACTAATAATGTGCACAATTTTTTTTTCCCAAATCTAATAATTAAGACAAAAGATTACCATCCTAGATGTGGATTAGGTACATTAAATGAGCTAAAACTACTAGTTTATATGTGTAAATATTGAACACAATGAACTCTAATGTATCTGTATTTTTGAGGAAACAAGACTATGGAATATTTGCCAGAAAAAAAAAATATGTCTATGAGAAACTTGTAATCTTTACTTTGTATTAACTCTGTATTCATTGGTGATTTTAATGGCTGTCACATAACCTTGTTTTTATGTAGTTTTACTCTGCACATCTTGTCTTCAAAACTAGAAAATACATTTTACTGCTAAATTTCTTTTTTTATTTCTCAGCCCACCCAAGCCACGCCTGAGCTTAATGAATTTTTGTTATAGTTATTACTTTCTTTTGGTTGAATAAATCAATATACTCACTCCAGGAAAGGCATGGAGATGAGTGCTTGGTGAGGGAATACTTATTTTTAAAAAGATGAGAAATAGAGGTACACATTTATTTCATGTAATCCAGTCAGGAAACAAAGTGTATGGAAAATTTTCACTAAGCAAAATTGCTAATTGGGTCTAGGAATTGACTTAGAATAAATAAGTTTAAGAAAGGGAAGCTATATTTATAATAGAAAGTGCTATATTTATCTGATAATGGTGAACTTGGTAGGGCTGATACACTGCCTTGTGGCTTGTGATGGTATAATCAACTCACATTTCAGTGTTGTTAGAATTCTATAGGCTCTTCCTTAACCCTGTTTTTAATCATATCCTTCCAGAGAGGACTGTGCGTGTGTGTGTGTGTGTGTGTGAGTGTGTGTGTGTCTGTGTGTATTGATTGGAAGGCATTCTGGGTTTGGAATTTAATATAGAATTGTAGTCTGTATGCCTCCTTAATGATCTATTGACCTAACAGCTTTTGACCAATATAATCTTATCTAGTGTTGACCTTTCTTTCAAAATTGGTACTGTATAGAATCTCAACAAGCACTGCATTAGAAGCTTTTGAGTCATAACCAAAAGCCAATGCTCATGGTACCCCCAAAGCCTTTAATCTATATCTATTCAGAGGTACTGAAGAGAATCTTGTGAAACTGAAAGACTGTTTGTCTGATGCTCAATTGTCTGGAAAATTTTTGGAGTCTCTCTGGAGCTGGTACTGTGTGCCACAGCCCAATTCCTATGCAGTGACCATTCACTTATAATATATAACTTGCCAGATTCAAAGATCTTCTTCTTCCCAGACTGTGGGCTGATCTCACTATGTCCTTCTAAAAGGCAGAATTTTGCATTAATTTTTTCATATCGACATCATGACTCAAAAAACAATGTTGAGATTAAAGACTGTCTCAAAATAAATCCCAATTTTGGGCCTTCCTACATCTGCTTCACTTGACTTCCAACAGATTCTGTGTTCTTTATACTGTGACTAAGTTACACATGGTTGGACTTGTTGGGTCATCTGATCACCTCCTTCCCCACCCTCTGCACACTTGTTTCATTACTGATGTCCTTCATTATAAGACAGGACAATTATGACCATAGGATAGACTGGCAGAACTTGCAAGTTTAGCAGGATGACTTGAGTAATATTACCTGAATTTGCTCACTCATTCCTTGGATTCGAAGAGTCCAGTAAAAACAAACAAACAAACAAAAATGTTTGTCTAGATTTTACATATCCAACACAGAATTTTCTAACTGGATACAATCGAATTTTCTAACTGGATACAATTGAATTTTCTAAGTGGATAAAATTGTAGGCACTTTAAAGAAAGAGATTGCAGGATAACTAAAGAGTTGGAGAGGAAATTTTGCATTTCAAATGTTGGTTTAGCAAGATAAATTACATTCTGTCTGTAAACTACTGTTCAATAGGAGAGTCAATGGGTAAAAAGAAGGGGAGTGCATTCAAAGTAACAATGAAAGATTTTGTTTATATAAAAGAAATCATGTCATTTAAGGCTATTATATATTTTAAAAGATACTGCTCAAAAAAGATTTGTTTATTACCTGTTTGTAAAATATGTACACCGTAAAATTTCTCTAGAAAAGAAAATGCTACTTAGGATATATATACAAGTATAATTAGATTTATGTACAATGTATTTTAATTTATGCAATATATAGTGTATATATATTGAGTTATATGTTAAATTATGTATTACATAGTTAAATTATTTAATTTTGTTTATTCATCATATTTCTTTAAATTTCCTTCTAAACACAAAATACGTTGGGATTTGAAATATGAAAGATATAGCCCCTTCTTTTCAAGAGTTCAAAATCCTAAGGTGAGCCCAGTTGAATATGATAAGACAATCTTTAAAAAAAAGCAAAAAACCTTTAAACATTTTATGTAAATAAAATGGTTGAAAGACATGATTTTCAATACCAAATATTGAGCTAATATATCATAATTAAATATATGTAGATTTTTCTTATCTATGTTTATTAAAGTAAGAACAGGTAAAGTTCAACTGATAAATTTTTACATTTTTTTCTCATCCTATGATTGATGCAATTTAATTTAATTAATGTGAACAGCATGATAATTATTTTGAATTCATTAGTTATTTTGATACAATATACAGATTTTTATTTTGTATGTTTCTACATTTAAAGTGTTCAATTTGACCATTAATTCTGTCTTTTGTTTTAGGCCAGACTTCAAATATCTATAAATATTATCTTAGAAATATATCCTGCATGTTTTAGAACACCTTTGTATTTAACAACAAATTGTAAACAGTTTGTACTCTAATCTGTCTTGGAAGAGTTGCAAAAATGTTTGTCTTGATTATAATAGAGGTCCAAAAGTAAATACACAAAATAACAATAAACCATGAACCAGTGAGTTAAAAGGAAAAAGTTAAAATGTGAGACAAAATAAAAATTAACTTTTAATAAATTCTACATTGACTCCTACATATGTATTTTGGAATCTTGAATTTACTGTTTCTGAAACTGACAAAGTAGATTCTTAGCTACTTAAAAACAACATAAATCTTGAAATTTATTTTATTTTTAAAAATATTTCACTGAAGATAACTTTTTTCTGTTAATATGAAGATGAAGTAATAGCTTTTTACAGTATATGTATTGTCTTGATTAGAGACACTATTCATTCAAAGGAAATGAACTGTATGAAATTAAATATATTTTCATTTAGATCTTAAATATATTTTAAATAAATATAATATTTGCTCCTATTTGGAGGGTTTTGGTTTTATTTTCTTTTTTCTGTGTCATAGGGTGTTGTCCTGCTGTTTATTTTATTTTTATTTTTCACTTGTTTTATATTTCTTTGTTTTGTTATTGGGGTTGGGAAACAGGACTTTATTGGAGAACAGTGTGTACTTCCAGGTTTTTTTCCAAGTCAACTGTTGTGCTTTCAATTGTAGCAGTGGAGGGCTCAGCTCAGCTCCAGGTCCAATTGCCGTTGTTAGTTGCAGGGGATGCAGCCCACCATCCCTTGCGGGAGTCAAGGAATCCAACCAGCAACCTTATGGTTGAGAGCCTACTGATCTATGTGGGAATCAAACTGGCAGCCTTTGGCTTTAGGAACAACGGAGCTCCAACCACCTGAGCCACCAGGCCGGCCCCTGCTGTTTATTTTGGTAGTTCCTAACTGACACCGTCTGATATTATTAGAGTCTTGGAGAGTAAATCAGCAATATAATGCCAACTATGCTACCTAGCACTTTGTGTTATTTATTATTTTTTTCTTTTTTCAATTACAGTTGACATTCAATATTATATCAGTTTCAGGTACACAGCTTAGTGGTTGAACGTTTATATCCCTTTTAAAATGATCCCGCCAATAAGTCTAGTACTAACCTGGCACCATATATAGTTATTACAATATTATTGACTATATTCTTTATGCTGTAATTTATGTCCCTCTGACTATTTTGTAATTGCCAATTTGTACTTCTTAATCCTCTCACCTTTTTCACCCAGCTCCCAAACCCTGCTCTCATCTGGCAGTTATCCATTTGTTCTCTGTATCTGTGTTTGTTTGTTTGTAAGATTCCACATGTAACTGAAATTATATGGTATTTGTTTCCCTCTGACTTATTTCACTTAGTATAATACTCTCTAGGTCCATCCACGTTGCCATAGATTGTATGATTTCATTCTTTCTATGGCTGAGTAATATTCCATTGTGTGTGTGTGTGTGTGTGTGTGTGTGTGTGTGTGTGTGTGTGTAAATTCTTCTTTATTCATTTATCAGTGGACACTGAAGTTGCTTCCATATTTTGGCTATTGTAAATAACACTGAAGTAAACATAGGGGTACACATATTGTTTCAGATCAGTGTTTTGATTTTCTTAACATATATACTCATAAGTGGGAATGCTAGGTCATATGGTAGTTCTATTTTTAATTTTTTGAGGAACCTCATTGGCAAATATCTTGTCCGATTCAGGAGGTTGTCTTTTCATTTTTTGATAGTTTCCTTTGCTGTGCACAACCTTTTTGGTATGATGTAGTCCCTTTTTTTCTTTCTTTTGTTTTCCTTGCCTAAAGAGACATATCCAAAAATTTTACTAAGAGCAGTGTTGGAGAGTTTACTGCCTATGTTTTCTTCCTTTATAATTTCAGGTAATACATTTAAGTCTTTAATCCATTTTGAGTTTATTCTCGTATATGTTGTAATAAAATTGTTCAGTTTCATTTTTTTGCATGTATCAGTCCAGTATTCCCAACACCATTTATTGAAGAGACTTTCTTTACCCCATTTTATATTATTGCCTTTTTTGTCATAAATTAATTGAGCATACATATTGTGTTTATTTCTGGGTTGTCTATAGTGTTCCATTGATCTACATGTCAGTTTTTATACCAGTACCATTCTGTTTTCATTGCTATAGCTTTGTAGTACAGTTTGATAGCAGATAGTGTGACACTTCCAGGTTTGTTCTTTTTCAAGATTCCTTTGACTATTCAGGATCTTTTGTAGATTAATATAATTTTAGAATTATTTATTCTAGTTCTGAGTATTTATCACAAATGGATGCTGGATTTGGTCAAATGATTTTTCTGTATCAATTGATATGATCATATGTTTATCCTTAGTTTTGTATATGTGGTGTACATAATGATTTGTGAATGTAATTGATTTGTGAATATTGAACAAACTTTGCATCCCAGGAATAAAGCCCACTTGATCATAGTGTATGATCTTTTCTAGTGTTTTATTGAATTAAGTTTGCTAATATTTTTTTGAGGATTTTTGCATCTATGTTCATCAAGGATATTGGCTTGCTTATTTATTTATTTATTTATTTATTTATTTATTTATTTATTTATTTATTGTCTGGTTTCAGAATCAATGTAATGCTGGCCTCAGAAAATAAGCTTGGGAGCCATCCCTCCTATTCAAATTTTGGAAAGATTTGTGAGAAAAGTTTGGTGTTGAGAGACTGGTGTTAATTCTTCTTTGAATGCTTAGTAAAATTCATCTGTGAAGCCATCTGGTCCAGAACTTTTGTTTATTGGGAGCTTTTTGATTACTGATTCAGTTTCTTTGGTAGTAATTGGTCTATTCAGATTTTCCGTTTCTTTTTGAATCAGTATTAGATGAGTGTATGTTTCTAGGAATGTGCACTTCTTCCAGATTGTCCAAATCGTTGGCATATAATTGTTCATAGTATGTTCTCATAATTATTTACATTACTATGATGTCTGTTGTCACTTCTCTTTCATTTCTGATTTTATTTATTTGGGCCTCCTTTCTTTCTCCCTTCCCTCCCCTCCCCTCCTCTCCCCCCCCTCTTCCTCCTCCTCGTCCTCGTCCTCCTCGTCCTCCTCCTCCTCCTCCTCCTCCTCCTCGTCCTTCTTCTTCTTCTTCTTCTTCTTCTTCTTCTTCTTCTTCTTCTTCTTCTTCTTCTTCTTCTTCTTTTCTCGCTCTCTTTCTCTCTCATGAATCTAGTTAGAGATTAATCAAATTTGTTGATCTTTTCAAAGAACCAGCACTTGTATCATTGGTCTTTGGATTATTCTTTTAGGATTGTTTTATTTTGTTTATTTTCACTCTGATCATTATTATTTCCTTTCTTTAACTCACTTTAGGCTTTGTTTGTTATTTTTCTAGTTTCTTTAGGTAAAAGGTTAAGTTGTTTATTTGATTCTTTTTCTTTTTTTTCTTGACATAAGAGACAAAATGTTCTTCTTTGTCTCTTTTTATACTCTTTGTTGCAAAATCTCTTTTGTCTGATGTAAGTATTGCTATCCAAATTTTTTTTTCTTCCATTTCCATTTGCAAGAATTATCTTTTTCTATCCCTTTCCTTTCATTCTATATGTGTCTTTCAATCTGAACTGGGTCTCTTGTAGGCGTCATATGTATGGGTCATGTTTTCTTATCCTTTCAGCCACTCTGTGTCTTTTCATTGGAGTATTTAATCCAATTACTTTTATAGTAATTAGTGGTAGATATATATTGTGGGGACAGAGCCCCAGAAAGTAGTTTATAGGCTCTCGGCCTCACGTGGAAGGGTGCTGGCTCGGGTGGTGAATGGCCGTGGGCTGTGGCTGATTGGCCGTCGGCTGTGGCCGGTTAGCCGATTGGCTGCTTGTATAACTGCTGCGGCTACGAAGGATTGCCGAGGATTACCGAAGAGCCGAGCAGAGCCGAAGAGAGCGGAAGAGCAGGGACGAGGAGAGCAGAAGAGGAGAGGAACAGAGTCGAGAGAGTGGAAGAGAGTCATCAGTCGGTCGGTTGGCGGAAAGGCGGACGGCAGGTCACGCGTCCGGTGGGCCCAGCCTCCAGTGAGACGATAGTGGTATGACTCCCCTACCTATGGCTCCGTGGGTGTTCCTTTTCGGCCTCACCATATCCTGCGTTCTTGTGTGGGGAGCGGGAGCAGAGACCCCGCAGGCCGCTCCGCCTGAAAGATGGTGCGGCGAGAAGGCCTCCGAGCACGACAAATGGCGCAGCGAGCAGGGTCTCCCGCACGACATATATTTATGGTTATTTTATTATTCTTATTTGCGGTTTTGTTTTGCTTTTGTTTTCTTTTTCTTCTTAAAGAAGTCCCTTTAACATTTCTTGAAGTACTGGCTTGGTGGTGATAAACTCCTTTAGCTTATTTGTCTGTGAAGCTCTTTACCCGTCCTTTGATTTTAAATGATAGCGTTGCTAAATAGTCATCTTTGTTGTAGGTATTTGCTGTTCATCAATTTGAATAATTTGTGCCGGTCTCTTCTGGCCTGCAAAGTTTGAGTTGAGAAATCAGCTGACAGTTCTATGAAAGCTCCCTTGTAGGTAACAAACTGCTTTACTCTTGCTTCTTTTAAGATTCTCTCCTTGTCTTTAATCTTTGTCATTTTTATTATGGTGTGTCTTGGTACAGGCCTCTTTGGGTTTATCTTGTTTGGGACTCTATGTACTTCCTGTACTTACATGTTTATTTCTTTGGCAGGATAAGATAATTTTTAGTCACTATTTCTTCAAATAAGTTTTCAGTCCCTTGTTCTCTCTCTTCTCATTCTGGTACCCCTGTTCCACTTGATGTCCCAGAGGTTCCTTAAACTCTTCTCTTTTCTTTTTTCTTTTTGCTGTTCTGATTTGGTGTCTTCCTCTACTTGTATCCAGATAGTTTGTTAGAGCCTCTGCTTCATCTATCTGCTGTTTATTCCCTATAATGTATTCTTCATTTTTTTTTTTTCATTCTGACTGGTTATTTTTTAACTCTTTGTGTATGTTCTCACTGAGTTCATTTATTCTGCTTCTAAGTTTTGTAAACATGCTTATAAATGGTGTTTTGATCTCTATCTGGTAAACTGCTTACCTCCATTTTATTTAGTTCTTTTTTTGGAGTTTTGTTCTGTTCTGTCATTTGGGATATGTTTGCCGTCTCATTTTTGCCTAGTCCCTGTGTTTGTTTCTATGTATTAGGTAGATCTGCTACATCACCCCATTTTGGTAGGCTGGTCTTATATAGCAGGTGTCTTGTGGGGCCCAGTGACACAGGCTCCTGAGCTGGATGCTCCCGGAGTATCCATTTTGTGGGTTGTGTGTGCCTTCCTGTTGCAGTTGAGACTTGATTGCTCTTGGCTTGTCAATGGGAAGGATTGACCATCAGGCTAACTGGCTATAAAGACTGGCCATGACTACAGAGAATGAGCTGTTGTATCAGGGCTGACTCCATGGAGCAGAATTCACTTTAGTGTGGCTGTAGTGCCTGCCTTGTGTACCCTTTGGGTATGTCATTTGTACAGCTAATGTATGGTAGTTTGGAGTGTGTGAAGCCATCCACAGGGTTGTTGGTTCTGGGGACTTTTATGAGGGTTTCCATTGCAGGCCAAGGTCAGCTGCCACATGTGTCAGGCCTGAGACCACGTGGTAGAAGCTTCAAAATGATCTCCCATTGTTAGGTACCTGAGCTGGACTTGCTGGTACATGGGAGAGTCTAGGCTACAAGCTGTGGCTAGCTGTCACTAGTACTGGGCTTGTGGCTTCTTAGCAAGATGTACAGGGCACACTGAGGTCAACCGAAGCTTGTTGGGGTATGTGGTCTTTTGAGAGATTTTAGGAAAATTGTCATTGTGGGCTAGGACCAGCCCCTTGTGAACAACAACTGCTGAAAGGGATTTGGACCATTACATAAATTGGGTGGGGTTCGGTCTCAGAATCATCTGGGTGGGACAAGAGGTGCTAGCCATATTGATGGAGACTCAGATTTGGTGTACTTCTTAGCTGTGTGAGGGAAGGCCTCAACAAAGGAACAATGACATCTGTTAGTACTTCAGTCCTGAAGAGATCTGCCTCTCTAGCTCTCACCCTGAAGCCAGACAATTCAGTTCCTTCCTGTATGTTGCTGCCATTTTATTTGAGTTACTGTCCCTTTGCTGGAACTTAGAGTGAGTGTTTGTGAGTGAGTGAGTTTGTGCTCATGCCCTTTAAGAGGGTTATTGGGTGTACAGCAGCCCTCTGTCTCATCTGGGCACAATCCCCACTGATTTTCACAGCCTCCTTTTCCCAGCACTGATGCTCCAGGCTGGGGAGTCCAGTGTGGGGCTAGGACTCCTCACTCCTCAGGGGATACCTTTAGAACAGAGATTGCCTATCTGATTCTTAACCACCACATCTGGGTGTTGAACCAGCTTCTTTCTCATCTCCATCCTTCCTAATAGTCTCATGTGGATTGTTCTTTATACCTTAGTTATCAGAATTTTGTTCAATTAGTCATCAGTTGGTGACTCAAGGGTGTTTGTTCTAACATTTAGTTGTAGTTTTGATGTAGTCATGGGAGGAAACGAGCACAGTTTTTACCTACACTATCATGTTAACCAGAACACTCCCCTCACCTCTTTGTATACAATCTTCATTAATAGCACCCTATTTCTTTTATTACTTGAAAACAATTATTTCATATATATATATAATTTTTAATTACAGTTGACAGAAAACAATACATTAGTTTCTTGTGTAAAACATAGTGATTAGACGTTTATGTAGCTTACAAAGTGATCACCCTGATAAATCCAGTACACATCTCACACTGTACATAGTTATTACGATATTATTGATTATATTCCTGTGCTTTATTTTGCATCCCTATGACTATTTTATAACTGCCAGTTTGTACATTCTAATCCCATCATCTTTTCAGCCAGCCCCCAACCCCCTTTCCTTCTGACAACCATCAGTTCGTTCTCTGTTTCTATAGGTTTCTTTCTGTTTGGTTTGTTTGTTCATTTTGTTGTATAGATTCCACATATGAGTGAAATCATGTGGAATTTGTCCTTCCCTGTCTTATTTCACTTAGAATAATACCCTCTAGGTCCATCCATGTTGTTCTAAATGGCAAGATTTTGTTCTCTTTTATGGCTAAGTAGCATTCCATTGTATATATGTACCATTTTGTTATCCATTTATCTATGAATAGACACTTAGGTTGCTTCTTTATCTTTGCTATCATCAGTAATACTTCAATGAATATACGGGTTCATATATGTTTTTGAATTACTGTTTTTGATTTTTTTTTTTTTTTTATATATACCCAGAAGTGGGATTGCTGGATCACATGGTAGTTCTATCTTTAATTTTTTGATGAACCTCAGTACTGTTTTCCATAGTTATTGCACCAATTTACAATCACACCAACAGTGCAGGGGGGTTCCCTGTTCTCCACATCTATATAGCTATACTTTTAATAGCATGGCAATTGAACTTTAAATAATTAAGTATATTTCAATTGAAATCCTTGTTGATAAAATACACCTATTCTTACATGACAACTTTGTAAAATTGATATGCAAGTTTTTCTAGTTTAGAACTTGAAAGTCTGGGTTAAATGTTTTATAAGAAATCACAACTGTGGCAGAATATCATTATTTCAGTAACTAACAGCCTGGTTATCATTCTCAAGCATAAAATCAGCCAAACAAATTAGAATAAAAGCCACATGTGAGATATCCATTATGCATTGACATTTAAAATCTCTCCCTTATTTATATTCAGAATAGCATATTATACAATGCAATATTTATATGTGATTTTTTCTCACCTGATGTGATGCATGTGTAGTACAAAAAAGCCAAGGAACTTCTCCAGCAATAAGGAAATTTTCCCATCTGTAGTATAACATGTTTGATAAATGCTCACCCTCTTTATACATCCTCCTTTTCTGAAGTTTTTCTTTCGGTAGTTTGCATTCTTTTTCTTTTCTTTTTTTTCCTCCCTTCAAGTAGCATACACCATTTCTAGGCAGGCCTTGTCTCCACAACCATGTGTAAATTCCCACATCTTAGTCATTCAGAAATTAATCACAGATATGAACACTATAAAAAAGAGAACTTGAAGAGTAGTTTGAGACATTCTATAATTTGTGCTTTGATTAACTACCTTCGCCACTTAATTTTATATTATATTAAATATCCTTGAGTAATCATTTCAATCTTACATTTTGCCAGCTACAATAACCTGAATTAAAAAAAATGTTAATGATTTAGTAGTAAACTAAGGAATCTATAAAGAGGCACAAATCCATATTTAATGGGATGGTGAAGTATAAATATTTAGATTAGCTGTATTGTAGTGAAGCCTTTATACCAGTATAAGCATAAAGCATTTCTAGAGTTGTTATTAAAATTACATTGTTATTCTTGTGGTATGATACTCTATTTTGACAATTGGGTATTTTTCTTTGCTAGATATAGTCTTGCATTTTTCAACCATTTCATACTTATATTAATGATGTTCACAAATAGGATTTGATGATTAGGAAATGTTATCTCAAATTTCTAAACAATGTGCAAATCTTTAGTATTAGGAAAAAAAACACAAGTTATCTATTAAAACTGAGAAATTAACCATTTCAGTGTGGCTCTTTATTTTAAGTTTCTGCATCTTGTTCAAATCCTAATTTCTATTGCATATGTAAACTATATCATTCTTATTTTCATTTTTGGTACTGGCAAGTTTAATGATTTGTGAAACTCACTTAACATTAACTTTTAATAAAGAAGTTGGACTCATGAAGTAAAGTAAAATATTTTCCATTTCTAGAATTCTGTTGTGTTTTATCAAGAACTAAGAGGTGAAACATTATCAATGCTTTATCAATGACAACAGCATTGTAGCTGTGTTGCCCACTATTTTCAGCAGCTGGATATTTTATGAAGGTTCAGGCAAGGTTCATAATTATACATCAATAAGAAAGCCAACATACTCTCCTGTGATTTAGAAACTCATCAGTTCTTTTGTTCTCCTGTCATGTTCATGACACAGTATTTTCAATTCAGTTTAAAGGTGAATCAACTGAATGTGTGTTTTAATGGAATGCTAAAGATTGAATGTAACTAAATTTTTTACATAGATTGAGAGAAATAGCTTGATATTTTCACATAGTGACCTGTATCCTCTCCATCGTTCATAGTGAAGATTCTTTTTTTCCTCCTAAATTGATGGTTAACAAAACAATTATGAATTTGAGAACAACATGTAGTGTTTGTTCATCTTGAAGATCTTTCTTAAGTAAGTAGATTTTTACTTAAGAATGATCAAATCTGTCATGCTTCCCTGAGGAAAACTCTACTGTGACTCTACTATAACTAATTTTGAAAGGAAAAAAAAAAAAGCTCAACAACCAAAAATAAGATAAACTGATATGCATGTTCTAATATAGTAGCATTCTAGTATTATTTTCAAATAAAATAGTGAAAATATAAATTGAAAACTCACTATCTGAAATTAATGGCTACTTTCCCATTAGCTAGTGTCATTGAGATCAACTGAACATTCAAAAGTGTCTTGAGAAATATGTAAAACAAAATAGGTTTATATAACCCCTTAAATTGAAGGATACTGCAAAAGAAATTAGCTTATATTTATATATGAAAGCCTTATTCTTTTTTTATAACCATTTTATATTAGTTTCAGGTGCATAAAACAATGTAATGGTTAGACATTTATCATTTATATTGAAAGCCTTATTCTTGTGTTTATTTCAACAGCATAATTTATGTAAATACTAGATGGCAGATCACAGGCATAAATTGTGCTGTTATGTGATTTGTATATCTCTCTTTAGTTGTCTGAAATGTCAGATGCAAATATTGGTAGACAGATGTGACTCCTTGCACTTTTAATTTAGGAAAAGTATTTTCTTATGTCTACTTGTATTGGAGAATCTAGAACCATGAAAATTATGGGATATTCTCTCATTTTAAGTTATATCTTTATAATACATTTGTTGCAGTAGTGTGAAAAACACAAAGGAAAAGGATTATAATAATCAGAAATTTTATGTTTATCCAACTCAAAATAATGGTTATTGGAATTTTTTAAGACTAATAAGATGGCTAGCTACGATTTACTTTGTTTAAATTTATTTAATTAATTAATTTAATTAATTAATTAATTAATTAATTAATTTAGATATTCAGCATCATTTTATATTAATTCCAGGTGTATAGAATAGTGGTTAGACTTTTTATAATTTAAGAGGTGATCCCCCTGACTAGTCTGATACTCACCTGGTACTATGCATAGTTATTATCATATTATTGACTATGTTCTCTATGCTTTGATATACATCCCCATGACTGTTTTGTAACTACCAATCTGTACTTCTTAACACCTTCATCTTTTTCACGCTGCCCCCCCTGCCCTCTCATCTATCATCCTGATAAATCTAGTACCCATCTGACGCTATACATAGTTATTATAATATTATTGGCTCTGTTCCTTATGCCATACCATACATTTATTGCTGCTTTTAAGATTCTCTCTTTGTCTTTAACTTTTGGCATTTTAATTATATGTCTTGGAGTGAGACTCTTTGGGTTCATCTTGTTTGGGATGCTGTGGTTTCTGAGCTTTTATATCTATTTCCTTTGCCAGGTTAGGAAAGTTTTCCATCATTATTTCTACAAATATGTTTTCAATTTCTTGTTCTCTCTCTTTTCCTTCCAGTATCTCTATAATGTGAATATTGGTAAACTCGATCTTGTTCCAGAGTTCCCTTAACTATTCTCATTTTTTGGATTCTTTTTTTTTTTTTTCTTATCTGACTAGGTGTTTTTTTACTACCTTATCTTCTAAATTGTTGATTCTCTTCTCTTCTTCACCTAATCTACTGTTGGTTCTTCATGTCAGTTATTGTATTATTTATTTCTGACTAGTTCTTTTTTATGTTTTCTGTATCCATTTTTATGTTTCCTAGCTCTTTGTTAAAGTTCCCCCTGAGATCACTGAGCATCCTTACAACCAGTGTTTGGAGCTCTGCGTCTGGTAGATTGCTTGTCTCCATTTTGTTTAGTTCTCTTTCTGGATTTTGTTATGTTATTTAATTTGGGACATGTTGCTTTGTCTCCCCATTTTGACTGCCTCCCTGTATTTGTTTCTATGTTTTAGGTAGTGCTGCTATGCCTCCCTCTTTTAGTAGAATGGCCGTATGTAGTAGGTGTCTTGTGGGACCCAGTGGTGCAGTCCCCCTGGTCACCTGCGCTGGATGCTCTAGGTGTGTCTCTTGTGTAGGTTGTGTGTGTCCTCCTGTTGTAGTTGAGCATTAGCTGCTGTTTATACATCAATGGAAGGAATTGACCCTCAGGCTGATTGGTTGTGAGGACTGGCTGTGGCTACCATGGAGAACCTGTTGTAAGGGCTGACCCTGCAGAACAGGGCTTACTTTAGTGGGGCTCTGGTGACTGCCCTATCTGCCCTTTTGGTGTGCCATCCTTGGAGTGGCCGAGTGATGCTCTGGCTTGATCACAAGATCGTCTCTGGTATGTCAGCCCCAGGGCCTCCAGAGAGGGTACTCACTGCAGGCCAAGTTTAGCCATAGCCTGTGCTCTGCCAGGGGACCTCAGGTATGGGCAACAAAGCCATCAGCATATAACTACTGCCAGCACTGGGCTTAGAGGTGGCTCAAAATGTCAATCTGTGACTAGAGTCTGGCTGTTGCTAGTGCCAGGTTTAGGGCTGCTCAACCAGAGGTCTGGGACACACCAAATACAGGTGGTGCTTGTTTTTGTTTTGTGTGCTTTTGAGAGATTTTATGAAAGTCTGCAGCATGACCTCAGACAGGTTGTTTGTATAGAAAAGCCACTGGAAGTGGTTTAGTTTGCCTGAAAGTTGGTTGTGGCATGGTCTCTGGGAATCATTAGGATGGGGCAGACAAAAGATGATAGCCAATTTGATGGAGACTCAGATATGGCATCTGCCTATATCTGCATGCAGGGAGGGGATGGCTCAACAAAGAAACATTGGCTTCCACAAGCTCCTCTGACCCAGGGAAAGCTCCCCCTCCAGCCTTCGCCCTGAGGCAGACTATTCATACCCATATGTTTCTGGTATCTTTCAAGTTGATGCACCAGCACTGGAGTTCAGAATAAATGAGTCTCAGTACATAAGTCCATGCTCGGTTCCTATAAGAATAGCACCTGGGGCTCCAATTACCCTCCATCTCACTCAGCCACAATCTTCTGGCTCGTTTTCATAGTCAGAAGCTATGGGGACTTTTTTCCCTGGCCCTGGAACTTTTGGCTGGGGACCCTGGTATAGCACTGGCACCCCTAACTCCCCTGGAGGGTACTCTGTAACCAAGATATCCCTCCCAATTTTTAATGATCATATGCGGGTTTGCGACCAACCCATTTGTGTGCCTGCCCCTCCTACGAGCCTTGATGTGGCTTCTTCTGTATGTCTTTAGTTGTAGGGCTTCAGCTCAGCTAGATTTCAGGTGACTCTCAATGATGTTGTTCTGTAGTTTAGATGTAATTGATGTGGTCCTGAGATGAGATGAGAACAGCATTTACTTATTTTGCCATCTTGACTGGAAATTTCCTAACTACTATATTTTTAAACTAATTGAGATTATGGGGGTTTTCCACATACACTTTATTTCCATATGTAATTTATTGAAGTATAAAATCTTTGGAGACATTCTGATCATTATAGACAGAAAAGTACTCTCCCTTGAGCTTGTGTCAA